>NC_140189.1:34829513-35287013 GCF_965226575.1 Pagrus pagrus | reverse complement strand
CTGTGCCAAATCTCCTTACAGTCAGTAGTGAGGGGCGTGTCCTCCCTACTCTCAGTTTGACCAAGGCCCACATCTCTCAGCCAATCAGGAGCCATGGTCAGTCAGGCCACCTGTAAGTCAGCACCAGCCACAGTCCACCCGGATGGATGAATTGGCTCGGGCCATAAAAACTGCTGAATATGAAGAGATTTAAAGCAGCAGGAAGTGCTAAACCTGCGAGAGCTAGCTGCTTAGCTGAACAAAACTCTTTTCACCAACGAGAGCTTCTGTGTCAGCTGAAGCGAGTCACTGACACTGTATTGATCGACACATGACACTAATACATTTTTAGGATTAGCGCGATTATCGGGTCGATGATCTGCATTTTTCTGATTATCTGTATTTGAACTGATTTAAAAATGTGCTACTTTGGCTCTGATGCAACATCCTCTCACAAACTGTCCCGCCCACAACTATATCTGATTGGTAACATGTCACAATTAATAAACATATAAACAATTATAAAATTATATAAATCTGCAAAGTAACTAGTAACTGAATTTATCAAATAAAAGTAGTGGAGAGGAAGAATAAAGAAGCAGTAAATTGTACTTGGAATACTTAAAATCTTGACACTAAGATTTAAATTTTTACTGCAAATGAATATCAGTTCCAGATGTTGGCATCAGTCCTGAAGAAGCCATGTCAGTACTTTGGAGGTCAGGGTGACGTGAACAACATGTATTTACTGCAGCACATTAGCTGGCTGCCAGTTTTGGATTTGGATTGATTGCTGTGGATTCAGATCACCTGTGCAGGTGTGGAGGCTGCCTCCTAATCAATGACTCAGATCACCTGTGCAGGTGTGCGGGCTGCCTCCTAATCAATGACTCAGATCACCTGTGCAGGTGTGCGGGCTGCCTCCTAATCAATGACTCAGATCACCTGTGCAGGTGTGGAGGCTGCCTCCTAATCAATGACTCAGAGCAGCTGGGGGCAGCTCCGCTCACAGCCAATCAGGGTGCGACAACGCCCTCCTGTGCAGACCTAAGAGAGGTTGGTACGGCACTCTGGGTCATTGCGGTTCTGACCTCGACACTCTGTCTAGCAGCCCAGTTGTGTGGCTATCATCATTCTACTACTGGTCGCCTGCATCAGCGCTGAGCTGAGTGCTGTTTGTGTGTCGCTGCTGCCTGTCGCCTCGGCCTGCAGGTTTCTTTATCTGCTCTGAACTCCTCGACTACCAGGCGCCTTTATACACCCTTCATTTATTTTCATTTACTTAACTATTTAACTTCAAAGGGTGGCAAAACAAAGAAATATATCTATTTCCACGTCACCTGGTTTGTGTTTTTTTTAAACGCAGAAGCAAATATCTCTCATACACGTGTCAAAAACAACTCCAGAAGTCCCTGTGAGTGTGTATATGCGTATATATACACACTGATTTACTGAGGTCCCCAGCCCACAACTGTGGCTGTAACATTTCCAGCATAACAACATTTTTTATTGGTTTGTTTCTTTTAAAAAGGACAGTTGGAGCCTGATGTGACTCCATTTTCAGCACTGCAGTTGTTCTTTGTTATTTAATCAAATTAATCATTTCAATTAAGAATAAAAAGCTGTTTTTCTGGCATTTGAATGTTTTTCCTGAATCTTCTCTTAAAGCAGTGCTTTGCGTCACGTCTCAAACCACCCGGCAGAACCAAATTATTGTCAGCAGCTGTGTTTCAAATATCTTGCTTGAAGGAAAAACTCCTTCCTCCTTCTATATTCTGCATTCCTGCAATTATTTTGTGACTGCCCTCTAATTTACTTTGTGCTGCAGCCACACTGCTCAGTCATCTGCCATGATAGGATTTCCTACATGGCCCAGAATGCAACCTGCTGGGAGTCTGAACTTGATGGATTTCAGCTGTGGTGCATTATGTTACAGCAGGAGATGAAGCTGAAATCATGAGTCTTTCCCCTTTCTCGAATCACACCGTGTCCTGCGGCGGCTCGGTCGGAGCTGCTGTAGGTGGAGCAAGTTGTGTCTCGCTCTTACGAAAAGATCTCTGTGTGATCACCAAATACACTTTGATCAAAGCACTTTTTGGGGCACGAATCACGTGTACGTCCTTGAAATGGAGTGGAAAGGAATGATGATCCTGTTATAGATGCCAAACATAATGTACAAATCTTCAGTGTCATCTGCCAAATATTTCTTGTTGTTAGTTATCTGACACTCCTAACAGTCTGCTTCCCTTTGACTTTGATTTTGCAAGAGTAGCATGTGATGTGTTTAATGGTTTCACGCTGTGAATGTGGATTCAGAGGCCTGTCAGAGCCAAGGTATGCAGGCGAAGGTTTCTAAAGATCACACTCCCTCTGGTTAAATGACTGTGTCAATACTTGGCATGCTCAAACTGCTAATCTCCCAGCAAATACCTTCAGCAGGACTGTGCACACACATTTGGAAAAGACAGAAAGGGGCTTTGAATGACTGATCATTTAAATTATATTTCACAGAAGAGTGTTTTCTCTGCAGTCTCTGGCTGCACCCTCAGACGAGAATATGTGGCAGAACGATTTAAAACTCCGCAATCTGATTTCTCTCAGTGCTTTTGAGTTCATGTAGAGACACCTGGGGACCGAACGGTCGGGGTGTTGGTGCTTAACCTGATATCTTCAGATCAACACATCCCCAAACTTCAACAGCTGAATATGTCGATTGTCAGCGTCCACCAAAATGATACATAGGATGTGTTTTTACTACATATTATTCCGTTTGATGTTTTATACTGTAATATTGTCTCTTCTGCCTGTTTTGGCCTTAAGAATATATAATTGAACTCATTTAATCCTACAAAAAAAAAAAGGAAAAAATGTATGACATTATTTGAAAGGACAAGACAGGGTGCTCTTGTTTTACTATGTTTTTTTTTTAATCAAGGATAAAAGTAGTCTTTCATTGAAATTACATAAAGAAAAAAAAAAATTGAGAATGATCTAGCTGCCTGTGCCTACATGTGTGTTCACAACACGAAACGACCGTCGCTTTTCCAAGTATTTTCTTAAAAAGCGAAAAAACTAATTCACAAATCAGGAGCAACATTAAAAAATAGATAGAAAAAGGTTTTATTGAGGGTTAGAACCACAGTTAACACTGTTGAAATACCAGAAAAGTACATAAAATATATAGGATATACTTTAAAGGATCTATAATAAGAGAAGTACTGTTGTGAGCTGAATTTATGTCAGTTTTTCACTTTTTTCCACCTCAGCAGTCATAATCCTGCACCATAGTAAAAAAGAAGGTGCAAACGCTGGTCCAGGAGTTGCTGCAGTACTCCTCTGCCAGCTTCTTGTTATCATCCTTACAGGATTTGACAGCTCGGGGTGCAGGCCGGGGGGTGGAAGGCGAGTCGGTCTTCCTCTGTGCATGGTGGAGTCTGAAATGAGCCTCTCTGGCAGCTCTTCTGCACAGACCAACCTTGACCAGCGCTTTACTGTCCTGGCACAAATTCTTCTGCTTCCTCAGCGCCCTGGCCATTTGCTTCCAGTAAAGTTTGACATTGGAAGCGTACTGGGGACAAACAGATGGCCTGGCGACGTACTCGCAGCTGAAGCTCCTGCCCCCCTTCTTGCAGGTGAGTCCGAGGACGTAAAGGTCGTCACCTGTTGCTGCCCACGTGCACTCTGATTTGTCTTTGGTGACCATTTTGCCCTTAATGGGCTGTGCAGAGACAGATTTGGGCTGACGGCTCACCTTTACCCCTGGCCTGTCCTTGTGTTGTCCTCTGTCCACCCCTCGTCCCCTCCGTCCATGGCTCTTCTGACAGCTGCTCAACATCAGCTGATGGGAAATACAAGCCAGGACCAGCAGGATGGTGAGATTGGTGAGGAGAGCCATGAAATCAGCACAACACACTCTGCAAGAGGATAAATTCAGATTTAGATCTCTAACCTCAAATCCTGTTCAAGTCCCCTCTTTAAAGAAACATTACAATCCCCTTTTAGACCTGTGTTTTCCTGCTGAAGACTCAACCTGTGAAGGCAGTTATATGTGCACAGCATATATATATATATATATATATATATATATATATATATATATATATATGATGAGTCGTGTCGTATCATATTGTAACTGCTCGTATTGCAACACAACATATCATATGGTATCATAACATTAGTGATTAATATGTTTATTAACTTTTGGACAGAAGTGTTCAAAAAACAGCAATAACAATTTTTCAAGAAAGGAAAGACAAAAAAATTCCACCCCATACAAAAACAAACTCCTTGCTCCCACTGTCACTTATAAAAAACAAAAAAAACAATCTGTAAAACACAAATATATATATAGACCTTCAGTGAGTAAATCACTCTTGTACCTTTGTCGATGGTTGGTTAAAAAAAGCCCCCACACCTGATCAAATTTCTTTTCAGATCCCCTCAACACAAATCATATTTTCTCCAGTTTAAGATGATATAATACATCTTTCACCCGATGTGAAACAGTAGGCGGGGCAGCATCCCTCCACTTCAAGAGGATCAAGCGGCGTGCTAACAGATTTCTGGTATCATAACATATTGTATTGTACTGCAACGTATCATAGCGTAACGTACTGTGATGTACTGTACCGTATTGTATCATAGTGTAACACAAGTTTAGTATCATTACCAACTCATCACATACGGACGGCATCAGGATTTGAGTTGAGAATGAGACTGAAACTTTAACACAGTGGCTCTAAGACAAGAAGCAGCTGAAGTGCTTTACATGAGACAGAAAGGCATTAAAGAGCGTTACAGTGAGACACAAGGCACTTCAAACACATAAAGACTGAAATAAATTGGAATATATGAATAATTCAGGATTCAAAAGTGAGAGATAGAAATATAAAGTAAAACAAATGACAACACCACTATAAGTGCAAACACACTGTGTAGCAACATAAAATGGATACAGCAGAAAAAAGTAAGGAATTTAAATAGATAAATACCATTTAGGAGCTTTTAACTCAGTGTAGGAATATATAAATTATAACATCAGGTAATAATTGTTAAAAAAAAAGAAAATGACGTAAATAGCAGCTCCCCCACACACACTCCTGTACAAGTTCTGATACTATGCTAATAACAAATTTATTAGTTATGAGGCATCACTACAGATGAAGCAGTGATGATTTAACGTACCTGAAGTTTTCAGAGTAAACTTCGGTTTACAGTCCTGACACCTGAAAGCTGAGAGTCGCCTTCACCTGCAGCTACAGTCTGCTGCTGCAGATCAGCCCTCCCCTTCACACACACACACACACACACACACACACGCACACACACACACACACACACACACACACACACACACACACACTGCATGACTGGAGGGCTTACACAGTTTGTTGAGTTCACTACTAGTCAGCAGTCTTTAGGAGGTATTTTCAGTCAAATTCCTGCCTATAAAATCATTTGTTATTCAATAACGCTTGCAGAGGCAGGGACACCTCAAACCAAGACATGGTTGTCTTCAGAAGAAGCTTGAAATGCAGTTTTTTAGCATGCTAAATGGTCAAATCAGATGACATAAAAACACCAAAATCATCTGAGATCATTTCACCTAAAACTACGTGGACTGGTTTCCCCACTGTGTCATGTGACACCTTATATCTCTGCGTGTCCTTCTTGGTTCTTAAGGTCTGAATTATCGTCACACTCATAAAGACAACAACAACAGCTGCAGGTGGAAAAGCTGCATATGCCAAAGATTCAAGACACCGTGGCCTCACACAAATCAAAAGGCACACCAACCTCGACTCTTGCTGTGTTGGCGTGGGTTTTCTCCGGGTGCTCCGGTTTCTCCCACAGTCAAAATTTGGACAGTAAATACGTTGAATGTAATTTCTGACAACTGAGGAACGATGTGGTTGAGACGTTAAATGACTACAGAAGTGATATAGATTCCAATCAGACCCAAAAGTGTCAGTAAAAATGTGAATGAATAAATGAATATATATAATATATAATATATAAATGAACGTATCTAAAAGCTTAATTACAATACTTTCTGAGGGCCAGAGGGAACTGTTGCCTTCAGATACCTGAGCCAGAGAGAGCACTGCTATGATGCAGAAAATATTTAAACTAGGTTTCTGTGCGTCCATATACGTGGAAAAATACTACTTGTCTTTGTTATATTATGCAGAGTCACCTGTCATGTTAAGGATTCAAAGTGTAAAATAACTAAATGAAAAAAAAAACGAGCAGGAAAAGACAGAGCTGAACTTACATTATTTCTCCTTTTTCTCTCTTTGTGTCTGCTTTGGGTGATCCTGCACTTATCAACAACATTTACTGACAGTATTAAATCAAAAGCACCAGATTTATATCGAGATATTGTGACTAAAAGTAATCTGTTTTGGCTGCTTCAAGCTGTACCACCTGCTTCATAGCAACTTCTCTTTTAAGGCATTTAATATAAACAAATGCAAATAACTCTGCGTGACCTTCACTGGACCATATGTCCAGTACAGTGTGCCAAAGATAAAATGACTGGAGATATCTTGAAACTGCCAGATGTCCCTGCAGGAGGAAATCACCTGCTGATTGAACTCGGTGGTCTATTTAACTGAAGCAACAGCGGCACCTAAAGGTTTAATACGGTATCGCAGGTAATCCCACTATTGACACTATGATCATAGTGATGATTTCCATGAGGCTTTTTTTTGCTGCTCTTGTGCTTTCAAATCTCCTCAAGCGTAACATTTGTATTAAGAAGGAAAAACACATAAAGATTAAGAAGAATGTTTATTTATTTAATACAATCATTTTCACATTCAGTATAGTGTCACATATGTCTGCGTCAGAAGAAATCACTGCCTTTTTCAGACCGAAAAAACAAACAAACCTTATTGTAATATAATATTCAAGGTACTATTAAGTGATGCAATATACAAGTAAACAAACACAAGTACAAATAAGTGACACAAATGAGTTTTCTGTCTCTCCTGTCCTGGGCTCATATATCGCTGTAGTTGATTGTGCAGCTGCAGAAACTTCCCCACAAGATAAACTAGAACTTACTGTGGGAACCATTTTGCAAAACACTTGTTCTTACACATTTGAGACCGGGTTTGTTTTTTTCCAGCTGTGACATTTGGAAGATGATGCATGCAGGGTTCAGTAATAAATCCAGCTTTGGACGTCACAGCAGTACCATCACTTCTCCTGAGGAGAGCACTACAGTTCTTCTAGCTCGGTCGAACAGACTCCTGGTCTTGAATTTCCTTTCAAGGGCCATTTAATGAGACAGCAGAAGTTATCTTCATCGCAATTTAAATACATCTGTGAATAACAGAGAGGGGGGAAATGATTTGCATCAGTTCTTTTTTAAAGCAAAAGAAAGAAAAAAGTTAGACTTTCTCAAATGAACGCTGGAGGCAAACTTGATTTAAACACAGTCCTTCATTCCACCACAGTGCTTTCAGATTAGTCATGAAACAACCTAATAAGAGCTGTGTGTTAATGAACAGGCCTTCCTTACCCTCCTCGTTAATTCCGAAACAATCCGATGACGTATCCGCAGATGCCTTGAAGTGACCTCCAGCAGTACTGCCGAGCCATCCTCTTGGCATTTGTCTCAACAGGAGGTGTCGTCGGCTGTGGTCTGCTTCTCTGTGTGGTCCTTACCCTCGGTGGGACTCGAACGGGTTTCCTTGGTGAATCAGGCCTTGTAGGTGCAGGAGGTCTTGCAGGCCTTCCTGGTCTGGAAGACCCCTCTGACCACGGCCGGGAGAAAGAAGCAGATGAGAAGACCATCTGAGAGTCATTACTTGCCATCCTGCACATGTGAGGTTTGATCTGCCTTGGCGCCTGGCAGGCGTTGTGGAGCTTCCTGAGGCCCCACATCATCTGGATGAAGTAGTGACGAGGGTTTTTGCTGTAGGAGCGGCAGGTTTGAGGCGTGCCCAGGTATTCACACCAGTAGGAGCGCTTGCTGCCCTGGCAGGACAACCTCAGCCTGGTGAAGTCCCCTTGACCGGTGATGATCATGTTGCAGAAGTCATTGTCCTTGGTTTTGAATTTGATGGGATCTTCCCAGATGCTTTGCCTCCTGACGCCCTGAGCCTCAGCTGACTGAAGGCAGCAGGCGAGCAGTAGCAGCAGGGCGCTGGCCTGGGTCCACATGGTGTCAGACAGATGCTGAGTGGCAGAGGAGGACAGAGGGACTGCTCGAGCTGAGGGTCCCTCCTGCTATTTATTGGCCAAGCTGACAAAGAGGGAATTCAGGGCACCAAAAAAAAAAAAAAAAAAGCAGTCAGACTAAACGAAAGCTGAAGGGGAGGAGGAGGAGAACAGTGACAGCATCAGTAATTGCTGTCTGGAGAAAGCAAGGGCCACATGAGATGTTGGCAGTGATGCTCACGTTCATCCAGGTCTTATGTAATAATACAAACTGTAGGAATCTGAATTATGTCAACTGCATCTTAAAGAACAATTTCTCACACATTTTTCTTGCCAGAGGGTTCATGTAATCATGCAAAAATCAGTTTTGGATAATCCTCTCGTGTCTGCTGACTACATCTCAATTAAAAAGAAATGTGTTGTGTCTGAGAATACACTCATGGAAACGAGCCGCCTGAAGCCCTCAACTTCTTTCCTGTTTTAAAAGGCAGCTGGAGCTCACAACCAGGCAGCGAAGCCTATCATTTCCCTCCAAACATAAACACAATTAGACGGCACAGCCACAAAGAAACGTGAGTGGAAGTCACTCACACATGCCAGGCTCAGTTCAGTGCGGTGTGTGGTGAGTAGTTCCTGTGCCAATTAAGAAAGAACAAGAAGTGACTGTATGAGACCAGGGGGGCAGCGTGGTCGTCTGGTCTGATAGTAAAGGCTGGGGTAGCGTGGTCGTCTGGTCTGATAGTAAAGGCTGGGGTAGCGTGGTCGTCTGGGTGGGGTAGGGCGTCTGAAATGGCTTTATTTTGGAGAAAAAGGTCCCATTATGAGTCGTCAACACATCAGGAAGAGATTTAGCTTCAGCAAGTGGAGTGAAAAGAATTGTAGCGTCCAAAAAAACACATAATGTCACATAATGTCCATGGATATATAACGCAGAGTTTTCTAAAGATAACCAGAATAAATAGTGACTTTCATGTCATTTTATCACCATTTTAGGATGAACTCTTTTCCTTCTTTTGATATGAAATTCTTGAGCTGCTAAACACAAAATCACTCGACACTTTAAAATCCTCTCTCCTCTCCCCCCTGACGGTTTGTGTCTCCTTCAGATTGCAGCATATTCACTGACAGACTTTGTCTGATGTGACTTTCAGCCTGTGTAAATGCATCGTGTGCTGATATACTGAGAGGAGAGACTTTCTCAATCGTTTTAACTTATCAAAAAAAGATCAATTAAAAGGAAAAGACACATTTCTCACACATACACACACAGCATTTACGATTTAAATAAAAAGCTATTAAACATCAATAATGTGGGATGTGTAGCATTTTCTTTTCTGTCTCTCAACCAGTGAATTTTACTCGTTACAGTAAACAATATAATGCAATTAAATTTGTCAGTACTTTTCTCCAGAGCTCCTTCTGGTACATAATGTTGTAGCACTGGAGCTCCTGCTGGTAAGTGCACAGTTTAACCCCTCAAGCTAAAGATGGTCTGTGCATAAAGTAATGTACAACTTGTTCAGAATCTGGGAAAAAACCTTCCAACAGCGTTTGATGTGCAAACAAACACAGTAAAATAGATTTCCTCTGAACCGCTGCTGAAGTGTTTTTATTTTTTCTCCTACATGAGACTGTTCAGAAGGAGGAATGAGTCGGCATGTGTGGTTTTGCGCCTGGTGTTCATTCACATGCTGCTCGGTGCCGGAGAAAAAACCTCAGAGCGAAGCTTATGGAAGGAGATAATCATCTCCTATTGAAAATAGCTGACCAGTAACACAAACAAGTGGGTTGTGTCCAGCAGTGGCAGCACCACATTAGAATGTGCAGAGTTGTGTCAGTGTCTTAAGATGCACTGTGAGCAAAATGTCTCATGTTACAGGTCATTTGTTTGACATAAGACATAATAACATCTATCATACGTTCACTTTCACTAGAACACTGTTATGCTTGTATAATATTCATGTTCAGGTTCATAATTTCATTGGGTTACTACTAGAATAGGTTCACATCAGTTTTCTCATGAATACTGTTTTAGCTCCTGTTTATTGAAGGAATGCCCAGTCTGCTCTGATTGGCCAGCTCACACACGCCTGAGCCAGCACCGCTAACAACAGAGCAGCTGTGCTAAATCAATTCGTACGTGCCAAACTAGCCACTAGGCATAAATTATGCAAATGTATTACACAGTGATGTTGTGTGATGTCACAAAGTCACAACAGGCGTTTCAGGAGCCGTGTTTTCTGTAGGAGAGAGGAGCTTCTGTCGGTGCAGACTTTTAACTTTATGTCTTCCACATGCGCAAGAAGCTTCATAACAAACTGAAGGAAAGGAACAAAATGAAAAAGCACAACAGGTATGACAATAAAGATGACAATGAAATGACAATAAATTGACTTTCAAAGTTTATTCACAATTTATACACTCTCTTTTCACCACCACATAAAAAGTTCCTCTTCAGTGGCTCCATCAGTGCCCAACTTTTCAAACCAGTGACCACTGATGGCGTCCATCCAGAGTCCGGATAGGCCTACACGATATATCTAGTTTAAGCACTTAGAGTAATCATACCACTTTTCTCCCATGATGGGTCACATCCACACTCTAGCAGACAAGAAAATAATGATAGTCTTGTCAAAGTGACCACACACAGACTTAAAAAATGTCCATCTTAACAAGAAACAAGTAAAAAAAAATAAAAACTTTCAACAAGGCTAATCTTATGCTAACTGAAGCCATTTTGAATTTACATCATTGCAAGGTTTTATTCATTTGTATATAGCCTACACATGTAAATGTTAGTATGCAGTACTGTTCATGTATAGAAGTACCTATATGAGCTGCAGGCTGCCGAACAAGAAAGTTAGCTAGCTGTAGCAGCTAGCTAACTAGCGTGGATAATAAGCCTAAGTATATGTGTGTGGCCTAAAAATATGAAATGGTCATTACAAAGGGAAAGAGGATATTAAATATTTTATAAAGTTTGGAAGCCAATCAGTTGGTTTAGTTGGATTAAGTGACACAACTTTGATGCTCACAGCAGGGAATCAAAAAGCTAGCATCAAAGCTACTCCAAAATCGTGTCAGCTCTTTCTTATAATCACAAATGTAAGGTGAAATGTATATTTTTATTTCATCGTGTTCATAGTTTAGCATACTCAGGGACAGTTAGCTGGACTGGAAAAATTATGTTAAGATGGACATTATTTTTCACATCGACACCATCAACTGTGCAAATCATTCTACTGGTTTTCGACTACTTGATTGACAGCATTCGCTCGTCCCATGACTGGATTGTCTCATTTTTCACCAGACGCTGACATCAGCTGCAGATCTAACCTGTAAACATGGAGGCTGGGTGGGTGGGTGGGGGGGGGGGGGGGGGGGGGGTGTAACTGGATTGGCTTGCCCAAATGCGTTAGTGATAAATTCAGCATATTTCTCAGCCAACATCATCAGTAAAGTAATACAAAATAACAAAAAATAGCTCTTGAATACATTCACTCGTTCAACATCTTTTAAATGTATGTATCCATGGCTACTGAGGGGTATTAAAAAGCAGAAATAAGCACATAACTGATGGACCACTAAAGACCTGAGACCTACGGTACAAAAACAATTTGGCTTGAGAAAGTTTTTCTCCACTTTAAACATATGTAATCACTATGAAAGCAAGACAGATCTCAGTAAAGATGTCATGTTAGTGAACTCAACATGATAGTGTGTGTTGTTAATTCATCACCTATGGAACGAACTACAAGCCCGACACTTAGCCAAAGTGTCCTCTGACTTAATCATGTGGTTTAAAGGGAAAATCCACCCTGAATACTTACACTGTTGGTAAAATGGTATTAACTGATTTCATTGTTTGTTGTTGTATTGTTGGTACTCCTGTGATTAATGACCAAATGTTGTGGTCTGATTTATCATATCCAACCTGAGGGGGAGGCTCCCAAAACGGTCTAAAGATAAATATGAGGGGTTCCCAAGATTATTATTAAAAAGCAAAAAACATAATACACATATTGAATGTCTTCTGTAATCTTTATGATTTCTCCTAAAGGTTGTTTACATGACGTTAACAGCCCCTAGATGTCGAACTGGAGCGGCAGCATCTCAGACCAGAACAAATGGGCACGTCGGCCACGCCCCCGGAAACATCTCTCCTTACAGCCCCCAGACTCCATTAACAAAAACAGCCATTTTACCTCACAGATCATCGTAAACATACTTGGTTCAAACTTGATATGAACCAAATAAAACTCACCAAAACGGTCTTTGATTAGTTTGTCTACTGTTCCAACAATCACCAACTCTGGTTTGGTCAAAATAAACCCTCACATTTTCTAAGTTAAATGTGAAATATTTAGGCTCCACACACGTTTTTTGCCGATGTACATAAGTAACGTATTCTGTTGGTGCCATGTCTTCGATCTGCTGAGTGACCCACATCCAGCGTAACATAATTATTAGCTTGCTAGCTATCCTGCTATCGCTAGCAAACTAAAACATCAAGTAAAATATGATTTAGGTTGCAAAAGTTTTATGGTTTGAATTGAATGTGAATGCCTTCAGCTGAACACACAACAGAGAACCGAGAAGCTGTGGTTAGAAAACACAGACGGATTTTGACTTTACAGGAGTCAGAAAGTTGCAGGTAAAATTCTTCTCTTTACCGACATAAAATCATTTGGGAGGAGCCACAACGATAAATTGCTTCATTTTTAAAGGTAACTTTGAAACCACTGTTTCACTGTTAAAAAAGTAGCAATATATACAATAAATAATAGACACTAATTAAGTTTTGATGATAAGTTTGTCTCACCTTTTAATAATAATTCCTGGGTTGTTTCAAGGCATTCTGGGAAATGTAGGAAATTAAGACCTGACACAAAAGTAGATGACACAGGTTAAGGAAAAGTGTGGATGCTAAAAAAGTCAAAGTAAGAATAAAATATATTTTATATCTCAGGCTGACAGTGTAAGAGCTTCCCAGGGTGGATTTTCCCTGAGCACATCTGTCAAAATACCAGGTGACACATACATCTGAAAGGCAACCAGTCATTTGCAATTTTCCCAAAACAAGTCAAACTGTGGATGCTTTGTAATATTGTAAACATTTTTTAAAAATATCATGCTAAATTTCCTCATATTAATCACAAAAATCCATCAGGGAACCAGCTGTTTCTGTATTTGTTGGTATCATCCAGACATTAAGCCTCTGCACACCCACCAACTCACACATGCTGCTCGTGTATGAATGCGATACATCCATTCAAAGTGCAGGAGAAACAGCCTCCGAGTGACCTTTGAGCCACCGTCTTCTGAAGCACAAACATTAAAATAAACAGGCATCACAGTTATTGTCCTCTTGCTGAGTGGATTTTCAGCTCGATTTTGTGTCCGAACAAATGTAAACGCAGACACAGCAGTCCCTTGAAAAAAGCAGAACAAGCCTGGCTCAGATTGATGCTGAGGGAGAAGAGTTTGATGTCCTGCAGGCAGAGTTTCTTGGAGGGGTTCAGGAGGGGAAAAGGTAACTGAACTGCAGGCAACGATCCGCCTGGTTCAGGAGGTTGAAGTCAAAAACATCCAAAGGAAACCAGCTTTTATTGAGCTTCTTCTGGTCCGATTGTGAATCAAACAGCTGGAAAATAGATGGAACAAAATTAAGGTCTTGATTAGTAAACCCAAAATATACCAAAAATATCTATTTTTCTTTACATATTACTAAATGGGCATATTGCTGCACTTTTGTTCCAGTTTAGGAAAAGTTTCTTAACTTTCTTTGTGTCTGACTCATCACATTAACCTGCACTGATCAATCCTCACACTGAGTCTTGCAATGAAACAAATAAAAACTGTAGTGTGATGAAATAATCTCTCTGGTTCTTGTTTCCAATACAAATCATGTTGGTCTTGATACTGAGAATCCTCCATTCAGGGGAAACTGCTTTGAAATGCAGAACTGTTACAAACTCATTTGGCAGACTTCTTAAGGAAAATTAGATTTTTAGACTCGATACAAGAACAAATGACTTGTTAAATGGGTGTGTTAACAACAATGGCTCTGAACCGTTGTATTCCACACTATTGATCTGAGAATCGGAGCCCATTCTGCTGCTGGATCGATTGTAACTCAACTTCATGGCTACAATCTAAAATGAAAAAAATGCCATGAGCGAAACTTACTATGGTGAATCCTAGTTCCAGTTTTCGATGGCACTGAGAAGACAAATATTGGAGAAAAATGAATTAGAGTTTTTAAATATTGGGTGAATAATTCAACACATCCTGTATTATCTTTTTTTCTCATGGTTGGATCAGGAGATTCATGCAGCTCTGGCTGGGTTGTGAAGTAATTAGAGTGCTGTCAGTGATACTTTCATCAAAGACTGCACAGGCTTGTTGCTCTGTTGATATAGTCCTATACTGCCTGCTGAGAATAATGTACTCGACGTTATATTCCATCTCCTTACCTGTTTTCTTCTTAATACTGAGTCAGTGATGGCCAGAGACAGTGTTTTGTCAAGCTTCATATTGTATGTAATGATATTTAACTATAAACTTGTGATCGGTCCTTGTATCTAGAACCGTGGGACGAGAAAGGTGATTGGTTCACAAATGATTGGGTCCAACTCCCAGCAGTTCTCTAACTCTGCCCTTGTGTATTTTACCAAATTGAACTTGTACATTTCAAGCTAAACGTGAGTATTTTGTGCTTCTTGACTCAGTCATTTGAGATGTGTTCATGTTTTTTGGAATATGCTCCCCGTTGTTGAAGCACAATCCCCTTTGTCACTTTGTTTTTTTCTATTGTTTTGCTTTGTACTTTTTACTGTTTCACAGTTTGGGCTATACATTTGGAAAAATACATGGAAGAGAAGTGATGAGGAAGGTTCATGGTGTAAAAAACTCAACAAACAAACTGGAACTGGAACATTATGTTAATGTGACATTCAGTATGATCGTGTCACCAAAAATGATGAATGATAAGACCTCTTATCATTCATCATTTTGTTTGTCATAATCGTAAGTTACCAGTTTGTGGAAAAAAACTAAAACAATGGGTGCGTTTCACAGTATGCACCCAGCATACTGTACTACCCTGACGTTAGCTAGCTAGCATTAGCAACGTTAGCCAGTGCAACAATCTGACATCCACTTGAGGGGGCCGCAGCTTCGAACACCAGCGGTGTTTTAACGTGAATGTGGTGGAAGAGGAGAAGGAATGACACGTTATCAATAACAGCTTTAAGGTCATCGCTGTGTAAATCTGCAAACTGAGTCTGTTACTTAAAATTGTGACGAAGACTGTACATCGAAAGGCTATTGACGACGGCTACTTAATCAATAAGTCGATTGAAAGAAAATGAATCTGCATCTTTATTGATAATCAATTATTGGTTTCATTTTATTTTTTCAAGACTAAATGTGAAACACTGGCTGGTTCCAGGATTTCCTGCCTGTCTGTCTCAGTTATGATAGTAAATAAAGAGTCTTTGGGTTTCTGACTCAAAATCAGCATCAAATATGTTTTAAATAATTATAATCTCAAGGATTCACCATAACTGAAAATAAATGTCCCAATAACGGCATAAAGCTGGTCAGACTGGCTACTGACTGCTTTGTAAATGATGTCATCCTCAATAAACATCAAACAGAGAAGAAAAAGGGGAACTCAGCATCTGTCCTCTACAGCACACTGACTACGCAGTCACAAGCAGTCACATGTCAACACTGTGAGGACGTTTACGGTTCGTTAGTGATTCCAAAATTAGCAAATTCTCACCATGATGGTTTTCCTGCAAAGTCACTGTAAGCAGAAAAGCACTAAAACAGGCTGTAAAGAGGTGTTAGAGGGTTCAGTTAGAGGGGTGCATCAAAGAAATATAAAGACATAAGATTAAAAAGAGAGGAGAGATCGATGGCAGGGTGACGGCAGACAAACAAGATGACAGCTGTGCAAAAAGAAAAAGGTTAAAGAGAAAAAGGAATAAAATAATGTTAGAGAAGCAGAGGTCTGATTGAGGGTTTCTACCTTTCAGGAGCCAGAACAAGAGCCGGCTCTCTGTCACCAGTCGATGTGCCTCGGAGGAGCCGAGGCCCGCGGGAACCTGTTCATTGTGTCATATGTAGGGATGCTACAAGCAGGAACACACGCAGGCACAGCGTTAACAGCACAGACAGAACATTCAACTGACACCATTTTGTTAAAAAACCCTCGTCTGCTTCTCTTTCTTTACTTGGCAAAGAGGAGCAGGACGAGTGGTTCATAAGGAAGAGAGCAGAACAGCTTCATCAACATCCTCTCAGGGATTACGACTGATCAACTGCACGGTCAGTTAAAGGGGCAACAAGTAAATTTAGTCCATTCTGGAAGTAGGATAATAATTATATTAGTGGGGTTGATGGGTTGTTGATCAATAACGATGCAAGAATTATTTCACCAGGTTCTGAGAGTCATAATTTGCAGGTTAGACAGACAGATTTCCATCAGGTTTTGATTGTTTTAAAGGACCAGTGTGTAGGATTTAGTGCTTGTTTCAACCTCCCGTGCGGCGGCTGATAAAAACATGAAGAATGCTAAAGGACCTCTCAGTGTTTGTTTTGTCCGTTCTGGGCTACTGTAGAAACATGACGATGCATCATGGTGAACTCTGTGGAAGACGACCTGCTCCCTCTGTATTTTATTCCATTTCCACCAATAGTTCCCCCTAAATCCTACATACTGGACCTTTAAAACCCAATACACACTCCTGTTGTGTACACATGGCTTCTTTGTTTGTCACTTTACAGGTTAACATGGTTTAAAAAGAAACAGGTATGTAAAGTGTCAGTCTTTCAACAGCTACTGTTTGCTGATGATAGAGTGCCCCTTTAAAAATATTCTTGAGTTTTGGTGGTTTGTAAGTTTCATTCCAACTTCTTCAATATCCAAACCAAGAAAACTTAAAAAGTTTTTCAACACCCAGAAAATAGTCCAATAGCTCCTTCTGGAATAAAACTCCACAAGTTCAACAAGTTTAAAAGATGTTGTAAAGGGTAATTGTTGAATCAAAGACCAGTTGATGTCTGGTCTTCTCTGTAATTTAGCTCTTTTGCTCTCTTCCTATAGTTTCTGTTACAGTAGGTTGGCTGTCCAAATGCATCCTCGTCCAAATGCAACTTAAAAATACATTAAAACATGCAGTTAGATGTTCTTGTTAAATTAAGAGGGAAATCAAAGGAGCAGCATTCCCATCATCACACCAAAGCTTGACATGCTTGCCTCTCTCTGAACAAAATGATCAGGTGTACATTCATCGGACTTTGGCTGACTCTAAACGAGAGGAAACAGGAAGGTTTTTTTATTCCAGTATGCTCACAGCATGCAGCATGTTAGTGACATGGCAGATCCCCCAAAACCACACAGCAGAAGATATGGCAACAAGACAGAGAGAAGTAATGGTATCAAACACGTTAGAAGACAAACTGAGAAAAAAATGCACAACAGCAAATCACACCAATCTCATGTCTGTGCATTAAATACAGAGTTTAACTCAGGACACGGATAGCTTAGCTTAGCACAGAGACTGAAAGCAGCTGGTCCATCTTTTCCCAACGATCAAAAATATGATTACAAGCTCACTAATTAACACAAAGTATCTTGTTTGTTTAATCTGTACATAATCCAGGGTCCTATAGTCCTATGTTCCCACGGTCCTATGTTCCCAGGGTCCTATGTTCTCATGGTCCTATGTTCCCAGGGTCCTATGTTCCCATGGTCTTATGTTCTCATGGTCCTATGTTCCCAGGGTCCTATGTTCTCATGTTCCTATGTTCCCAGGGTCCTATGTTCCCATGGTCCTATGTTCCCATGGTCCTATGTTCTCATGGTCCTATGTTCTCATGGTCCTATGTTTCCATGGTCCTATGTTCTCATGGTCCTATGTTCTCATGGTCGTATGTTCCTAGGGTCCTATGTTCCTAGGGTCCTATGTTCTCATGGTCCTATGTTCCTAGGGTCCTATGTTCCCAGGGTCCTATGTTCTCATGGTCCTATGTTCCTAGGGTCCTATGTTCCCAGGGTCCTATGTTCCCATGGTCCTATGTTCCAATGGTCTTATGTTCTCATGGTCCTATGTTCCCATGGTCCTATGTTCCCATGGTCTTATGTTCTCATGGTCCTATGTTCCCATGGTCCTATGTTCCCAGGGTCCTATGTTCTCATGCTCCTATGTTCCCAGGGTCCTATGTTCTCATGGTCCTATGTTTCCACAGTCCTATGTTCTCATGGTCCTATGTTCCCAGGGTCCTATGTTCTCATGCTCCTATGTTCCCAGGGTCCTATGTTCTCATGGTCCTATGTTTCCACGGTCCTATGTTCTCATGGTCCTATGTTCTCATGGTCCTATGTTCCCAGGGTCCTATGTTCTCATGGTCCTATGTTCCTAGGGTCCTATGTTCCCAGGGTCCTATGATCTCATGGTCCTATGTTCCCAGGGCCCTATGTTTCCAGGGTCCTATGTTCCCATGGCCATAAGTTCTATGATAGGGTTACAGCAGGGTTGGGGCTTGTGTAGCTGTTTTGAAGCCTTGTTCCAAAACAGGAAAATCTGACCTGAACACACACATCAGGTTGATGTCTGTTAATATTAAACTTGGGAACATATAGGACCCTGGGGACATAGGAACCCAGGAAATTAAATAAACTCCAGCTCTGTGAGGCTGTGCCTTGTGTTAAATGTTATCAGCATGCTACATGCTCACACTGACAATGCTAACATGCTGATGGATTAATACTCAAGCACTACATGAACAGTCACTTTCCACTCATATCTTGTGTTTTCTCTATTTATTTTCTATTTAATATTTCTATGCATATTTTTCTGATTCTGACTTGTACTGTTGCACCTCAAGCTGTTGTAACAAGTGAACTTCCCCATTGCGGGATAAATAAAGACAATCTTAATCTTAATCTTATACTGTAGGTGTTCACCATCTTAGCTTAGTGTGTTAGCATGATGACCTTTGCTAAGCAGCAGTAAATACAAAATACAGCTCATGGGAATGTCATTAGTTTTCAAGGTACTTAGGAGGAGATTCTTGCTGAAACATTTTCTTGACAAACAACAGGGCATCCCCGTCACTGAGACCAGCTGTTGTTCACAGGATACAGTACATTGTGTTAATATGTGCGCTCAAGAGGTGAACTAGAATAGCATACTGGGCTCCATACTTAACACACAGACACGTGAGTGGCACCGATTTTTTGAGCATTAAAAAGACGTCATATCAGATGTTTTCTAATAAAAGCCACCATAACTTGTCAGCTTTCATGTTATTGTTCAACTTGACCATAACTGGTATGCGTGTCTGTGTGTGTTTGCTTAAGCGTGTGTGCAATGAATCAACTCCCTCAAAGGCATGCACTGTGTCCGGCCACGTCATTGTGAAAATAGCCACATCCCCAGGCATGCCTCCACCGCCCATAACATGCAGTAACAGGATTATTATAGCGTTTACCTTGTCATCATAGGATTTGGGATACCTTGTGAGCGCTCACTATGATAACCATTATTACCAATTTCCATACTGAAAACAAAATATTGTATACAAAAAAAAAAGGGATGAAAAATGTGATGTGAGAGACATGGCATGCTGATCAAACTTCTGGAGTAAAAATGCTCATTTTGAGTAGTCAAACTTTGCAAGAATGTTAGGAGATGAATATTTTTTCTTTTAGTACAAACCAGAGTGTTTTATTTACACTAGAACTTACAAAAAGCAGGTGGACTTGTAAGGTAATGATTGCAAGAGCCCTTCATGAAAGGTAAGGGGCACTTTTCAAAGGTAGCACACGACAAGAAGCCACACCATCCACCCATAAGAGCAAGTCCAAGCTTAAAAACGTCAACCAGCACCAAGAATTTAGTAAACAGTTTTATGTACAAGATCCAGAGAAAAGCACAGAGTGAGAGAAGTAGAGAAGGAGAGGGAGGTGGAGTAAAAGGTCTTACGTTTTCATGGGAATTGTCTCAATGCTATAAAGATACACAAAAAACAACATAAAAATGTTACTAAAATGTTCATGTTCCAGCACAGATCACATGGCGAGAGACGCCACTGATCGAGACATTGTGTTGCAGTAAAGCTGTGATTAATGAGTCCAGTGACGGTGAAAAAAAAGGTGCATGAAGAAGAAATATAAATTGACAAATGCGCCAATGTTTCTTTGTAAAGTGCCAAGTGCTTGACAGAGAGGAATGACGTGAAAAAAATGAAGGATATGGAAGATGGAAATAGTATAAATGGTTATCACAAAGTAAAATGCCAAGTCCCAGAAACAGAGGAACTACAAGGAAGAGAGAAGGGAGGAGAGAATAAATCAACACCAACCAGCAGAGCTACTGCGACAAAACAGAACTCAGTAAGTAAAACTAAAATAATCTCAGTGTTATCAAATAATATTCACATCCTCCAGTAAGTGAATTAGCAAACTATAAACTGAAAAGTTAAATTCCTCCTCATTATTTGCAGCCCAGCTAGATGAAGAGAAAGAAGGATGTCCTGCAACCATTCACAGCATTTAAGGATATCATATCTTTTTCTATTAAACATAAACCTATAAAATAAATGTATGTATATATATATATGCAGTTGTAAAGAAGTGGTAGAATAACAAGTACAAACACTCACTCATCGTAAACATCCTCTGTGTCCATCCTGCGGTAGTACTTGGCTAGTTTTACTGCAAGGATAATGCTCGGGAGCAGGAAGAGAGTGCTGCAGCCCAGGCCCATCCAGAATGTGTTCTGAGGGAAAAAACAAGGCAATTACAGCTGAATCAATGAACCAATTAGTTGATCCACATTAAATTATTCACTCAAGTCATTTTCCCAGCAAAAATGCCAAACATTCCCAAGTTCCAGGTTCTTTTCTTTGTCTTTTGGGACAATTCTGGGGGAAATAACAAGCAATGTGAAAGATTTTACCTTGTGCCAAGGTTGTCAAGATACCAGAGTTTAAAACTTTGATACAAAACTAAAAAACATGACATGAGCTCTTTCTATACCACAGAAAATATAATTCTTTCTTTCTTAAATAATAAATAATGTGCATATTTATTAATGATAAATCACAAGCTGCAGCCCAACAAACTGCTGTTTGTATGTCCCTTTCATGCATGTTTGTATTAAATATAACTTGAATCTACTAAAATGTGTAATATATCTTACTTATACATATATGTTAGCAAACCAAATTTCAACTTACCTAAAGTTTTATTCTTACCTCACGCTGCTACTTTTTGTTATTGTTTGCACTCTGTCTGTTTCCTTGTGCTGCTCGCTCAAACTGAACTTCTCTATCAATAATCAAAACAACTGTTGCTCTGGCTTTAGATCCACTATCATAAACAGAAACTTTGTGTTTCCTACTGGCTGTGACAAACACAAGTGGCATGTACTGTATGATGTCACGTTTGAAAAGTTTCTATGCAAACTTTATTTTATAAGTTGACCAAAACAGATTTCAGTAAATCTGATAAGCGACAGCTAACCACAGTGGTCTTTTTAAAACACATTCCTACCGCTGTTCAAATGTGGTTTTGTTTCCCTGTATCTCAGCTATAATTACCATGGAGTCCACCAAGAAACTGCAAGTAATGATTTCTGCTGTGTCCACCATGTTGCTGAAAGGCTTGCAAGGTGCCACCTCCAGGGCCAACTACAGAGAGGAAGACATGAACGGTCAACAGAGACACACATTCTGTATACATTCTGTATATCAGCAGTAAAACCGTCTCCTTATTCTGCATGTTGACTGCTGTTTGCTCCTTAATGACTTGACATCCTGTTGTGTTACCATGCTATCTGGTCAGAGAGTCACTGCTCATTGCAAAACAGATCTATGTTCCTGGAAAACAACAATACAATTCTGACTGAACTGTTCCATTGACTCTGAGATCAACAAAACAGCTTCAGGCTTCAAACATGTCTTTTCTACTTTGTTTTGAATTCCTTAAGTTAACTACAGCAGAAACCAATGTGCCACAAAGCAGATTCCTCAGATTTATAGGGGTTGTAACTGTTATATTCGCCTCTCCTATATTTACTCCTCTTATGTAACGTGCAAAGTCTTTCTGCCAGTACACAACTCTCTTTGCCCCACCAGTGTTTGGTTTTGACTAAAATGATTATTGGACTCAACGGTCAAGTCAACACTTTAGTGAGAACCGCATACGCTTCAACAAGTTAACAAATGAACACAAACACTTACAGAGGACTTGACCCATTCTATGTATTGATGGAAGTAGCCAATGATGGTCGCTGTGAATCTTCCTGTTTCCTGAAGAAGATTAAGACATAATGTGAGTTACAGATCATTCACAAATCGAGAATGTAATCAAAGCAGGTGATCCTTCAGTTACCCGGTTGATTAAATGTGTAGCATTCTGGGAGATGAGGTACTGGGCAGCTTCAATGGCATCAAGAACTGCTAGAACTTTGTTCTGTAGAGAATAAATGAGAGATATCGATCAGTTTAAGCCTTAATCTAAGGCTCGATACAGGATTCAGACTGAAAGGATGGTTTACTTACAGGCAAGTCTGAGGCTGTTCTCTCCAGGAACCTCATACTCTGGTTCAATGCGCTCTTTAAAAAGAAAAGTGTTACATCAGCCATGTTAAAGGTCAGGAGATACAGTCAAGAGTCATTGTTACAACTGGAAACGCCACTGAACCACAAACGAGACCAGGCAGGAACAAAACTAACACTTGATGACCAGGATTCTGTTTTCATTACAGGCATGCAGAAGGATTTTGCTCCAAAATGAAATATCCACATATCACTAAGTTTGTGATACAATTGCTGACATACACTGTATGTAACAATTGAAAAGTTTTCTCCTCGTTTCCCACCAATGATTGAAGAGACAGAGCTGTTACCAAATGAAGGACTGAATTAAAGGTCCCATTTTGAACAAAGTGACTTACATGTCTTATTGTTTACAGCACTTAGAGCTGGTTTAAAATAATGTGAAAGTATCAAAACGCTCAATCCACAGAGAACTAAACAAAGGCTGTATTCACAAACGTTGCTTTCAAATGAGCTGTCAGGATTCTGTGAACTACATACACACAGTCCTCAGCCACACCGCCATGGATCTAACAAGTGCCATCAGGATACTGTGTTGGAGGAAGAGTGCGGCCTATAAAGTTTGTGGACTCGAGACTTCTGTCGGCTGAGCGGCTAACTTCCTGTTTAGCCCTCCGCTAACTTGAATACTTGATAGTTAACTTTATAGCAAATGAGTCATTTTGCAGGGGTTGAGATGCTCAGAAACATTTGTCCAATGTTGTACAGCTGCTACTTTCACAATATAAGCTCACGGAAAAGTCTTTTGGGCCCCTCTGCATCACATAATGATGTAATTTCACATGCCTCGAGCTTGGCCATGGTCACAAAAGCACCAGCACTGCTGATTAAGAACGTGGGCAGCGCTTGCTCAGGCCTGTGAGAGCTGACCAATCAGAGCAGACTGGGTTTTTCAGGAGGGGGGCCTTGAAGAGACGGGCTAAAACTAATTCAGACAGAGGATGAATAGAGGTACTGCTGCAATGGACAGTATGAGAAAAATCTGTGCTTTTTGAACATTAGAGCATGTAAGTAGTTTATTGTAATCTTAAATAAAAATACGCACCTTAAAAAGAGCATAATATGGAACCTTTAAAGTAACATGTCTTTCCCTAAAGTGGATATTTCGCAATGTTTTGGTACAAACCCCTTCATGTTCAACACCATAGAGAATATGATCTTTATGTAAATGTAAATACAAGAACACACACACAATATCCTACAGTACCACCCTAAATGAGATATATCTTCTCAGATTATGATGTCATCTATGAGATAAAATATCTCTTAAAAGAACAAATGGGACACTAAATACACAGGATGGACACACTTCTGCTTACCCTCGCTCTAACATATTTCTTGAAGTTGAAAGAAGAAAAAGTAAAAAACAACAACAAAGAAAAACATAAAAATCTGTTGCAAAAGCTGTGTTGAAGTGCGTCACTGCTTGTCTGAATTGCAAGTAGCTGTAAATCCTCGGTGTTATTCAAAAGAATGGCAGTGTCTATGACAGAGAAAGAAAAACTGAATATTTTATTTGTTTTTCACAGACGTGAAATGTTTGATGACACATGCCTACGGGTCAAAAACGCTCTGCTTTTGATGATGCTGAAATATTCTTCCTCTGTCAAAGATGATACCATTCTCTTAAAAAGACATTAGCACAAGGATAATACACCAATGACTCAGTAGCTCTGGCATACACAGTTACACTACAGTACATAACAAACGTTGACTGGTGAACCATTCTTCTGAGCACAGATTATCTTGAAGTCAATTTTGTAGACTTTCTCCGAACCTGCTTTAATTTTTTGGCCACTTGGGGGCAGCGCAACGAGCCTTAAGCACAAACTTATTTACTTTTTTTTTTTACTTATTTGCCTCATTTACAGGCAACATTAAGCACACAAAGCAACATTATCATTCATTTAGAGTCATGTTTGCAGCTACCTTAAGTCCAGTGCTCACTTTCTTTTAGCTCCTTTTTTGGTCTCTACTAACTCCTGAAGGAAATATCTGTCTCATAAGCGGCTCCACTCTGTTCATCAGGGAAAATCCACTCTTGGCTACTTTTGTTCTGGTCATTTCTTACTTTTCCCTCAATGTGCTTCTGCTAATGAAGTTATTCATCTTCCTAAATTCCCAAATTTGCCAGAGTGTGTTTAATCAGCCCCCCAGCGAAGAACAGATGAGGGTATACTGCATCGACCTGAACTTGGAGCAAAAGAGCTAGAATTTTCTTTACAAGAAAATGCATCTGTCAGCCAGAGCACTAAATGCCCTGTGGCTGCAGTGCACTCTGGTCTTTTGAGGCCTCTGTGGGTGAGAAAACCGGTGCATGCCTCTTCATTGCTGGGCTTCTGTATGACTGACAACAGACAAATATTATCTGGTAAAAACATAAAATGGAAAACTTTGTGTAAAGCACAAGTCTAGCTATGTTGTGAATACTTTAATCTTGATGTCATGTCAGTTCATCTTTTCTCAGTTTTTGAGGAGTAGAAGAACAATAAGGTCTCAGAACAACAGCTCTTTTTGCATAGTTTAAGTGGTTTTTGTTGGATGATTCCTTTAAGGGGAGGACAAGACAGAGAATCTAACCAAAAACCAAGAGGTCAACCAGCATGAATATCAGAACTGAAAACAGAGACACACAGTCAGGCATTACCATGGCCTGCTCCATGGGGATGATCTGTTGACTGTGGATCTGCCGCAGAGTGCCGATGTGGCCTTTCAGAGCGGTCTGCAGAGCGCCTCTGGGCTGAAACACACAAAGGGAAACAAGCTATTTTCATGAAATATCATTTGTCAAAACACTGAAAGGATTTTTTTAGCACATTAACTACAAAAAAAGATCATCAGAACAGAGACCATGAGGTAATTGTTGGAGTTACATCTATTTCTTGTGTGACCAGCAGTCAAATTCCTCCTCTATTATTCAAGAGTCGTACAGTCAGGTATGAGTAAGGCTACATGTAGCACCATAACTTTGATGCTTTAACTTTTAACATCAGAATTATTATTATTATACTTATTATTAAGTTAAAATAAGTCTCTCTTTAATAGACGCTTACTTGTAATGAAACTAACTGTGAGCACCGTCCTTCTGGAGGATCCTGCAGGACTCACAGTTTTTAAAGGTGAGTAAATACGTTCTGCTACAATCCTGAAACCACCTGACAGAACAGCAGATCAGTCAAACTGCTCCCAGAGACTATCGCATCTCTATCTAGGCAGAGCTGTTATGTTAAGGCTGAAGGCACGCTGAGCTTGGACACTGAAATCCACCAAAGTGCTCCCACCATGGCATTTGAAATACACAGGCAGTTTCACAGTGTTTCTTCAGTTCACAGGCGCATAATTTCATTTGCTTGAGTTGATGTTTGTATATCAGCCAAAACGGCACCAAGGTGTTCTTACCATGAGGTCTGTCTGGGCCTCCAGCTCTCTAGCAAATGAGAGCAGATCCATCACAGTGACTCCTTTATTGACCTGAAGATTAACAGGAAGAAAATAGTAAATATTCTTCTGTCAGTAGTAATGTTATAGCTACATAATTAGAAAGAAAAACTTTTATTTTTGTGCATTGTGGTCTTTTGTTGGTCTGCATTTAAAAAAAATCCAGCTGCGGCTTGGAACAACTATATGGTTTAAGAATAATGATGACATGAGCAGCTGTATTCAAAACAGATTAGCAGTGCAGCATTTCAAAACCACATCAATGCATATTCTTCCAGCATTTTCTGAAGGAGGAGATGTTCAGATGCTCAACAACTTAACTGTCATGAGAAGTAATCATCTATTATCCGGATGATAAAGACACATAACTCCTTCACTATTCTGTAATACCAAGTAGAGCTCACTTCATTGATGTCCAAGTTCAAATTGATCATATTAGCTGCAAATCTCAATTTATTCAATTAAATGTAGTGGTTAGAAACTTTTATTCTATACATTTATTCTTTTAACAGTTGTATGGGTGCTTTCTGAGTCTTTGGGTTTTGGAATGATGACCGAACAAAAAAGCAATCTGAAGGACTGAATCTGAACTTTGGACTCTAGATTGGCATATGAATCGATAATAATGTGATGGTGACTTACCATACAAAAAATTACCTAGCAACACTTTTTGGACGAAAAATAACTTATTCTGACTTTTGGAAAGTTTGTGAGTTGTGCCTCCGGACAATTGGTACAACGGAGTCCTTAAAGCTTTTCTCTCTCTCTTTTCTTTGCTCCATCAGGACATAAATCTAAATGAGCCTGACAGCCAGTGTTAGAGAAGACAGGGAATGCCAAGTCCTGGCTTGTTCCTACACACTCTTTGCCTTGGCAGGAATCCTTTTGATAAGTTCAGTGGTCTTCAGCAGAACCCACTGTACTGTGTCACGTTGCAGCTCTTATTAGGTAAAGCACGGCTGCCTGCTGTATGTTAACTGACAGCCAGGGTGGAGGCTGTTTAGCTGAGCCTGAAGGACCAAGCTATTTCTGGCAACATACCATTAAAGTACAACTGTAATGCAATAATATTAGTGTACATATAGAACAATCTATTATCAATATTTACACTGATCTGATATTAATAGAGCTGCTTAACTGATGTCATACAGCCTCCTAATGCAATTTAGCTGGTTCAATTTAAAATATCACAAAGATCAGTTAGATCATATTTACTGACTTTGTGTATTTACTGTCTGTTCTTGTGTTTTATGTCTGTTTTCAGCTCATTCTTTTTTATTCTGATTTTGTGTGTGTAGCTTTAAGTTTCCTATCATTCATGCACAATTGTTGCAGCATGTCCTTTTTGAGCTTTTGTCACCTCATCCAGGTAGTCTGCATAGTTGATTTCTGACAACCCTGCTTCAGAGAAGTCCAGGAGGTTCTGCTTCCCTTCTGCCTCTAACAGGATTATTCCCCTCAGGTCGATCTTAACACTGTCCAGCTGACCCACCACATCCTTCGTGAGCTGTAAACACACACAAAAAAGGTACAGCTTTAGGTTCAATAAGGCCTGGAGGTAAAACATAACAGCTTGATTGTTGATCCAAATATTAAAGGTCATTTTATTACTATTAGGTACTGATGGCTACATTTCTCTATTTATGCCTGTTAGAAGTGACTTAGTTATTGATCCCATTTCATCTCTTTGTATAGCAGAAACAGGGAATTACTGTTAACATACAGAAATGTCATTTACATAATGAAAGGACAACAGAGATGCAAAACAAATGTTGGCACTATAGTGACCAAAAGTCTTGAAAATGTGGTTTGGATGGAAGTCCAACTAGAATGGTATTTCTTGATGCTGTTTGTTCTTGGAAATTCTTTCTTTCCAATGTAAATGAAAGTCACTGTTAATGTATTTCTGAAGAACCCAGAACCCTTTTCTTTAGTGCCTTGGTTTCTTTTATATCACATCTTAATGGATTTTATGTCTTAAGCAAAGCACTTTGTAAGCAATACAATACTATTAGTGGCCAGACATGAGTAAGATCTCTACAGTGACAACAAGTATTATGTGTCAATAACTGTAAACAACTGGAATATTGTTCATTAGGATTTATTTTTTCTTCTGTTCTTAAAGCCAAAACCAAGGAGACACAGCCAAGGTTTACAAATATGATTTTCAAAAAGGAGGTCTTGAATAGTAATATGCAATTTCACCACCAAAACCGACAACATACACTTTATTGTGGAGACATAAAGAGGAAACAACAAAAATGTTGGCAGCAAAGTTGTTTGTCCCAAGATGACATGGTACTGACACTGTATGTGAGTGGGTTGGATTTCCCCGAAGACTAAAAACTGTCCAGCATATTAAGCTTTTCTACTGAGCATACATGAGGTCCTGAGGTCTGGTCTTCAAACAAAACAATCTTTCAAAGGGATTGTTTTAAATAAATCCAATTAGTGTTTTGAAGCATTTTACTATAAACTCTATAAAACTATAAACCAAGATCTTAAACTGCTCTTTCTTGTAGTACTTGTACGCTGTAGTGGCCCTCTGCTAATGACACACTGGCCTTAAGATTATGTGAGTTTGGGACGTCTGCTATGGACTGTGATACTTGAGAATGATTTAAAAACAAATAAAATAAAATAAATTATGTGTAAGTAAAATCCTAGTGAAAATTATAATATTGGCATCATTTACAGATGTACAGGTGAGTGTATTCATTTAATAAGCCAATAGACCAGTTGTTAAATGATCAATCTGTTAGCAGTAGCCTGGTTTTGATGATTATAATGTAGCTAAATTAGCTAGCAGCTAGCTGCTGCAGCAGATTAACACACAACTACTGGATTATTGCAGGAATTTAGTTCAAGAATGACACTAACACATATAATCATACATGTCAAGTTGGTACTGTGCCACAGTATGAATACAGAAAGCATATTTATGATCTAATGCTCTGTAACTGTTCAATAATGTCATAATCATCCTAATACCTGCTTATTTGTGCGCCAAAAGCCGCAAATCTGATTGGAAAACCCCAACCAATGGCCTCTCTCTGCTGTCGGCTCAGCCAATCAACTGTAAGCACTACGTCAGAAAGGCCCATCGGTTATAGTTAGTGATACATGTTAATTTAATGTGAGATTAATTGCCAATCTATATTTATCTATATTATATGCACATTATGAAAATGACATCTTAAAAACGTCATATTTAATGCACCTGTACGAACTGGCTTACGGCTGACGTCACCTCCGAAGAAGTGCCGGTGTTAGCTGACGTCAGCACAACATTAGCCGTTCAAGCTAGCGTAGCTCCAAACCGTCAGCCGCTACCTGTGTCCAGGTGTTCGTGGTGCTGTGGAGGTGACGTCACTCTAACCCGCAGCAGTGTCAGCGAGGTAAAGTGGATTTTGACGCAAGCAGGAAGTGACAACAGCGCACACGGTGAATTAAGCTGAGCAGCTCGGGCCAACAACATGTTGATGTTAGAGATGTTTGCAGTTTGACTGCAGGGACTCTCCTCTCCGTGGACACAGTCTGACTACAACAGGAGGGCTGGAGGACGTGTGAAGCCCTCAGCACATTACTTATGGAGGAGCTGCCCTTCTTTGTAAGTACCGTTACATGATGTACAGTTCAGTTTCTTGTTATGGAGCAGATAATGTGTGAACAGGTCCTAGATCGTGCTTATCAAATCACACTGAAATCAAAGGTTTCCCTCGAAGCCAAAGATAATGAGATGCCAAGTTGGTCTAATTAAGATTTTATGAAAGGTTTTTAAAAGTGACACTAAAGTCTCATCACGCTGATTCACCACGTCTGAGTGCAAGTGACCAACTTGAAGAAAAGTAATGTATGAAAACCACAGATCAGTTTGAGGATTAGGTCCATGTTATCCCATCGTTAGATGAAAACGCATGGCATTACTGGGACTCAGAAGGAGATGTAGTATTCACAACTTGAAGAGCTCCAACAGAACAGTCCGATTACATAATGTTTCAATCATCATTCGCACTGAAGCCTGTGAAAGTGACACAATAACCGGACCCTGATCTGTCTTGCTAAAGTTCTGTCGGGCAGAGTGTCACACATCTGGGGAAACTTGAAACATTTGCAGGCATTAAATGAAGACAAATGACCAATGTGCAGAACCAGACACAGCACGGGAGATATCAGCTGTTGGCTGTTTGAGCCAAGACAATCTTGCCAACTGGCAGGAAAGTAGTGAATGTGTGAGGCGTGCAGGCAGAAGTGGCTGGCTGAGGGTCAGAAAGAAATGGAAACGTACATCCATGTGTTGCCTCAGGCGGACTCTGAGGTGCTGTCAGGCGGGGGCAGTCTGTCTGCACACACTTTTGCAGCCAAGGATGGAGATTTCTGGACACTCCATCACTGTTAGTCTTCAGACCTAATGTCCAGTTTGCATCCTATATAGATTTTAACCCTTGTTTGAGAATGTAGTGCATAGATGTATTTTATATCAACTGCTCCTAAGAACAGTTTGTGAAGATCATTTCTAGAAAAAGGGTTAGTTTCATACAGAGTGCTTGTTTTAATCACATGAATCACACAGTTGTTTGTGGCTTGAATCTTTGATCAGTTAAGTTGCAGCACCACATCCTATCTTAACATTTGTAATCCTGTCTTTGTTTTAAACACATGAATGATTAACTTTGTTATTTGTCTTTTTGACAAGCAGTGTTTTGCAGTAAAACCGCAAAACAAAAAGCAAAAGATCATGTCTACTTCCTGAGTTTCCACCAGTGGGTGAAGGAATACGTCAAATACAGTTGCCAAAATGCTTCTATTGTGTGTTGAGTTTACTGACCACTGTAGTGTTCAGGTAGGAGGAGATGTTGAAGACTTTGTCCAGACGCATGGCTGAGTAGATGCCTTTGTTCTCTTTGCAAGTGCTAAAAAAAGACACGCATACAAACAGATACACACAGATACACACAGGTGTAACAGAGAGAGAGAGAGAGAGAAAGGAAACGTCAACTTCAAAAGTTTCAGAGTGAAATATTTGCTGCCACCATGTGAAGTTGACTGGAAGTACATGAGGCACTGACATGTTCCCTGATAGAAAAAGAAAGTGGGGCGATGTTCCTCAGCCTGGTGGTATGTGGTATGTTTGCCAACATGTCAAAGGTATACGTTCCATGAGGCAGCCGCATGCCATGTAGACTATGTACACACTATTAGCACTGCTTGCTTTCTAATGGGCCAAGACTTGTTAAAGCAACATTGCTCTATTTGGAAATATAATGACTGCGGGTTTGTCATCCCAGTTACTGAGGGTATGCAGCTTCTCAGTGGGGAGAGATGATGAAAGATGATGTAATCACAGAGAAACAGGCTGAAGAAAAGCAGCACAGATAGCGTAGAAAAATGATGCTAATTAGCTTCTCAGGGTTAATAGCATCTCTCTTTCTCTCATTTGCATCTTCAGCATTTGAAATAAAATATTCAGTTGGATGACTGATGCCTGACCCAACGAAGCAAACATTGAAGCAAAATGTGAGAAACTGCATCACCCAGTAATCCTTCAGCCTGTAATTGAATAAATGGCTTGTCTTGCTGCAAAATCCATCCAACCAAATGTAAATACAAAATGCAGACCAGACAGATGTGGAGTAGGCTGTGAGGAGAATAATCATCACTACAGCATTGCTTCTCAAAGGTGGCAGACAAAACACTGTCACCTAAATACATAAAAATGAGTTTGCTTTGCCTGTACAAGCTCTCTGCTGTCAGCTCCAGGTCGGAGTCGTTGTACATGTAGCCAGGGATGAAGTTCTTCCACTCCGGGTTGACCAGGTACGGGGTGTCCACAACCTGGCAAATCACAAAACCAGAAAGAGGACATATTATCGATTGTTCTCATAGGAAAACAAAAGTCAATCAGTAAGTCAAATTTACTTGACTCCAGTTCTGCAGAGCAGGATGTAATTTAAGACCTCAGTAATTCAATACCAACCCACGGACCCAAACAGAGCAGCAGTCTTTGTCCTGTGTGTTCTCATATATATTTTTCATCTAGAGGGGGAAAACAATACTTGCCCTTCATATCCCTCCTGAAGGTATCACTGTGTAAGAGCAAACTGGGGTGCTGTCAAAAGAAGCGTGTATACTAAATTATTCCATAAATTACTGAAATGATGGTTGAACTAATGTCTATATTACATTTAATGCTCTGTTGTTCTGCGCTGAGACAGCAAGTACGCAGAGACGGAGGCAAAGGAGAAAATGCTATAAGAATTTCAATTTCATAATTAATTATATAATTGTAATTAATTATATAATTTTCTACATTATATATGACTTAACAGCTGCAGGATTCTGACTGAATACAAACAACAGCAGGTCAACTGGGAGCAGCTGCTCTCCTCCTGAACCTGCCCGAGAGACACTGACACGTATGCAGTTAATAATACAGAAGGAGGAATAGTGTCCTAACTTTGATTGTCTGACAGATGTGCTCAGTGGTTTATATATTTGAACACTGTAGACTGATACAGTCCAAGTCTATATCAAAATTAAGATTATTACTTGAGATGTCATTTTTAGGGGGATTTGATCACTGTATAATTTGTGCGTGGACTCGTGACTTGCCTTGAAGATTTCTGTGCTGTGGAAGGGTTCACAAACTAGTTTCTCCATGTTTCCTCCAACCAGAAAGATGATGGTCACCACTCCCATCAGCACCCAGGAGAAGATGAAGCTGAATCCAACACCGCTGTGGAGAAGAACAGACAGGTGCAGCCAAAGTACACATATATGTATATATATATATATATATATATATATATATGTATGTATACACACAGTTACATATGAAGGTGTAGCAGTAGTGGAGACGGTGGACTGGAGGTTGGCTTCATATTGTGTAGGCAAAGTAGTATAGTAACTAAGTATAATGCAATGTAGAGATTGTATTGGAGGAAGAGAAAAAATAAAAGGAGTAGTAGTAGTTACACTATCAGTTTACCTTGGATATTTATCAGTATCTCACATTAACATAACACAAAAACTAATTCTGCATAATAATTTAGAAAACAGTCGGGATATTTCACTTAAACTTTTGAAAAAATACGCCTTTTGTATGAGGCCCCTAATGTTCCTATGTATATGTGTGTGTATATATATATATATATATATATACACATATATAAAGTACTTTTTCATCTTCCTGTGTGAATATATAATTTTCTTGTGTGAACACAACAAAAGATGTTATATTTAGAGACATCTGTATGTTCCTGGTTTCATCACTGTCCAGTGTCACGCTCTCTCTGATTTTCTAATACCATCATTGCTGCCATACATATTTTAGCATATTAAAAATTCTTTACTGTGGCTGCGCTAACATGCAATAAGATGGCAAAACACGTGCTCATCCAGTGATCACTGCCATTATCAGGTACTTGAAAGTCAGCTTTTTCAGTTTTAAATCTTGAAGCTGACAGAGCCTGTTCACAGTTGACTCACGCCATGAGCATCGTTCCTCCTGTATTGGAGATGCAGCCTCGTGTCGTAGGTGAGGCGTGCTTGTCGTATCCCAGGGTGCCACACAGCAGGCCCAGGTAGTTGAAGGCCAGGACCAGGACCACCATGCAGCAAAGAGCAATACAGCCAATCCACCTGTAAGCAGCAAGCAGCACTAAACAGTGAGAGCTTTCACTGAACACAAAGAGGACTATAACATCTCCCACCACAGCTTAAGTGTTTATCGGCGTCCCTGTGTGGAGCGAAAGAAAAATGTAACACAAAGCTATTAAAACAACTGATATATCATCTCGGGGTTCCCTCCTCTATTTAAACTGAATTAATGTAGAAGCAACATGAATATTTCATGAAAGCCAAAATATTAATTCAAGCTTGTACAGCACACATTACTTATACAGTAGCTTGTAAAAAGCGTTTCAAGGCAGTGGCCACATGACAGGATTTATACTTTTTACAGTTTATAGGGATGTTTTTTTCATTTATATCAGGTCAGTGTACCTGTAGAAGTCCATTTTGTCAATTTCGGGGTAGTGGTCCTCAATCTTGGCATGGGCATGGCTAATGAAGATAGTGAAGTTGGACAGACAACTCTGCACCGGGAATACTTTGGAAAAGCTGCTGATGTTATTGCCGATGCCGTCCACCAAACCCTGTACACCTGAGACACACATCATTCAGTTAATCCAATGCTTTCAACACATGGTTTATGGAAAACAAGAGATACTGGAGGAAAAAATAAAGTGGCCCAAGCTGCACCAGGTCAGTACTCAAAAATCTAAGCATGTTTAATATTTTGTTCACTTTCTGATTGGATAATATAAGTGATACTACACTACAAGGTTGAAAGATGCCATACATATTATTATACATTTTAAGTTGGGCTTATTTTTACTTAAAAATATTTTCACTATAAATAATGTTTTAGAAGTATAAAATGTCACTTACTCTCCACAACATTTCTGGTCTGTTCAATCACCATATGTGGCGTGTCATTCAGAGAGGAGTAGCCCTGTGAGAGGAGAAGAACGAGAAAGAAGAAAGAAGAAAGAAAAGTTTCGGAACAATTTCTTGGTCCAATTTGTTGTTTGAGGGTGATTTTGAATTGGTTAATCGAAAGCATTCTGGCCTCTGAGGGAATGTTGATAACACTGGAAACAAAATTTGCAACACATTAAACTCCCAGAGATGCATCGACGTTACAGACTGACAATCACAAGAATGTAAGAATATTCATTCCAGGCTCACCCTTTGGACGACCGCACTGAGGTCCGTTTTCAATACCTCGTTCACGTTTTCCAGCTGAGGGTTCACTTTTGGTAGCTAAAATATAAACGGACAAGAAAGGCTGATAAACATGCACAGTGATAATTGATCAATACTCAGTGTCCCCTCATTAACATGCAGTAATGTTTAAAGGTCGTAGTTGTAAGAAAAGTAGATTTTGGAGTCTCATTCCCAACTTGTCAAAAACTGAAGCTTTGTTATTGTAGGACGAGTCAGCCGCCATCCCAAAGCTTCAGGAGTGAGACTCAAACATCAACTTTCTTAGGAAAGTAGGTCCTTTAAAGAACATCATGCAGTCTGTAAAAAAACAAATCATGACTGGGACACCGTTTCAGAGATTGAACACTCATTGGCATTTCAACCCAACATAAACTTTAGTTGTTTCACTTGCTCAAACTTATTATTATCTCCCAAAAGACTAAAACTGCCATTTTCACGTTGCCCTTGTGAAAGAAAAATATGAACATTTGTGTGAATAGCTTGTATTCTGCATATCAGAATGTGTTGCAGCCAGTTTTATACCCGTGTGAAGTTGGCGCTGATCTGCAGCTGAGACAGTGACTGGCGGATGTTTCGGCACAGCTGTGCAGTGGTGGCATCTGACTCCTCGTCATGACAGCCCGGGTCGTTGAGGGTGCGGTTGATACTGGTCCGAACCAGGCTCAGGTTGAAGTTGAGTTTCCCTGTTCCTTCCTTGAGGACCCCCAGACCCACACTGACGTTCTCTAGGGCCTCCTTGGTTTCTCGCATGGCTGAATTGAAAGAGACCGTAGTTGAGATTGAAAGTGGATTGGGTTGCTGTTATGGTACGAGGGGAAAACCAGGAAGTGTAGGAAGAATGCACATTGAAGTAAAGAGGCGTCCTAATATCATTTCCACTGCAAACTAACTTTGATCTTCTACAACTAAAAATGAGCCGAGCAGTTGTTGACACAGTCTGACCCGGCTGCAAAATGACTCATAAAGAATTATAAATATTTTATTTAAATCTTTTATTTATGTCCTGGGAACTAACAGGAATTGTATACATGCATACTTATTTCCAGAGCAGTAAAATCTTTTTTTTGTCAGTTATGAAGCATTGGGCACAACAATATTGTGACACAACAACACAGACTCATACAGGACACAAAGTATGCACTCATTGTAAGGACTAGGTCTGAGCCGAGTACATCATGCTGAATTTTAAATCCGAGGCCATTTGGATTTCAAGTGTGTCGGTGTCGTGTTCAGATGCTGGTGTGAATCAGCAGCATCTAAAATTGGACCTTTGACTGCCAAACAGCATTACTCTTCGGCAAACAGTAACCAAACAGGAATGCTATGAATAATGTGAATTTGCTTCTATTAAAAGTTGTTGCTGTTAGTAACTATCTCTTTCCCCACCAATTGAATTCATCAGAAGACAAAAGCCAGAGTTAGTTAACAATCACACAGCAGCCCGAGGCAGATTCTTAAAATTAATCAGGATAACAAATGCAAAAACACTGGTGTTTTTGAACATTGGAATAAAATATGCAAGAGTGTAGGAGAGGAAAGTGGGAGGTGTGAAATACGTAGTTTTTTCAGATGAGTTAGTTTTTTAATATAAAAATGATGAATCTTGGTCCTCAGCATTCAGACAGGTTTTATATATAATCTAATTTAGTATCTGGTATACCATGTACCAGAGACTAAGATGGTCTGACTGCTCGGCTCAGCCCCAGTAGGAACACAATAGTACACAAACATTAACAACACAAAACTGTATTCACAGTTATCAGTGGTCACAAGCCTGTATATTCTATGTAGTCAAACATCTATATACAGCTGCTTGTTTTGATGCATGAAGTCAATGAAATAATACTTTCATAGTTAATTTGGGTGGGAGTGTCATTTCCAGTAAAAGTGTTAAAATAAAGTAACAGGACTTCACACAAACACATCACTTTCATATGCTCACTTCACGCTGGGGGACACAGTAAAAGGGAGATGTCCAGGTGCAGGTTGAGGTTATGTTGGATTTTTGGCAAAACCTAGTGATGCAATTACCTTAAAACTGCACTAGGCAGTGAAAAAACACTTTATCTGGTTGACCTTAGAAAAATAACTTAACTGATGTCACTTTACGTAATTTATGGATTGTGAACTTCATCACAGAAAATGATCTGACGTTAGTGGTCACCAGAATCAGACATTGCGTAGTGCAGTTTTAATACTCAGTATTAATCAGTTGTTTAAGAACTTAACTCAGATCGGTCCAAGTGCTCAAGAAGGGTCACAAGGGAACAAATCAACGGGGCAACACTGGTGTCAAAGTTCACAAGGTCAGGGGTCAAAGGGTTGTGGGTCATTGTCCAGTTATCAAATTACTATTACCTTTGACGGCTCTCTCGATTTTCACTTTATAGAAAAGCATAAAATATAAAGATTCAAAAAAGATTCGAAACGATTATTACAAATTAAAGCTTTTATGACTCACTGAATATTAAAATTAGATTAAGAAAACTGTTCATGGCAGAATATCTCAGCCATAACAAGTGATTTAACCTTTACTAGGGTTTAACAGCAAACCTTCAGTGGGGGAGAAACTGAGAATGAGATTATTATCCTACTTTTCAAGTTCAGCTATTTTATCCTCTTGCAACTAAGGCAGGATACTATATGTCACTTTAAGCTTGCAGTCTACAATAACATGATCATATCATAACTGAAGAGGAAATGAAAAACATGCAAATGTACCTCCAGCCATATTGAGCACTCTGTCCAAGGCAGGTCGGACCTCCTTATCCAGCTGATCGTGTATCCTTCCACCCAATAATGGTCCTATATCTGTGGAGAGTGCACAGAGTGCAGCATCAGATCAAAATAAGAAAACAGAAGTCCCTGTCTTTATTATGTTTTGCTGCTTAATACTGCTTTTGCAGGTCTTAGCTTTCAGGAAAGAGCTGCCTTCAGTACTATAGCAGGAGAAAGTAGGATGAATACTCAAGGGATCCTCTGTAACAGTCACTGCTGTAGCTATCTAGACCTAGTTATGTCACAAATCTGTTGTGAAAACAAGTCAAAGAAAGTAGAGACAGCAAATTCAGATAATAAGCATGATATACGACCAAGAGCAAGAACTCACTGAATCGTTTCTGTCCACTTAATTCACTATCAGAGGCACAGAGGAGGTCTACTTACTATCTAGGTCATAGATGACTTTGTTCTTGGCTGTGGCGTATTGGGATATTAGGTAATCAATTTGCTGCAAACAGGAAACACAAGAAAGCAGAGCAGAGTCTTAGAAATGGAAGCAGATAAAAAAGTGATTTTATTAGTCTTGTCATAGACACCAACACGCAGTCTGAAGTGTAGCACAGTTTCAGATTCATATCATTTGTCAAAATGAAATGGAGAAAATGACATGACATAAAAGTGAAAGAGCGCCTGAACTTTCATTGAATGAGAGTTTTAAAAAGCAAACTTGCAGCTGTCACAAAAACTGAGAAACTAATTCTCCTTGGCAGCATTAATGATGATGATGCATAACCTGTAACAACAGTCTGACACACCAGAAGCACGCAAAGGTTTATACATTTGCCTTGAATGCCTGAAATATCAAGAACTTCCACATTTGAGTACATTTTAAATGTTCTTCTATAATTTAAACATGACTAAACCCTTTTTCATGCTTTACTCAAATTTCGTCGCTATCTAAAAGTTCTGTAACTAGAAGCTGTTTTTTAACATATTCTGCAAACTAACTGCTGCCCAGTTGATGGTATTGTTTTTAGGGCTGCAACTAATTATTATTTTTATATTATTGATTAATCTGCCAATTATTTTCACGATTAATTGATTAATTGTTTAGTCTATTAAATGTCAAATAATTGTGAAAAAAGCTCATCACATTTCCCAGAGCCCAGAGTGACGTCTTCAAATTGCTTCAAAGACTTTTCATTTAGTCGTAAATGACAAAGAAAAGCAGCAACTCTTCACATCTGAGAGGCTGGAACCTGCAAACGTTTACGTTTTTGAGAGAAAGACTGAAACGATTAATCAGTTAGCTGAACAGTTGGAGAGCTGCTCTAATTGTTAACCAAAATAACAAATAAATCAATACATTTTGTACTGACAGGCCGTTTACATGTGTCTGTTTCTGCGACACAAAGCAGACTCTACATGCTCTATAGAATAACTGTCTCACCATTGGCGTGTCATTGGCAAAGGTGTGCAGGTCCCTCATGTTGCTGTTGACCAGTCTCCGTATGTTCTTCACCTGAGAGCTCAGGTTCTGGTTGGCAGCATATGCACACAGCACTCCGATCCTAAACAAATGACAAACACAAACACTGTGACCTTTTCCATCTCCACGTGCCACCGAGTGACCCTGCTGCTCCCACACCAGTCAACACATTAACCCTGGGGTGTGTTTGGCAGAATAAGGTGATGACATGTCATCAACAGTAGGGGTCAGTGTGCACCACCACATTCACTTGTACAGTTTCTTTCTTAACTCCCACTGAGTGCACCTGTAGAATGAGCTTCATTTCCTTGACAGCATTAAACAAAACCGTTCTTATAATCACAGTAATGTGTGATTATCAAAACAGAAATACAATCATCTGTCTATTTCTCATTAAATTGGTGATTGCATAAAAATTCACATTTACTCACTCAGGCATATTTCTAATAGAGTGGAATACAGAGGGATGAAAGCCAACGAGTGGTTGGTTGTAGACTGTATTTTCTGCATTTTTTAAATAATAAGAGATTAATTTCAGGAGGAGATCTTATTTTCCAAGCAATTTGGAAATCAACTCATCGTAGGAAATGCAGGTGTATCCATATTAAGCTCCTAGGCTCTATCTGTATAATCTGAGGTCCCTGGGTTGTAAACATATTCAAATTAAATGCGAAAACACAGAACTGCATGAAGCAGACCATTAAAGTAAGTCTCTTGCATACTTCAAACAGACCTGAGTAGCTTGGTACAAGGCTTAATTAGCTCGAGCAACATCAAGGGAAAGACAGCCCATAATATTAAGCCGTTTCCATGACTCACTCTCATCCCAGATGAATTTTCAGTTCAGCACCTCACAGTAGTACTATACATCTGAGTGTGTGCACGTATGCTTTTATTGCTGCGTGGATGTGTGCAAATGAGCATAGTCGGGGTACATGGTGTGATTAACTTGGGAACAGATTGTAGACTTCTGTATGAAGGATTGTGAAACATCAAAACTCTGACAGTGTGGTTGTATAACACAGTGAATCTCATTTGTAGTGGAGTAAGCTGCTTTATGAATGATGTAAGATGACTCGCAGAAAGGAGTAACAAAAGGACTGACTCAGAGGCTACTGGGAAGGTTTAGATCAATGGAGATGAATCAGGGTGTTGTGACTCAGTGTATAATGAGGCAGAGGTCTCTGTATGTGGGTCTGTGTCTCTCTGTAGGTGTGCACAACAGTGTGTGTGTGTGTGTATGCGACTGCTGCACTTGCAAAAGTTAGGTTATTCCCCATTCATCGTGTCATTGTTAATGCATGAAGAAGGTGTGTGTGTGTTTGTGTGTGTGTGCGCGCACGTTCATCTTCACAGGCTGTGATCAGCAGTTGCTGCTGTAGAAGTCTCCCTTTGTGGATATAATCCTGTTAATCCAATCTAATCTAACCTGCGTTATGCTGCAGACATTTTGTCACAGTAGGGATTGTATGTTTTTTTTATACACTGAATGTGCAAAATATTAAATACCAGTTAAAAGATGTACACGGAAGATGGTACCAGATAAGTGTCAATGTTCCTAACAGATTAATTAAATAAGCAGCAGTGTAAATGCAAAGTAGATTTAAGTAGAGTAGGGCTGGTGTTATTCTGTCAGTTGTGTCCAGCAGTCGAGGTGTTTATCTTCCAATTATATAAAACAGAAAATCAACTGATCCTCCCATTAGGTGAAGGTAGAACCACTGTTCGGCCCAGTCACCAGAATAAATTGTTGACATTATTAAGTTTCTGCAAACCACAAATTTGTTAAATCTGTACATTTCATACGTGCCACATCAACCTTTCTACAATACATGTCGTGTCATGTTCAGATGGTGCATGTACGAGCTGACTTGTCTGCCAGCCCTGTTAGTGGCAACAGTACTGAATATATTTGAGATGTCTGGAGAATTTTCAGCCGAGAACAGATTATTTTTAACAACATGTTTTCCGACATGTTTTCCAGACGTGTTTGTGACAGAAGCAGGTAAAAAGTAATCACCAACCCTCACCAAGTTGCTAATGTGCCTGAACCTAATCCAACCACAGTGTTGTCACAACATAACACTGAAAATTTAACATAGAGAAATGTAAAGTTTCAACATATCCAACATTTGGCATTTGGGTTAATACGTTTGACATTAGTGCTTGATAAATAACTGAAATGATTGTATTGCATATTAAACAGAAATGTCTCCCAAAAGGATTCAATAACATTACAGCATAAAAATAAATATCTAGCAGCTAAAAACTTGTGTGAGATCAATCACAGCTAATCAATCTCACTGAACAATTAGCCACCATTAGTTTTTGTCTCTGTTGCTTATTCTTGCTCCATAACGTTCAGCCACTCAGAACACTTTTATAACTTGTCCAAAGACACTCGAGATTTAAGAGAAGGCTGCAGAAGAGCATTGTTTGTTATTATTGCCATGATATTTTCTCAAAAGGTTATCGAAGATTAGGATCATTAAAGAGGAAGCTGTTTGGCAGCTGAGGTCAAAGCCTGGATGTTAGGGTGTCAGAAGAAGAACCTTCAAAACAGAATGATGGTTGGCACATATCAAAAGCGTTTGCAATTTGTAGCTAACAGGCTTAAACGGGCATAATCACTGGTGTAACCCTCGAAGAACAAACAGCATCATGTGCTGCCCCTGGGAGAGAAACTCTTTCCATCTGTGAGGCATCGAGCTGCACCACGTTTGGAGGAATTGTGATGATGTTTGCCATAAATAGTGTTTAGGCCGACAGAGTAAACGCTGTCATCGTATAAGTGGAGACTTAATGAGAAACTAGGCCAAACAACTAGGCTGGGACAGTGAAGTGGAGCCATCCGCAACCAGCAGAACACTCAAAATGGCCACTTCCACAACAAAAGCCTTTTGTCAATCTGCCCTCTCTCTCTCTCTCTCTCTCTCTCTCTCTCTCTCTCTCTCAAACACACACACGTACACACACACACAAGTACACAACTCCATACACATACTGTCCCTTTCCATTTTACATACACAAATACACAATCACACACACACCTTCCCTCTCTCTGTCTCTTGTTGTCTGTCTTTATCACCAAAGCCCATACTTTCCTCTCCTCTGTTTCTCAAGCCCTTTCCCATTTGTCTTTCTGCTCCGGCTCGTCTGTTTTCATCTATGTCTCTTACACCACACTCTCTCTTGCTCAGACTTATTGTAACCCTCTCACACTCTTCTGTCTCTCCAGGCTCATGCTTTATTCTCATTCTCCTATAGCACCTACTCCCTTCTTGTTTTTCCTCCTCTGTCTCCTCTTTTGCCCTCAGTTCCCTCTCTCCCTCTCTCACCTCCCTCTCTTTTTCATTGTCACTGGAATCTGCAGCCAAACAAAGACTCTTTGAGAAAAATGGCGAGGGCTTTCCTACGAGCTGCGTAGTACATGACTGTCCACCTTACTTGACTAGATTCAAGTTTGGTTTAGTTAGAAGTTTATATTTGTTATTTAAGAAGCGCTGAAATGAAATCAGAAGACAGAAAGAAGAGAAAAATACATATTTGTGTATGAAAGCAAAATGATCAGCCAAAAAACAAACTTGAGATGACAGGCAAGGCATGCCAGAGCTGAATAACAAAAAATAGATGAGCACTGCTGTTGAGTCAATTTATGTAAGAAAACCCAAATTGTCACTGAAGCTTACAACATCTAAATCAAGTCAACAGGAAACATGTCAGCCTCTGCCAGTAAAGACTCAATCCGCCTGTACTGTCACCTTCATTTCACCTAAACTTTAATGATATCCTTTATATTTTATATAATAGAGAAATATTCAAGTCCATTCAGCTGGATTACTTTTTACAAGCAATGCCATAAAACTCACTAAAACATTAATTCTGCATGCCAACGGAGAGAAGATTTAAGTAAGGCAGATGTGAAGTTCAGGCTTAAAATGCATAAAATATAAAAGTTATATTTTATGCATAGTGAGCCACCAACTTACACGTACTGACAAACTGAGGAGTTTCTTTTCCTTCCTTTCCTTTTTTTCTCACCTGATTACTCTGAGCTGTAACTATGGCACAATACTCTCTTGAATCCCAAGTCTTGTTTACACATACTTTTGATTTACTTCACCATTCTTGTTTCCAAAATATTGCATAGTACATTGCAGGTAGTAGTTGCTCTTTAAAATGGTCAAGGCCCTTAAAAAATGCCCTTTATCCAGTCAACACCTCACTTTGTGGAAATGAGTGCTGTTGTGCCGCATCATCACATTTCTAAAGTGACCTGCCTGCTCAGACTGTGGCAAATGACTGCGTGACCGTATGGCTGCTTGTTGACAGTGCCGCTCTTATTGACCAGGGGGGACAATTCCAACACAGCGGGAGAAGATTTACCTACAGCAATTTTGTAAAAGGGCTGTAATTCCCGTTTGAGCGAAAGCCAAATGACACATGAAACTCTCCCCCAGGGCGGAAACCCCACAGCAGCAGATGAAGAAGAGCATCGAAATAGTGCAGTGCCCCAGTATCTAGGCCACTACTGGGGGCTGCGTTGTGAGTGTTACATGGTCTGGTGGCTCCATAGCTTTTACAAACTCCAACAATGGACTTCATTCAGAGTGATTGTAGTTGCGAGGCCTGGACAGTCGCCTCTCAGCCCCTCCCTGCTTTCATGCTGCTGGAACTGGACCTCTATTATCTTATCTCTCAATAAGAAAATGATAATTGTAGTCATTGTTATTATTTTTAAACAAATAATATTGCTAAGATTTTTTGCATGAAGTGCTTTTATTGCTGTGTCATTTTTAGACCTACAGTGTAGACAGTGAAATGAAATGAGGCATGTATGTATAATTATACAACAAATTATTCACAAAGACCTAATCCAAAACATTAGATTCACATCTTTGAACATGGAAATTGTGTTGTATTTTTAGTCCTTTCGTCCCAGCCTGACCTCAGAGAGCTGCATTATATAATATACGCTCTTGAAAGCAGATAGATTCCAACAAAGCAGCTTGTTTTGTATGTCTGTGGGACAATAAATCGGTGGACTCACAAATCACACATCTTTCATTCACTCGTACAAAGTCCCATCGCTTGCTATACTCACTCAAGCCCTCGTTGTATTTAAAGGTCCAGTGTGTAGGATTTAATAGCATCTAGCGGTGATGTTGAAGATTGCAACCAACTGAGCACCCCTCGCCTTACCCTTCCCTACATCGGCCACCTGTGTTTGGTTTGTCCGCTCTACTGACAAACTGAGGATCCTCCCCCTCTGTAGATATTAAAGGCTCATTCTCAATTGGTAGTGTCAGCTGATTGTACACTAATAAAACATAATTATTGATATTATATTCCATTTCTTACAACAGATCCCCCTAAATCCCCCCAAGTCCTACACAGTGGACCTTTAATGTAGCCACTGTTTTATTCAGTTAAGCCTCTTAGCTTGTTGTTATTCCATTTATCTGCTATTTTCCCCTCCAACTACCCCCATTGTTACATCCCTCTTATCCACTGTTCTGTTTGTGTTGTCACCGTCTGAACCTGGCTTCCCAGTGCAGTATTGTGTCCTATAAAGAATTTAACCAGACATTGAATACATAAGCTTTCTGACTGCTGGGCCTTTGCTCGGGGCATGACGACCCAGTAAAGACAGTGTTATTTTGCTCTGTTTGTTTCCCTAATAAGGATGCCGTGTGAGCTGCTGTCTGTTTCATCTAAGGCCTGGATGCAGTAGTTTGATGGGAGACAACAGACCATTAATTCCACAGTAAACAGTTGGAAAGATATGAATACTAAACTCTGAGCCAAACAGCCTGTAGGGCTCAGAGTTGTGCAAACAGCCACAGAAGGTCACTGAAATATGGGTGTGCTTTAAAAACTCGAGGAGGGCCAAAAGACAAAAAATGTTCTCAAAAGTGCACGTAATTTCAGCCGGGCAGAAGAAGCAGCGTAATAATTGATTTAACTGCTGGAAGCATTGTTATTTATTACACTGGTTGCACTGACTTTGGTCAAATACGACCCTTCCATGGCCACAAGTGACAAAAAAAATAAATAGATTTTGGAGCAGTGACTTAACTGAGAAATAACTGCCTGCACCCCCAAAAATGAGACTGGTTGAAGTAAGTTTGAACTTCTAAAGAAGGAACTTGCCTCTGTTTAAAATTATCTGTGTATCCCAGTTTCTAGACGTAAAGATAAGAATAAATTGGAGCTTTTGGAGACCATCACGTAACTACAGTCTCAAGGCTCACCAAAATGAATTGCGAGCATCTAATCACTGAATTCAACAGTCTCCACCCTTCTGTAACATGTGAGGGACAGAGGCAACCTTTTCCATGAGAAAACCAAAAACGAAAGGCGACGGTTTAACATATTAGTTCTGCTCAGTAAACTATTCCTGGATAGATGAAGGTTATGAAAATAAGTAACCTTTCAAGCAAATATTAATGGTGTGATTTAGAAATAAATGCCAGCTGTCCAAAAGAAAACAACTTGTGTCACCAAATGACTGAAGAAATCCAAAGAGCAGGTAATTTACTCAGTAAATAGTAACTTCATAACAGGTTCTTGCCCTATATTTAGCCTTGACAAATCAAACGTATGCTTCGAATTGATTCAGCTATCTTTTGCAATTTACATTACTTGACTCAAAGTCTTCGACCACAAGGACTTTGGAAAGGGACTTGAAGTTTAAAACTTTGACTTTCAGTACTGACGCCAAACAGAGACTTGCTGAATCACAGTGATTTTAATAGTGTTGTCCTTTGCCATTAAGTGGGATCAGCATCAGCTCAGCTCACACAAAATCATTATGAGTCTTTGTTGTCCTCCATAGTAACTTCCTGTGGTTTGTAGAAACACTGAAAGTCCTACATCCATTTTCTCAAACAAGCAAAGTCCATGTGACGTCTGTTCCATGTTTTCAATTCCTGGTTTGTAAATGTCGCTCCACTGCAAGTTTGTGTAAATTTTCCATTTGAGTTTGTCTGCAATCAAAGTCACTGTTGGTGTGATTGCAGCTTGTATTATTGAATGCATCCAGCCAGCTTTATTTGTTTTCTTTGGTCCACTTCCTCTTTTGTCTCGTCACTTCCAAGAGCTATTGTGGCTGAAGGAAGCACATAGTAAGCAGAAGTTAAAAGTCTCTGTCTGTCTCTGATAGTTTCAAAGTTAAAAACACAAAAGAACCCTTCATATGCAGGAAGATAATTCACAGAGATCTTAAAGTCCACACAACTACTAGTGCAGTAGCTGTGAAATGTTACGTTCACACTACATACAACAAAGTTACAAAAGCAAGTGTGATGGTTGCCAAGTTTCGGCTGAAAGTTGAGGTAAGCTCAACTTTGATTTGTTGCACATGATGGACTAAACAATCACAAATGTTTTCTAAAGTGGCTGATTACTGCTCAAAGCGTCAGGTAGGGTAGGAAAACTTACCACCCAAAGCCAAATCTCCAAACATTTGGCTGTTGCTTGGTTTTATACCTTAGCCTGCTGACCACAAAGTTAAAACACAAAGAAATGAAAGACAGCTCTATCTGCATTAGAAATGCTGCTATTTCTGGATTATAAATCCCCCTAGCCAATCCTCCTTTGGATAAGGAGCACCTCTTAGCTGTAAACGACATCATCGGGCCCTGCAGCTTTGCCTTCTCACATCTTTTCCTTCTGCTGTTCAACAATGTGCCATATAATCACTATTGTAACGCAATACATTCGTGTTACAATAAATTCAAGGAGAAGAAAGCCTGACCAAGCTGTGAACATCAATTATTTTCACTATGTAGAATTGCTGTTAGACTACTTCATATGTTGATTTGTAGCGTGCACACTACAGTACAAGAACCCACAGACCATAACAGACCCAAAGATTTCATCTGCAAACCAGAGAGAAGGGAGCATTACAATGATTAGTAAGAGTGGCGTCTCTCCAGGAGATGTGATGAATTACAGGATGTGCAGCAAGTTCTGACGACAACCTCTCCAGTTAATTAGCTTGGCAGCGTTTTGTGTCAAGCTGCCATTGTGTGGTCTCTTTGCTGGACAGCGATCATGCATGTTTTTTGACATTATGATTTGTGTACAGGTACAGAATGAGAGCGCAGATGTGCTCAGTTTAGTTAATTAAAATTCAACTAATAGCAAGGGACAACAAACACAATAACAAAACGAATACAAAACAAACATAATTTCCAATTATAAAGGCCTGTCCCAAATATTAAGACCTCAGGTACAATGTATAAAAGAGGAAGGGAACAGAGCGATGTGCGTGCAAACTGTTAAAATGTAACAAAAGTGTAAAAGTGTGCAACACAGCGACCTACGCCCCTTTGTTGAGCATCTGTTGTAACTTGTTCATGTGAGGTCTTACCCTGCCTGTGTTTGCTGTATCACATTTGCTTTCATATATATTTGATTGGTCGTGTACAAGTAATTCAAAATGTAGTGCTGTAGTGTTTTCTGCTTTCAGCTAAATATGAGGTTGAAGCATCTTGTCTTCATCAGCTGATTTCTTGGTTCCACATCTGTTTTTTTTCCTTCTCCGAGCTTCAGACACATCTGGTGTTGTGCTCATTGATGGCACTAAGAATGTGGATGTCATGTTCCTGTGTCAGAGCCAAACAGATAGTGACAGCAAAATGGCCACAGAAATGTAAGCTGACATACAGACATCACTTCCTCAATATGTATGAGCAACCTCACCGCTAACCATGTCTGATCAGACTGAAACAGTGCAGATGGGCTAGGTTACTTGCATTTACTAACAAAGATTGGTTATGACAAAATACCATAACCAATCCGTAGTGAAGTTTGTAGTAGTTTGACAAGAACTTTTGTTTGAAGACCAGAATTAAAGAAATGAAAGAAATGTTGAGCAGAAGTTCGGGAAGAGATGAGTAAAACCCAAGTGAAACTGGGCAGAGCCAAAGAACACATGAGGAGCACAGAGGAGCAGCCACAATTAGCCTGATCTCCGAAATATAAATTATTCAGGAACTCGGGGAGCTGAAATTTTAAAGGGTTTCTAAGCTAAACTCAACAAACAGAGTTCTTCTTTTGATGATAAAGTATTTCAGAATCATTCACACCTACATACTGTTGCTGTTGAAAGGAATTCATGCAAACACTTCTTTGTTCAGATAATTGTTTTTTGCATTTTTATATATATTTTTTGTTTTTGTACATGATTCCTTTGCTCTTGCTGCTGCTGCCCACTTTCCCCACGGGCAAGTTTTTCAAAAGTTGGCTCTGGAAATCATTTCCTCATGAGAACCTCTCAGTGGCTTGATACTTAGTCAGCAAGTGAGATCTTCATAGTCGTCGTGGCTTGTTTTATGACAGAGTGAAGTTAATGCTCACCACGCTATTAATGAATTCCCTAAAAATAGTCCTGCATGTGATGACTCCTCAGGGAGGCTGTTAACTGAGATGTGAGGGTTACAGGAGGCAGAGGGTGTGTGACAGTGTGTTTGGTTGTGTGTGTCTCTAAGTGACTTATTGTGCTCTTGTTTTTGTGTTTGTGTCTCGGGGATTGTGTTCCTATATTTGTGGTAGCAGTTTGTAGGCAACTGTGAGGCGACTCACTACAAAGTCAGCTGCAATCAGTAACGTAGTTTAGTGAAGTGTTAAATGTCAGTTGGGGATTGTTTTAAGTTATTCGAGGCCATTTGAACTAGAATGTTGTAGATAGTAAGAATTAAATACAATGTGCAGGACTGTATAGTGGTTTTTGTCTGTAGGCTGTGGCTGCTGACGTCCCTTCAGCGCTCTGTGCTCCAATAAAAAGTGGACCAGTGATGAAACTTTGTTTCTTCCCATTAATTGGGTCACTTTATTAATAATTCAGCAGAATTTGGTGCTAATATCTCTTGTCACATTAGTAAGAGTGGATCTACTGTGAGCCTTGCATTAACTGATGCCCCTTTAACACTGGACAAAAAATCCACTAACGTCTGCGTTTTGACATCATTCATCTGTGTTCATTCCTGCTTCAAATGACTCTTCATCAGTCACAGGTGTTTATCGGCTCCAGCTCTGATTGGCAGTAATAGAAACACAAGAAACACACTAATTTTTACCCCTTTTCCGGTGCGACGCTATAATGCGCATTTAAGTTCTGGACATTTGTGTGTAATAGTTTTCCATCAATCTCCATTCAAGTGGCGCTCCAACATCGTTCGGTCGGCATTGAGTTTGAAGGCTGAAGTACAGATACAAAAAAGGAGCCACTGTCACACCGTCACCAGCCTTCATGCAACAACAGGCATTTGGAGCAACTTGTCTTCAGAATAACAGGCTGTCGGTCCAGTGGGACTTTTTCAGACTATTGTGCCTTTCGCATTATGGGCCCTTGGAACAATGGGCCGTCCCTGACTGAATGAAGATAGTTTTTGTTATCCTCTTCATACTGCAGCTTCACCTATTCAGAGGAGAGTGGTGTCCTGTCATGCCATTACATATCCTGTGAGTGTGTAGGCGTTTGCCCTTACTACTAAAGCAGTTACTGTTGTTTTCTATCAGTGTGTTGGAGTTAATATATGATAAACAGAGGTCGGGCTTTTGGGAAAAAAGGAAATAAAAAACAAACCATTTCAGTTGATGCAAAGCTCACAGACGTTCCATTCTTACAAGAGATATAAGCACCAAATTCTGCTAAATTATTAGAAAAGTAACCGAATTAATGAGTCAGACTTCAAAACATCCATTCAAACAGTTATATCCTTGTTTTTCCTTTTACACGATGGCAGATGCTGGCTGTTGTGTTGCTGTATGTTGGTCATTTCCACATACAGTAACATCGTGTGCGTAACTCCCCATATTCTATGAGCTAAACGGACATTTTGGGAATTGGGGAAGCTATAACATACTGAGAAATTTCAACCAAAATTCAGTAATGTCATATTTAACATATTTCTTTAGAAATATAGTTAGTGAAGTAGTGAAGAACGACAGGAGACAGTGAGAGAAGTGCAAAACCAGCCAGACTCGAGGGATGGACGACGTGGTCTGAATGCTCAGTTCACTGTCGCCTACATTATCATTAATTACACCCAGTATGATTAGCATGAATTACTAAGCCCATAATGTTGGGACCTTTGTGTTAATAGTGTTGGACACCCAGCGACTGAAATAGACTGCTGAAATGCATGCTGGGTAACAGCGTGAGGCAGGGGTCTTCCACTTGGTCGGAACAGAGGGAGGGATCATCTATCTGTCATTTTATCATTATAAATCCATGCAGGGGTTGTGTGCATCCAGAGCTGATTAGTCCAGACAGAAATACTTCCAGCTGTTCTTTTAATAATGTTCGCTGTGGCCTTTCGATAGCTGGCAGGCATAATGCAACACGTCGTTTTACTACGCAGTGTGTGCATTTATGCATGAGCTAAGACACGATACGTTAATAACAAGCAATGGGCTGGTGTTCGGACAGATGTAACTACTGAGAGGTGTTGAGAAGCTGTTGTACAACAAAACTCGCACAGCACTGCTGATCACATTCACGTCAAGATTAACTGAGGACAAATATTCAGATGTGATCTTGTTTTGTTCATACACATGTTAAATGGATAGTCTGTCGAGGTTGTGCGAGGAAACGTTTTCTGCATCTAATTCTGCATCATTAATGATAACTTTTTTTCCTATAGAATTTCTTTTTACATGGAAATATCACACTGGTCCATTAAATGCACAGTATGTAATTTCTGCCCCTAGGGGTCTCAGTTAAAACAAAAAGCAGCATAGGGTCAAACAACCACCGTTTCTGATGAAAGTCTGTCGACGTGACGAGCGTGAACAGAAATGTTCACGGATGAGGGGATGTTTTAATCAAAGTTGAAACGCACCAATAAAGTTATAGATTTCTGTGGGTTTGAACATCGTTGGAAACATTTGGGATAATGTTAATACACAACTTAATATTATGTAGAGCAAAGGCCGAGTCTAGAGCTGAAGCGATTCTTATATTTCTTTAATCATAATTTATGATAGTAAATGAGAAGTCTTTGTGTGTGAGGTTGATATTTTGCAATTTTTCCCTTTTTTTTTCATTCAACATTGTTCCAACCTGAAGACATTTATTATTAATCATCATTATTTTAAAATAATAGAGATCCCACATATACCAAAGCTGGATTTTTGATTCCATGTATATTAATGTGTGTAAATGATGCACGAGACAGTGAAGCCATTTGACACAAGAGGTCTCGAGTCTGTGTATTTTACTGTTCATACTGTCAGACCGTCAACCTTCAAGCTAACCGAAAGAGGAAAAACTGCAGCTCATGACCAAGCATGAACCCAAATGTATTCATGCGGCTGTTGATGCAATGTTCATGAATGTGCAGCAGATAAAATACAATGGATAAACACATTTTGGGTAAGTTGTGTTATTTATGTTCAGTGGTGCTGGCTTCATCAGACAAAACATAACTGTAAGAAGGATGCTGATTTGTTATTACTGCATCATTACTAATATCACTGTAACAGTTTCAGTTCACCTCCCTCACTAAACTTGTTTAGTGTCTACTAACCTGTGAAGCTGACACACATCACTTTAATAACACGTTTCTGCTGTTACTGCACAGACGCACAGTTTCTCTCGTTCATCCTTTCTGGCATGTGTAAAGACTCATAACTCCTGAAGAAACCTGTGTAATGTAATTACATGGCACAGTAATTTGATGATTGACAATTAATGCAGGCCTGTTAATCATTTTATGCTCATTTAGATTTCAAGATTCATTTACCTAATTTAACCTGGTGCAAGTGTTAATTAGACAGCAGCACCAATCAGAGTATTGCCTTAATCAGGTTCTGATGAAATTATGAGTGTTTATGTAAATGTCATGATTGAATCTACAAAGTGTAAAATCTACAAAGCTGAGCCTGTTTTCTGCCTCTAGCACACAACACCCAGAGACGAACAGTGATGCAGAATGAACTCTGCACTGAACTTCACATCTGCTGTCTGTGTGTTTGTAGATTGATCCCTCAGTGACAACAAACCCACCTGTGTTACTTAGACAGCACATTTTTAGCTTTCGAGCCCGAGTGTGTGTATTTTTCAGCATGACTGGCTTCCGTGTGAATCAAATCCCAGCAGCACTACTCTAACCCAGTGAACATTACTCATTCAGGTTTACAACCACAGCTTTTTGGCAGCTCCTACTGGATCTGACCCTGCCACCTTTCAGAGTAAAGGCGGGTGCAAACGGGAAATCTTTTTCTCATCTTACTCAATACAGCTTATTTCTTTCCATTGTCATGTAGTCTTTCTTCCTTTTTATTTTGTTGCAGTCACTCCTCTCCCGCTGTGAGTGTGTGAAGTATGATTACTAGAAAGCTTTTGCACTGATTCTGCCCAGACACCTTGTTAGTCTAAGAATCACAGGAAATCTTTAATGCAACTGCAATGAACCTCCCTCAACTGTATAGTGCACTACTGATCTGACTCATACCTGAAATCTATGGTTCAGATATCACGATCATGTGCTGAACAGCTATGTTATATAAAACAACTGTCAGATAACTAACTCTCGTCCACTCCTGATGCTTATATTCTTTGTCCTGGTCCGCCCCAGTGACACAGTGTAACTGCTCTCCAAGAGAAGCTCTGATTCAATTTTCTTGGCCAGTTCTGAGTTTGACAGGTGATTCCAACTTTGTCCGATGGCAATTTTTTTGTGTTTCCAGGAACTATAATTGAAACAATAAGCAAACATTTTTGTAAACCTTTCTTTAATTCAAAATTCTGTTGTATATTCCCAGTAAGACATTGACTATTAAATAGCTTTCATTTCACCAGGAATTCCCCAGGTAACAGGATCTTCTTCCACCCTAACAAATCTCAATACAAACCGCTCCTTAACTTGCATATACGAGTGTATACTGGTACATCTGGGAATCTTACGCCTCGTTTCCACATCTGTATAAATACGGAGGCGAGTCATCTAGAAGTCCATTCATTCCTACGGGAAGCTCTGTGATATCTGATGTGCCTGCAAAATATTTCGGTCAGGAATTTGTTCTTGAGTATGTTCAAAAAACTTAAGTCTTGCAGTGGATTTGGGAGAGCCCATATGACCATGTGCTCCAGCCTCATGTTCCACATGGCGGGGTGGCGAAAAGCAGACACCCATGGCTAAACAGTAGTTTCTGTCCATCTGTAAAGAAATGCACCTTCTTGCTTTGGACACTAGGGGCATTATCCCTATAGATATGGATCTACGGACACCAGTCACATACATTGTGTAATGCCCTGCAGTTGACGTGTGAGCAGAATAAAAAGTTTGCTGCTCTGGTTCAACAGGTGCACCGGACTTATACAACAACACCTTGATGTCAACTCGTGTAACGTCCTTGTCTCTGCTCCGCTCTGTGTCTGTGGCCTCCCACAGTGAAACACACCAACAGGCAGCAGAGGAGAGAAAACGCTCAGAAAGTGCGACTGTGAATGACAGTAAAATGCAGCAGACTCTCACACTGAGCTAAAATGAAACGGGTGCCCTTAAATTAGGTAAATATCTTAAAATACGTTGTTTCTTTTTTGCTCATAATCGGACATATCTGGCACTGATCAGCTGGTCAGAGTTCATAGCTGATCTTGCAGAAAACCAGCTGATTCTGGTCCCTGGCCGATCAATCAGTGCATCTCTATTTGCTAATATCACCACCTGAAAGTAGAAATCAGCCTCAGTGCCAAACAAAAACCTATTTTTGGTTATCAGTACAATTATGCTGCATTGGTCTGTTGCTTCACTTGCTGGTTGTGAACACTGAGGTCACTATAAGAAGAGATTAATCTCTTCTTTAATTACATACTGCTGTTGGGGTTAAATGTTGTCAGTGGAGGTCATTAATTCTCAGGAGCCTCCACGTGAGATACAAGCTTTAGCAGGAGAAAACATAATAAAAATGGAGTTATGTTTTTTACATTTCAGTATATTTTGAATTAATTTACGAACTGACGAGTTATCATGGGCAACAATAGCCACCATTGCTGGACAGTGAACCAGAAATGTGCCACATACAGAAACTAGATATGTTGTCAGAATAATATCAAACAGCATTTCATGGATTAGCATGCAGGGGAAGGAAGGCTGTTTATTGTCAGCTGAACTGAATGTCCTCGCCTCCATCACAGTTTGCGCAAAATATCCAGGCTTGATATGTGTCATCTTGTTTTTGGCATATTCACTCTCCCATCTGATCCTTGGGAGGTTTTATTGTCTTCACCTTTACCAGGGTGTCTTTTATCCCCCTTAATCTGATTTTAACACTTCTTGGAAAATAAATATCACCCCTGTCACCCCTCTGTGCCACGCTGTCAGCTTTCTAGTGGTGGTAAAAAACATTCTGGGCTCGGTGCTCATCCCTCTCCTGCCTGTAATTGCTTCATTAGGGCCTCTGCAGTGTCTCTGCCTGGTAGCTGGGGAGATTTAATAAGAGCTCTGAGGATGCTCTCAGACTCTTGCGTCTGGGCTCCTAGGATATTGCTTTGGAATTTCTAATAACTGGGCTTCGTTCCAACGAAGACAGAAAGTCAAAGAACATCAAACTAAGTACACTCCTGGATCCCTTCAGTCTACCACGAGAGGCGAACGCAGCTCTCTCAAGCCTTTTGTTCTGTGGCTACATCCCCAGCGGCTACTGCTTCTTCTACCGCTGGGACTGTAAAGCAGAGTGGAGAGTGGATTGAGTTTCCCATGGTCCATTTTCTGAGTGATGAGTTTCAGTGAGATGCAGGACAGCCATATGATATAATAGGCCCAGGGAACACACAATAAACTTTGTTTCAGTCCACTCCTTCCAAGGAGTCCTCCTCCTCCCTCCTTCTTTATCATCATGTGCAATCTGAGCTGGACTCTCACTTGCTTCATTACCATTTCTTGCCTGAGTGGTGGCTCTCCATTGGTAACAAAATACTGTATACCAGAAACTTCATGTCAGTCAAAAAATGGCCTTAAAGTGAAACTCTCGCCAAAAAGCAACCGAGGCTTTATTTATGATTGGGTATGAGTCAAACCTTCACGTACAAGCACACTCATGACCAAAGAGGCACTTTTAAGATTTACCGTAGTTTCGTTTTGGGGCAAGCTCATTTTGAACGGGAGTACATGGGGCATACCACGACGGCATCAAAATGTCTATTTTTAGACCACTAAGAAGGCTCCACACATCATGAAACTTTACTGGTAGCATCACCAGGGTCTCTACTCATGACACGAGCAGTAAGAACATTGTTTGTGTACACAAAGTGTGTGAAAAAGACGGTTTTGAACTACTTACGCTTAGCTACTGGGACTCCGGCGCGCCGCCGCCATTCCAGGCAAAAAGTGTCGATCTCCGAGTGCGGCCATCATGACGGAGAGTAACGGTGGGACGCTCCTCGGGCTTATTTCCAGATGAATTCGCGGATAATTCGTTGTTCTGTCGTTAGTCAAAAGCAACACTGACGTCCATGTTGTTGCGTCCCACCGTTACTCTCCGTCATGATGGCCGCACTCGGAGATCGACACTTTTTGCCTGGAATGGCGGCGGCGCGCCGGAGTCCCAGTAGCTAAGCGTAAGTAGTTCAAAACCGTCTTTTTCACACACTTTGTGTACACAAACAATGTTCTTACTGCTCGTGTCACGAGTAGAGACCCTGGTGATGCTACCAGTAAAGTTTCATGATGTGTGGAGCCTTCTTAGTGGTCTAAAAATAGACATTTTGATGCCGTCGTGGTATGCCCTATGTACTCCCGTTCAAAATGAGCTTGCCCCAAAACGAAACTACGGTAAATCTTAAAAGTGCCTCTTTGGTCATGAGTGTGCTTGTACGTGAAGGTTTGACTCATACCCAATCATAAATAAAGCCTCGGTTGCTTTTTGGCGAGAGTTTCACTTTAAAGAATGGGGTCATGAGTTTTCAACCCTTTCTTCTGCACTTTTAATGTAGGCAATAAAAATCCTTGCACAGTCCTTGCTCTATTCCCCATCCTCATATTCCAGTTTATCTGTAGGTAGTATGAGGCGTCAGCAGTCTGAGTTGGACAAATCAAGTGGGTATCTTCTGAACTGACTGTCCTTAAAGCATAAAAATTACCACTTTGTTTCACTGTTGAGCTTTAGTGTATGGGATGGTAACAAAAAGAGGGACATTTGGACTGGAAACATTGAAAGATGTTATGTATTATGAACTCATTTCTGGCTTCTCTGAAGATGCTCTGTTGTCCCCATTCAGCGTGCAGAAAACTGTTTTGGTCTGTCAGGGCCAAAAAGACTTTGAATTGATGGACCTGGCTCTGGAGAAGCTCTATAACAATTTGGGACAATTTTAAGTGGTCTGCAAACTCCAATAACCAATGTGACAGTTTAGCAGTCATGACCTTTTCCTACAGTTAAAGGCTGTGTAGTGCTAATGTCCTTGAATGCTTGTATGTAAGTAGCCTTTGGCTGCCTGTTTTCACGTATAAAAAGTATATTTTCCACTTTAAAAAATTTGCCAAACTCTGTCAAGCAAACATGTAGTGACTCGATAGCAGCAGATGACAATTTGTTTGAGTGGTATGACCCTTTTCACGGTGTACATCTTGACTTGTCAATGCAGAAAAAGGACACTTGATAAAAAAGAGCCATCATTAACGTTATTGCTCACACCTGTGTCTGTGACGGGTCAAAATGTCTGCCATTAAAAGGGTCTATACAGGGTGTAGTTTAAAATTAGAACAACTACTGGCTGAAACATTGTCAGTTGGAAATCAGCCCATGTGTACTAATTTATCCATAATTTATCCATAATCTTTGATTTCACTTTCTGCAATTTCTACATTCCGAGTCTGTGTGGAGCTGATGGCAGTTTGATATGACAGGCTGAAAATAGCTGGAGGAACTATCCATTAAATCGCTAAATTACAACAATTAATTACAATCAATAGTGTTTGAAATATTAGCATTTAAGGAATTAATTCTATTGCTCGACTCACTGCATTTCCCTATGGATGAAATCATCAACTAAGTGATTAAATTGTGGGGGAATGACAGCTGGAGCAGTTACATGATAAACCCAGAAGTCAGATACAGTAATTATTATTTTCATTTCTTAAAGCCAAGAAAAACATTAGGGCGAAAATTGTTGTAGAACTTAACGGGAACTTCTTCAACCAGCTGTGTGTCACTACAATGTTGGTATTATATGCAAATGAACAATACACTTCTCTCCACTCATTTACCAGCAAAAATACTCCAAATGACACAAGAGGCGTCATCAGGCAGATTTTAAAGCTGTTGCTTCAACTACAGACACAAAGAGTTTAGTCCGATTTCTTTCATTTGTGTCGAGTGAGGAGCGTCTCACCAAACTCCCATCAAACAGTCTGAACGAGACATCGCTGATAAACTATAAACCAAGACTGTGTCACTGCACTGCCTCTTCTCGCCTAAACTGCTTTCAGAAGCATGTTTTAGCTGCAAAAGACAAAATCCCGAACTGGAAGTGGCGGCCATGTTGTTCCTATATTTTGAAAATGGAGGCTTAAAAATCTACAATCAAACTGCTAAACAAGGCAGTGCTAATCAGATATGAACCATGATCCTGTAGGTTGTCTGAAACATACTTCAGTGTACTGTAGCTCTGATACGATATTCTTTATTAACAGCTGGATGATGAACCAGGCACTGCCCATCTCTCAGTACGTTACCCATCAGTGGGAGGTTTATTGGTCCAGTTTGGTGCAGTGCATTCGGGTTGTTGTGGGTTTTCTACCTTTTGAACAAAAGATAATACCACAGCCCTTTCCCTGTTTTTTCTGGTCATGTTGCACCATTTTCAAACATACTTGTGTCTTTCTCCTACGCAGACAGACCAGTTTTATGTAAGGGCCATCGTCCTGCTGTGAAGTACTAATTTAAGAATGTCCTCTCAAATGAAGCTGCAAACCATTTGAAACACATGACACCTAATCAAATAATGATTAATTGTGATAACATTTTAAGGTTTATTGTAGATTTCAGAGTCATTTGTTTATCTTTGATTTGTTAGTTTTTTAGATACGTTGGTTTAATGAAGAATTCCCATCACAGTAAACGAGTGTGTTAATCCGCTGCAGATTATAATGACCAGAGCTTAGACTGAACACAAGTATGAAGGGTGCTGCCACAGAGTATCTACAGTAGGACTTTACTATATATAGCAGACAGCATGGGGGAAGGGGAACGCTGATCTGACCGTGTGTGTTTGTGTGAAACACACAAGATGACCAGAGGTGTATGTGTGTGCAGTGTGTTCTCGCCTGATTGTGTGTATGTGTGTACATGCATACAGCACTGTAAAAAATGAAGGCGTAGCGTGCATTTAATTCCAGTGAATGTTTGTATGCATATACTTTTCATATGCAAGTTTGCACCAGAAAATACACGTCTGTTTACACGCTGATATTCTCCTCTATCTGTGTCGTGTGTGTGTATGCATGTGTCATACTCACGTGATGACCAGTGAGGTGGAGAAGAGCAGTGTTCCCAGCAGGCCACGCCGGCAGTCTGCGTTCTTCCTCTGGCGCTGGTGCATCTCGCCGCCGCAGTTGTCACAGCAGCGGCACATGCAGAAGAAGAGGCCGATTATCGGCATCAGAATGGCGAACAGCAGGCCCACTGCTGCACATACTAGGAAGCCTATCTCGTAGTAGATGGCCTGAGGTCAGCAGGGGAGGAATGAAAAGAAAATGAGATGAGAACGAAGGACAAATTATTTAGGAAACATAATGGAGATAGAAGGTGAACACAGAATGAGATGAAGCGAGAAAAGAGGGATCAGAGGTGAAAAGAGATGAAACAACAAGAGGGGAAATTGGGAAGGGGGTTGTTGGAGGAAAAGAGAATTGGATCAGGAGAGGAGAGCAGATGAGTTGGAGAGCGAGCGAGAGAAGAAAGGACAGATTAATAGCAGCACACAGGAGAAGAAGGGAAGACACACACACACACACACACACACACACACACACACACAAGGAGGTAGAGGATAAAATGAGCAACAAATCTAAAAATATCTGGTAGGATCTCACCGCTGGAAATTCTCTCTCTACTCTTTGTCCGAAGGGGATTTGTGGATAAACAATAAACAGATTGTGTAACACTTCTCGCAGCTGGAGAATCCTTTATTTACAATTCTTAATACCACGAGCCAATTCAATAATCGACTCGTTGTTACACAACATAAACGGGGAGGACAACAATAGTCTTCTCACATACTACACTGCAGGCTGGCAGATAGTGGGACGGTATTCACATACATTTCCAGCAAACAACAAAATTTCCAATATGCACTGAGAGGATAGCAACAGATGAAGGATGATGAGGGGGAAATACTCAAAGGATTCACAGCCATCCATGTAGCCCTGTGGTGCAGTTTTTTCCCACTCTAATGAAGAGAAAAGACAGCATTTCTGATGAAAAACCTACTTCAATTGGACTGGACTACAAGGCAGTTAGTGCGCTGCAGAAAACTCCACCGTAACAAGCACTTTAGGCTCGTACCGAGTCGTAAAAGTCCAGGTTTCTCTTGAAACAAGGTAACAAATCAGCCCCTTGGGTGAGATGATTACACCTGTTTCAGTGCAGTTAATCCTTTTTTAAAAAATATATTGCAGATAGTGTAGTTTTCACAAAAATTAGGTACATCACTCAACATGGTCCAGTTTATTATCAGGAATTATGGAAACGTGAGACGCAGGAGAAATTATCTTTGTTAAGCTGCGGTGGCAAATTTATGTTACTACAGTAGGTACAAGTTGAATATTGTTCAATGAAAACTTTATGGCTGAAATTGAAGAATTACATTAGTCCATCGCACCTTTTATGAAGTGAGGAATTTACATCGGCTTTGTTAGGTACAGGATAAAACTAAAGCAGTCTAATAGCACTAGATCATACCGCAATGGAGGTCGTAAAAATATGACCAATCCATTTATATGAGTACGAGTAGACCAATAGTAGAAACTCTTCTGAGTATAACGCTTCACAGTCTTTTACTGACACTTTCCCAAATTGTTTGAAATGTTTTGCTAGTTTCAAATTCAGAATAAGCATATGATTACAAAAATCAATGAAGTTGATGAGGTAAAACATGAAATATATTGTGTTTGTACTGTTTTCAATTGAGCATCTGTCAAAATATTAGAAAATGATCACATTTCTGTTGTGTTTATGTTTTACACAGCGTCCACACTGTTGGAATCAGGGTTGTTGCATAAAGACGAATCAACAAATGCCTGAAACTGTTAAACCAAAAGCTGAACAACATAAACATCATTAAGTAAGAATTTATCACACAACTGTTGTATCAGACTGCTTTAGTCTTAGCGAGGTGTCTCTTATAAACTTGGCCTTTGAAAAATAAAAATGAATTAGAAAATGGATGGTGGACAAGCTTCATTCTTCAATTTTGTTTGACAAAATGCAGTTTCGTCCTGTAGAGCGATGTCATTCAACTTCTCATGCACTTGTAAAATTCACATATACAGAATCTGCAGTGGATTGTGAGATGGTTGGGTTAGAGGCCAGTTGTTACAGTTAACAGTTAATAGGAGTGTATTGAGACCAGAGATATTATTAATTGTGGTGAGGACCAGCAGGATGAAAATGTCATGGACTGAGCCTGTTAACACAGGAGTGAGCAGAGGAATGCTGACTTTTGTTTGCATATCATAAATATGTGTAGTAGTATTCAGTATTTCTGTATTCAGACAGGTTGACTGTACTGCATGAATTGGGATTGTGCTTCATATATGAATTGTAAACTGTGAAATCTGCACATCCTTCATCGCTAAGCCTCAATTTTTCTCGACTTTGATTGAGTATGAGAAATATTCAAGTTGACTCAACATGATTTTTTACAAGTTCTCCCTGATACATTGAGGGAGTTAAATTGCTGCTGTTGGCAGATTCTCTGTAGAGCTTCCACCTCCTCTTGTCATGTACCACAGTGCTCCCACTTAATCTGCCCCTTTCTAAACCTGCACTCAGCACAGGCTTTGGAAATTGGCAAAATTGAATAGGGGATTGGTAATTCCCACACCGTATGTAACTTGTCACAATGATGTTCAATAGCGTCTCGTTATGAAAGGATCAAAGCAGGGCTGCTATCACTGCTCCTAAATGGACGAACTGCTCTCCCAGCTGATTCGCACTAATCTTAATCGCCCTCATAAGTCAATGACCCTGCCTTCTCCAGGGACCTGCGGCTTTTCCTTTTTAACATGCAGGCTGAAAAGAAATGGCTTCTGAACTTGTCTGAGAGGAGTATTCTTCTCCGGTTCATTTGGAAATCTCTGCAAACTTGGAAGACTCAGGCGGTGTGCATAATCCAACCTCCGAAGGCTTGTGTTGGATGAGCTCCTGGCTCTATCAGAAACGTAGTTTACAAGATTAGGAAGGAAAAGTCTGACATTCATGCCTGTCCTGAACCTTGAGAAATCAAACATGGGGTCCATGGAAACAGAGAGATAAAGAGGGAACCAGAGTTTTGAAGATGTAGAGAGGAAAAGTAAGAAGAAAAACAAAGAGAGACTCTGAGTGTGTATGTGTGTCCCATGTCATCTAAAAGCACCAATGTCAACCCAGTTGTTGAGGACATTGTGCAAATCTGCACTTGCATTCTCATTCTGCTTCTGGGCTCTGCTTGTTATTGGGTGAATCTTCACAAAAAAAAGGTCAAAAATGTTTTATTTTTTTCCACCACCACTCTTCAAGGGCCTGCAGCTCAGACTATTTTTGGACTATAGCTTTGTCTTGGCAAGTGCCCAAAAGAAGAAGGTGACCTTCCAATTAGAAGGAACTGGATGATGAGGTGGCAGCATGTCTGAGTGGTGAAGACGGGCTATTCTGTAAATGTAATCAGATTAAATCAAAGCAGCAGCCACAAGGAAAGTTTCCTCAAGCCAGATGCTGCTCATCAACTGTGAGCCAAATGCTAATATGCAAACTTTTAAGAACCATTGCACATTATTAACATCATGGTTCTTTGTTTTGTTTTATTTTTAATCACTATTATGGCCAGAGCCTGTTGCTTAATTGCAAGTTGGATTGGGAAAGTATGAACACCACTCAGGAGTTAGTGTAAATCCACGTGATGTCACCCGTTTGTGGACTACTGTTTTAAAGCCTCGGCATTAAAGCTGTCAACATCTTTCTATCGGAGCCAGAAGTGACCATATTTGGATGAGAGAGTAGAGCTGATGAGGACATTTGATTGGATCTTACTGAGAACCTGAGGACATGTTGTGGTGGTGACTAGCTATGTCTTTTATTTTGAAGGGGACCATACTTTGCTAAATGAAAATCAATGCTGCATTTAAGAAGACTTGAAACTAACGATTGAGACCATAAACCAATTTGGAAACTGTTACTGAGGTAATAAATCAGTGAGAAGTAGGGTCATTTTCTCATAAGCTTACATACAATCAGACTTATTTTAGCAACCAGTAGTGTTACCACTAGGGTTGGGCGGTAGGCTCCGTCTACTTATTATACTGTATGTGCTCTGAAAGCACAAGAGAAACATTACATTTCTTATGATATCTTTATGATTTTTAAAGTAGCGAGACTGTAATTCTGCAAACATCAGGAATCAAAACGCGACTGTTTAAATCTGCTTTATGGAGACTTTCAATGAAGATTACACAAGAGCAGTTCACTGATTAGCAGCAAAAAAAGTCTCCAGTCAGGAAAAGTCTGTGCTGTACTTAATGGTTGAAAGGGTCTTTGATGGCATTAATGTGTGACATATGTACATAACGGTACATAAGTTCAGTGCCACTTATAAACCTACTATACCTTCACTTTGTTACGGTGGCTCTGCAGCTGAGCTGATACAGACGGAGAGACTGGGTGGTTTATTTGACCGGGCAATCAAGAAAGCGGCTCCAGTATGAATGACGGGCACTGGATGACTTTCACCTTTGTGCAGTACTTTCATTGGTGTCACTTTTGATTTGGGATTACGATCTATGACAAGCCAGCTATATAAATAAATTGGATGAACTTTATGCAAAGAAGACAAACTGATTTGTCCTCACTGAAGCAAAGAACATTATGCATTTTGTAAACACTGGTTGGCTGAGTGTGTTTCAGGTATTGTAATTATAAATCACATATTTCTGGAGGGACCGGGAAACTGATTATCTCCTTCTTTCTACTTTAACAGGACATAAAATACACACGGAGGGGTTCGCTTCGGTTATTTCTTGAGTGAGGTGTTCGACAGATGGCATGACGGCAGCGCTGCACACTGTGTGCAGGAGTCCAGGTCAACATCAGCACACAAAAGATCAAGTGTGTGTTCAGATGTGGCTCATCCTTGCTGTGGTTTGGGTGGATATCAGAGCAGATACTGTGGAGAAGCAAATTAGATGGCTGACTCTGTTCATGTGTTTATGTTTATACACTGTTAGACATTTTTTAAACAGTTTTGCTTTATTGCAAATAACTGCAGCATTTAAACTGATGATTATTAACACAGATTGAGTGGTAACAGTTACCATAAGTTGTCAAATCCATATTGGTATTTTTCCATCAGTCTGACATGGCTTTGACAGGAATGTGCTAGTTTATGTTACAAACTCATCACAGCCACAACTCCTTAGCAGCCAAGTAGGGCAATGAAGGATACTGTTTCACAATGAGTGTAAGGAGGGAGACTCGGGGCCATGGCACTGGTTTATAAAGGTGTGAATTACATTCCAGGGCACTGACAAAACTCTTCCTCTGTGATTCAGTCAGCATTGTTGCTCCTCTGTGAAGCTGAAAAGATCTAAATTAGGACGTGTCCCAGATGAAACAGGAGCTACAGTTGTGGCCATGCTAACTCGGTGGTTGTTAGGTGGATAGGATGGCTTGGTGAGAGTCGTAGGGTTGCACAACTAAACATGAATCCAGTAAAGATTGTGAAAGAAAATATAAGTGTAACAAAGTAATTTGGGTAGAATTGTGCAACCCTGGTGACTCGGGACAGCGGAGCATGATGAGAAAGGGGATGGGTTGCTGTAAGGCCAGTGTGCAGACTTTACCTGAAGGGTCAGCACTATGTTCTCTGGCTGAGGGAGGCCAGAGCAGATCAGATGAAGAGGGCATGCAGAAGACAAAGGCAACGCAGCGTCAAAGAAAGAGCAAAGCCACCAAAACAAAAACATGTGGATGAAACAGAGCAACAAAAAGAGAAATCAAAGAATTCAAAACTGGCATGCGTATCCACGTAGCTGCATATTGTCGCACTGCACACAGACGGCTTCTCCCATAATTGAGAGGAAGATACAGAGTGAACTCTCACTGTACTTCTGTTAGATCTCAGGGACTGTAAGAGCTAGAAAACATCTTTGGCTGTCAAAGTGGTTCAGCATATAAACTCAAATGACGTATCTCTCTCTAAATTCACAGGTTGTGCCAGAAGCAATTACCATTTTTTTCTGAGCTGTCAGTCAAAAGATGGCCTTGCCTTTGCTCGTAAAATGTGTTAAATCCTTGGTTGAGAGAAGTCCGTGGCTACAGAATATCTCCAAGGTTCCTATCTAACGATTTATATCATGAATCACAAATATGATGCAATAAGGTAAAGACACGGGCACAGCAAAACACTCATTCACAATATTACCTTTTGGTACTCCGTCTGAATGGCTCCAAACTTGTCCTTTGCCAGTCTGACAATAAGATCTGCAACAACACAGAGAAGACAAACACAACATGAAGAGATGTGTTTGTGTTTTTCTATATCAGCATTGCAATGAATACATTTTAGCACGGAAGGCACCAGTTGCAATCCAACTGACTTTACAGGGTATGTCGCTGTATTCTCACAGTATTAAAGTGGAAAAGACACCTTTTACTCTGGTAAATGACAACTTCCTCAGTAAATGTCCTTTTTGTGGTGAATTCAAACTCCTTTATGCTTTGTATACATTGTATTGCTTTATTTTAACACCCAGTTTATGGTAATTTTCAGCCTGTATATTATGTGTTATGTTTAGAAACTTTCCCCCTAAACTGCAGAATATTACATTTGAAAAATGATTTCTGTCAAGCTGAGCAGCAAGTTGACATCTTTGACAAGATGGTGTCAGGAAATCGTGAGCCAAACTCTGACACGGCAGTGTCCCTTCATCCCTGTCGCTTCCCTCTGGGTTTACATCAGGGGAAGTCTGACAGGATGAGGAACTCTTATTTTATTTATTCCTGGACTGACATCACGTTGGGATCCTGTTGGTTCATATTCTGGTTACTTCTGAAACTCAGAGGAACGCTAAGTGGAACTCTATTTTGGGAAACAGTTGTTGGATGTCGTGACAGTTTAAGATATTCATTAAACTCTAATGGATGAAATGACAACTACCTACTGCATAAATGATCTCTTGCATTAGGAAAAAGCCAGTGCTACAAAACTGCAAACTTTAATTATGTAAACCAGTGAGTTAGTTATTAAGAACGACAGTAACATAAAAAGTTTAGACTTGTAGACTTTGCTGATTAAATTTAGTAGTTTCAATTATGATTATTTTTAGGGCTGCAAATAATGATTTACTAGATTATTTCTTGATTAATTGTTTTGATTTTTGGCCTTAAAATTCACAGAAAGTATTGAAAAATGTCCTTCACTGTTTCTCAAAGCTCAAGATGACGTCTTGTTGTGTCCATAACCCAAAGACATCCAGTTTACTGTCATAGAGGAGGAAAGAAACCAGAGAAAGTTCACACTTAAAACTCTCATCAGAGAATTTCCCTTAAAAAAATACTCAAACCGATGAATCGATAATCAGAATAGTTGACCAGTGACACATTGTAATGTTTGTTCATGACTGTAATGATACAAGGTTGCAAACATCCTATAACTTTGTGGCTCTGATTGACTTCCTGTAACAACAGCTGATGAGGTTCATGGGCTCTCCTCTGCTCGGTGCCATTCACTGACTCATCAAAACTACACGAGTTGCAACAACAAAGCAGAGACATTTATAATAGATACTGCAAACTACTTTAACCTTAACTTTCAGATGGTAGAAACAGTTTGAGTCAGTCCACTTAAATAAGGAAATCATGGAGACGTTGCAAAACCAGCCAAACAAACATCTCTCATCAGATCGTGTCAGATTTATGTCTCTGCTCGCTTTCATATCTGCACCTGAAGCTGCTCTGGCTGTGACTCATCACATAATGATGACAGAGACAGAAAGTCTTCTGCTAGCTGCTTTCCAAAAATAAGATGCACACAACAAAGCGGCTTTTCCTCTTTCTGCAGTGCAGTGTGTCTTTTTCTGAGGGAAGATTATCTCCTCGAGGTGAATTGTTGACAAGAAGTGTTTTAATTTAACACAAAACAGACTTATGATCCCTGCCAATTATTCAAAGCATGATATTTGTATTACTGGGAGGACGCTCCAGGCTTATACTTCACCTAGTTATCACAGCTGTTTAGGAAGAGAGGTGCTCATCTTTTAAAGTACTCATGTCTAATTGCCTTTATTAAAACACTTATTAATGCAGGATTATGTGACTGAGAGCATGTTTTCTTCCTCAGACTTGTATTGGATTTGTATAGTTCCACACTTGACCTTTCTGCTACTACCAAAGATTAATACTAGTTGTGACAGAGCTTGAACAGGTGCAGCTCGAGTGCCTTGCTTAAGGGCAGTAAACGGCCTAAGATTGTCATTTTTCCTTCAAGAATTTTCCCACCAAGTTCTGCTTTATAGGTCAGCCCTCCACCACAGTTTTCCAGCGTATAGGTCAGTTCCTCCACCCCAGGATGGCTGTCATCAGTCACTTTTGTGTGCTCAGAGGTGAGGGGTAAAATGATCCTGGCTTTAAAGGAGTCGAGCTCAGCTCCATTTTTTCTTGTTCTGCTGCCCCTTTGTGTGCATTTCAAAGAAGCCCCTGACCTCGTAGTGAAGCTGTGTTTGAAATCCTTTTGAACCCGAGATACAAACTGTAACTAAATAAGATCTGTACAACCGCACAACAAGCTGTCGAGCCTAAACATTGTAGTAATATGTCAAAATATGAGCTGATTTATTCTTTTGTGAGTAGATTTCAGCTCCTCAAGTGAAGTTTTAAAGCAGAGACAAATGGATCAATAGCAAACTGCTGTTTAACACTCTTTGGAAAAATATCAGAGTCTTTATAAAACAGTGGATCAAGCAAACTGGAGCCATTTCAAATAACCCTGTCGGCCCAAACTCAATATCCTCTGAACTAAATTCATTTGAGGACTGCAGCTGTTGATTATTCTCTTGATTAACTGATTGTCCGAATGTGTTCCAGCACTGAGCTTCCGACCAGAAAATGTACAACGGGCCGCCACTCGAAGTCAGAATTCCTTCTTGTAAATTCAGGACAGTAATAATATTCTAATGTATAATGGCGTCTGTTACCCCATGTGTCCTCTTTCATGCTCTGTTTCACTCATAATGCACAGAGGCTGCACTGCTGGGGGTTCAATTCTGTGTACACTTGCCAGAGATCATAATGTTTTGACCGTCAGCCAAGCTTTTGGCATCTCGCACCTGGAACACAGGAAATTAGAAGTTTCAGCGAGGAAATTGGGACCTTGGACAGTGACTGGAACACAGCAGGGTGATGGTTTATCGACTGTAATAAAACTAACTGCCAACTATTTTGGTAATCATTTAATACTTTTACTCACTTTTCAAATAAAAATTAAAAAATGTGCTGCTCGCTCCAGCTTCTTAAACGTAAGGATTCGCTGCTTTTCTGGGCTGTTTTTTTGACTCCTGTTGGACAAAAGAAGCCACTGCAAGATGTCATTTTTGGTCTTTTATAGACTTAACGACTAATAGTTTAATCACGAATTAATCAGCCGGTTAATTGATAATGAAAATAATGGTTGGTTGCAGCACTACTTGTGTTGTCTGAAAAACTTGCTCACACCCAAAAATAATGAGTTCCCTTTTATAGAAGGCAAAGAGGCAGCAGAGCTCACGCTGGAGGAGCTGCAACGATCTGACAATTTGTTGTTGTGACTATATCTAAATTGGATCACACTGGATGAGACGTAATGCCACATGGATTGCTGTCAGCTTTTGTTTTTTTGTTCTGATGAAGTTCAGCTGTCGTATACCACAGTGAAACAATCGTTGGCTTGGTTAAGTGTAAAAAGTAGGTTGGATTTTTTTTGTGTTTTCTAGAAAAATCATCAGAAAATGAAACACCAGAAATACCAGATTATTCTACTCGACGTCAGAGGACCGCCATCTGTTGCTCCGTGTAGAGCGAGCTTGATACATTCACCTCAGGGCTATTTGCCAGAAGCAACCAGAGCGTACCGCAGCTGCTGTGTGTTTTCTCTGAAACATGTTAGTCTGCAAATTCAACGTACACAAAACCAAACTAAACTGATAGGACACACTGGAGTGAACTAATAGAAAGAGAGGAAAGAGAAGGCAGACATGAAGCTAACAGTGTATGCGTGTGATAATTGAGACATCATGAATAAATAAGAGACAGAAGAAATCAACAGGTTTGACTCAAATGAAGGAGGCTTTTTTTCTGCCTCTGAGAAATGTCTGTCCTAACAAAACTCCTATTTCTGAAAAATGACTGAGCTTGTCACTGCCGGGTAAACTCAGCCAAGAGGAAGCACAAAGAATAAAAGAAGCAGTGGAGGATGAAGAAAGAAAGGACAGGCGGAGATGAAAGACGGAGGGATAAGAGAGGAGAAAATAAGAGAGGAGAAAATGAGAGAGGAGAAAATAAGAGGAGAAAATAAGAGAGGTGAAAATAAGAGGAGAAAATAAGAGAGGAGAAAAATAAGAGAGGTGAAAATGAGAGAGGAGAGAGGGCTGGACTGAATCCAGCCTCCGCTTCTAGTGAGAGGCGTCTAATCCCTCTCCATGAACGAAAAGCTCACTCGATGCTGGTTTCCACCCACATTAGCCCCCCACCAGCTGACACTCGTCTTTTTGAAGGCACATAAATGTATTTGTGAGGATGTTGACCTCTGAACTAACCTGTTTGTCATGTTGACAATATCTTAGTTTCAGAGTCTCCACTGATTCTCCAACCATTGTAAACTGCTCTCTGAGGAAAATGGTACTGAAAATGTGAATGTGGATGTATGACAGAATGAATGTAAATGTAATGCATAGCAGAGCGTCAGCACAGCGCTGAGAAATGGAGGTGAGGTTTCACAGCAGGTTTAATGAAGCTTTACAGGGAGCTCACGATAAAGCAGAACCTGCAAGAGGAATTTATATCAGTTTCACCAGAAGGGAGTCGACCGCCCAGAAGGGATCCAGCAGGTCTCCATCTTTGTTCAGCTGCTCGGGTTTTGAATAGCAGAAGAAGCTATTTTGAAGGCCATAAACTGTGGGGTTTCCCTGAACACTGAGTGCATTCCTGAACCAGAATTACACTCCGTTTCCTTTTTTGGTTTAAAATACAGAAGAATATTTGGCTTTCTAGCATCATTTCAAAGTTCCTCTAGTTGTTTCCACTGGACTTGTGAATAAAACATGAAGTCTGCTGGCTTCTTCACTGAACAGTTCTGTGTGATCGTGTGTGATTTTGACAGCAGGAAGTCAAAATACATTAGATTCCAGTCCATGTAACCTTAGCCTAGCATTTGTCTGCATTTGTCTGCAATTTTTCCCTCAATTTACGTCTGTGGTGTTCAGAAATCATACAAAAATGGCTTAATATGATCAGCCCAGACTGCACTTTGCCCCTAATTGTGTTTTTACGCTTGAGTTTCCTGCTGTCTGCAGGATATCAGCCTTTTTCTCTGTAGTTGGTTCAAAATATGCAAACACAGAGCGCACGTAGAAGCCTGCGTCGGCATGACCTTTTATTTAAACAGCACATCGTTGCTTCTGTTCATATTACAGTACAAGTACAATCCAGAAATAGTAGAAAATGTCATAGTGGCTGTCGATAATGAGAAGTTGCTTTCATCTGAGGCTAAAGTTCAGCCTCGATAAAAGATACATTAATACAGTTAATCCCATGATAAAGTCTGATTTTAAGTTCTGGTCTGCTTGGATTCGTTTCTGTTGTAATTGATTCCATTGGGAATGATGAAAATAATTAAATTAGTTTAACTCACTCGTTACTATCACCATTCTCTAAAGGTCACCTCTGTAAAGATCAACAGATCATGTGTTTTATACCCTAACACCACATTTACATTTTACATTTTTTTTTATATGTAATTTTATATATTTCAAAATTTTCTTCTGAATATATGTGTATTTTACAATACCAGTTGACTTCAGTGTTTCTTTGCAGGTTAGGTTGGTTATTTTAAAATTATCCACCAAAAATAAAGATTCCTGACTTTGATTTAACATTAAACAACAAAAGAGATTAATTCAGTTTCTAAACTCATCCTGAGTAAACTTCAACTAAAGTGAACTTGATTGGCTTTTATAATGATTTAATAGTGCAAAGTAACTTTGAAGTAAAGATGTAACTATTCTCTACTTCCTGTCTAGAAAACGTAAGAAATGTTTGAAGCCAGTTGTGTTTTTACTGTTTTGGAGAATTGAAGACGTCACTTTTGGCTTCGGGACACATCAGGTTCCATTTTTCACTGTTTTCTGACATTTTCCCGACGAAACAATGAGCTGATTAATTTGTCCTGTGTTTTCTTCATTTATCCGTTTTTTAACAACACAACAACAAAAACACGCAACTGGAACAGAAGTTTGAGAAGATGTGGTATCTACATACACACAGTTACATTAGTTACTACTGCATCACAAGATGTTTTAATTTGTTAATTAAAGAAATACAAGAGTAAATCCATCACAGCAAACAAACTGCCATGTGTGGCTGTAATCCTCCAGCAGCCGCTCTGGGAGTCGATAAGTCCTCTGGATTAAATGATCTGACAGACGTGTTTAAGCCTTCAGTGAGTGAGGACAATAAACACACATGGTCAGCTATGCATTGACTGCAATATGCAGCAGAACGGTTGTTATCTACACCATCTACACCTCATACTGTTTCTTAAGAGAAATCTGAAATGGCAGAATACAAACAGCTGGGATGTAATTACCTCTCAGCACACGAGCTGATCAGATAACTGCACCACAGCAGACTGATCCATGGAGAGACACTACAGTGCAGCTTTGACACCGTCAGCACCGTGTTTGTACAGAATGACTTTATGTTTCTGTTCACTTATCTTTGTCAAGTTGATATCTATATTTATATCCTCCTGTCAGTTTGATCTGTGCACTCTGTAGAAGTCAAACCTGTCTCCCTAATTATACAGGGCCTGTGCATCACACGTACCTCTATCCATTTGTATATCAATCATCTTGATATCAGTAATCGCTCTATATAATGCAAAGGGCACTATTCAAAAATGTTTGATGCTAGTGCTGATATGTATATTAAATATTGTGTTAATAAAATAATTTAAATAAAATGCTGACGAAGAAAGGTGAGAGAAACACAAGCTACTGTCTTTGTGTTAAGGTGGACGATTAAAGCAACACTAACACTAATGTAGGAACAGTGATTCGGACCTTCCCCACATTTATCCTGCCGGTCCAGGGATTAGCCTCAGTGGATGTAAACTGTCCCAAAAGCAAATAGTTGTTTCTTTACATTGTTATTATAATATAATATATATATAAACATATAATATTAATTAAAAGTATGTTAGACTGTAGATTTCTTTAGAGTCTGCAGAATAAACTAACAACTGTGTTTGAACACAACACAGAGGATCCGCAGAGCAGCTCACTGCTTACAGCTTTAGGTTCCTCTCAACAGAAACTCTCGGTCCTGCTGTGTGTTTAGCTGTTAGCTCTATTAGCTCTGTGGTTGTTAGCCCTCTGAGCCAAACGCTGCAGAACTCACCTGTTGCTAACTGCTAACCAGCTCTCTTCCTGCTGATTTCAACGCAAACCTCCTGCTCACGATCTAACATTATCAGTGAAAAACCAGAATGTTTCCCCGTCAATACTACGTTTACTGCATCCTTTCAGATTTTAACATATTTTATTTTTCGTTGGTCTCATGCTAAGTAGCCAGCTAGTGATTGTAACTATAGTAACAGCATGCAAAGTTACATGGTGTTGTCGTCGGAGCTCGGCTCAGTTTGTCATTAACTAAGCAATAATTATACCAACAAACAGAAATCCCTTCAATCCTTGAGGGAAAGTCTCCGTTTGTCCCCAACACATTTCACATTGTCCCCGGGATGATGGGATGCTGTTAGTCTCGAGCCCTTGAGCACTTTTGCAGTTTCAGCAGACGCTACATACATGCTAGGCGTGGGTACGTCTCTGTTCTCATCATCATCTGCAGCAATATAAGTGGCATCGGGTATGATGGTGTTTCTGCTGTTGTTCAGTGATGTTACTGATGCCATTCTTTTACAGCTCAGCATTTCTTTTCTTTTTGACAGTAGTTGTTACAGAGTGACGGGTTGTTCTGAGACCGTCTGTGTACCCAGCAGAACATCCTGTGGTTGTTATTGAAGTGGAGCTGTTGAGATGACTGACCTTTGTAAAGGCTGCGCTGCGGCTCAAACAGCATCAACTATTCAGGAATATCATGTAACATACAGTCTATGAAGAGCCAATAATGTTGTCCCTGTGGGAGATTAAAGTCTTTTTCAAATGAAATGTCATACAATTTACACCACACTAGATGATGAAGCTTGCTGGTGGGGGTTTGAGGGCGTACAACACGTTCTCAAACATACAGACTTGCAGTAATTCATACATTCGTACACTGATGGCGGTGGCTTCCATGCAAGGTGTCCACCAGCACATCAGCAGCAGTTTGGGGTTCAGTATCCTGCCACTAAAAGGTCAGAAACATATTCTCTTCCCGCTGCCTTTTACCGACAATATTATGACTTTGACATTCAGGCTCTCACTCCTCCAGCCTTTCACTTTGGAAACCTTGTCTGTTGCTGAGACACTCAGTTGAAGTCGATTTATACAAAATGCAAATTTACACGCAAAAAAAATCCCAATGAATGCAGCAGAACAAGCAGTGATGTGGCTGAAAGCATATCTATTAATCTCCACACCCTCGGATCTATATCAACGTAACCAGCCGTTCTGTACATCATGCTGCACCTTCATTCACCAAATTAGCAGTCTGTGCTCCTCAGACTTACTGCTCTGCACTTGTCATTGCACTCACTTAATTATTGATTCAGGACTTTATGGACACTGTGCAGGCCAATAATTCCCTAATTGTGGACACCTTGGCTGGAATTATCCCCATTAAACCATGGTCACTCACCAAAGAGAAGAAAAATAGACCGTTAATTTATATTTTCATGTGTTTTGTGATCAGGATATATAATGTTTGTCACAAGCAGTAACTGTGTTTCCCTGGCAACACCAGAGAGTTTGACTAATAGCTGGAATGATCATTACATTCCCATAAGATTCTCATCGAATGGAAACTTTGTTTGCTATTCCAGTAAATAGGACGGACCTCACATGAGACATGGCAGCGTTGTAAACTAGGCTGAGCTCATAGAAGCCTTTGGCTCAGCTATTAGCCAGAAAGCTAACATTATGCCAGAAAAAATAAAAGTTATTAACTTGTGTTTATGTTTAACAAAGGGACCAGCTTGCTTGTCAGCCATGTCTTTATCTCTAAATAATCAATCTCAAGATCTTCACAGACAAATGATGCTGTGCTGTTGGCCTCAGCCTGGAGGAGCAGGCTGAACAGTGAATGGTGATTGATCATGTGTGCAGAGGAAGTGGACTTTCAGCTGACAGCTTGTTTTACAGGCGCCGTCCTGTGTTGTTCAGAGTGTGACGCACTGACGGACTACACTCAGTTATGTAAGTTAATATTCAGATTAGATACAGACTATAGCTTGTTAATTGTGTTTGTGTTTGTATGCGTGTGTGTGTACGTGTGTGTAGTAAGGAGGGTGGGAGGGACGGGCTTTCTTTGTTATTGATTTATCTTTTATGTGTAAAGCACTTTGTGCTGCACGCCTGTGTATGAAAAGTGCTATAAATAAAGTTTGATTTGATTTGATGAATTAAATTAAATTAAATTGAATGGACAGTTTCACTATATGTGCTGATTTATTGGTCTCGCTCTAGTTTATAGTGATTAATACATCCTGTGGTCATTTCTGCTTTTCAGTAAGGTAACAGTTAAAACATCCTGAAGCTGAACTGCAGAAACTGGAGTCAGTGTGGAGCACATCTTGATAGAGCAGACAGAAAACGAGTCACGGACCTGCTGCTGTGACCTGCAGAAGTGCACTTGTTACTGAACACTGTTAACGCTGCTGGTGTCAGAATTGAAGCTTAATTATTATTAATATCTTCGCTTCTATGAAGATGCTCTGCATAAGAACATTAGGTAAAGAGCTGAAAAGGAAAAGCAGAATGTGTAAGTAAAGAAGAGACAGAAGGAAAGACTGCCGGAGGAAAAAATAAAAAGATCTGGAGCAGGCTGAGACAGATGGACAAAGAAAAACAGCAGAGAGAAAGAGTCGGGGAGGAAAAGAGCGATAGAGTGTGAATACTAATAGAGGAGTGGACGGAGAGATTGATCTCTACACAGATGTAAATAGATGCATGATGATAGTAAGCTGGCCAGGTGGAAACATTGAAAGGTAAAGATACAGTAGAGGACTTCCCTGACTAGCTGTGCAGCTTTTCCTGTTGGCATCATGGCTAGCTGAACCTACATGAACTGAAAAAATCCAATCAACTTGCTCCAAAAGCCACCAGCCGAATCAACAAAACTCTAATATTCCCCCTGCTAAGCCCCAGCAGCCGTCTGTGACAACACCCGTTGCTAAAAGGCTTATTAAAAAAATAAATAAATGAAGCAAGTTAGTAAGCCTGGCCATGAGATACACTTCCACACCACAAAACTTCATTCAGCCCTGCTTTGCTTGTAAGGCGTACGGTGCAACAAAGCAGACAGCCGGTTGGGGATTTTTCCCTCAACAGAGGGACGCTGTTGCCAACGACGTGGATTCTCCCTCACAAAGTTATCTGAGGACACACAGACAGGAGGAGGCTCTGTGCTCACACTTATATTCAGCAGGAGTCGCAGCACTAATGCAGACGGGGAACTCTGCTTGGCCTTTCCGTAGCTTAAGTCACATAAATCAGAATTTTTGCTGGTGTATTATTATTCACACTCCTGTGTAATAACTCAAGCGATTTTCATGTAAATTCATTTTATTTTGAGCTTTTATAGTCAATATATTTATACTGACGATGGATAAAATGACTGCACGTATGTGAAACTGGTCCCTCAGCTCTGCGGAGCGTTTTAGTATCTTTCAGCGCATTTTTGTGGTTTTCAGGCTGCAACTTTCCCGTTTAGACAGCTAAGTATTTACGTGAATTATTGCGGTGACCTCTACTGGCCGTAGTAATTATGACGGGAGCAAAGGAGAAAGTGAGACCATGATGTTTTCCTGAACCTAACCAAGCAGTCTTGTTGCCTAAATGTAACCAATGTGTTAACAATGTGACAACAGAGACCCAGTACATCTGTTGTATGTCATTAGTAAATGGCCTATTCTGCTGTTATGTGTTTTTGGGTTAAAGCAAACAAAATCAGCAACTAGCTGGTGAACAAACTGGAACATTTAGTAGCTAGTGAGACAAATATTACCTTCAGGAGTTGAGAGCTAAAGGGGCGGAAAGGAGAATGAAATATGAACTTGGACTCATCAGACAAAAAAACAACCTTACATGAATGCTGATGTTGCTCCGTGTCTACTGGATGCTCATACACTGTTCCTCACACCAACGTAAGAGTTGTTTTACGGCCAAGTCACCAAAAAAATAAATAGAACCAGAACCAGTAGAGAAGTCCAGCAGAGCACCACCCACACTGTTACTGGTGAACCTGCAGTTAGAATCACAACCACAATCAGAGCTTGGAAACCAAAATGTAGATACAACTAAGAGAAAGAATATTTCTAGTGTAATAACTGCATATGTCGACCAATATGTCCAATATGTCCTGCTGTTGGTACCCAGGAGACCTTTTGACACCTTCGCGAGGCGTCATTCGGCCTCAGGCTGAGATCAGACACGAGGCGTTTTCCAAGGTGCTGCTGCGGAGGTCTAGTAACAGAACGGGCTAAAAGCGTTCGAGGAGCGTTTCTTCATCCATGTTGCTATGCAACCAAACAGTCTTCAGTATTTTTAGATAATAGATTTGGCATTTCTGTGTTTACTAGAAAAGTCTTTACTAGAGAGCTCAAAGTGAAGCATACAAGAACGATTGAGAGAGAGAAGATAATTAGGCTGATTTATATCCACTATGTTGCATCTACATAGAGAACCAACAGCACACACTGAGCTTCAGTGCCTCGCTGGTCTATGTGAAATACTAAACGTCCTCACTGTGTCAGTTCTGTCTCTTCTGAGCTTCTGGAGGAGCTTTGTTAAGTCTAAAACAAAAACCCTTCAACCCTTTGGACACTTTACATTTTAACAGAGCGCCTGTGGAACAAACTGGGGTTGTGGAGTCTGAAAGGTCGCACTGCTGGAGCCTAAAAGTCAGGATCCCTCCGCAGCATCGAAGTTTGATTCTGTGTACGTCAGTCCTGTAACCTTTCTGCTGTGTGTTGGAGGTGAAGGACTGAGTTTGGTGGCAGTGCCTCTCAGTCTGTTTGGAAACTGCTAGAAAGCCATGGAAAAGGAATAACTTGTGAGCTTAAAGGAATAGTTCACTCTAGAGCGAAATTCAGTCATTTCGTTTTATGGACCTTTTCATCCCGTTATATGGATTATTGCTGCAGGACGGTACCCCTGCAGGTCTCCAGCTGCACTCTGAGGAATAAGAAACTTCTCGTCAGCATGAGGGCGAGTCGATAATGACTGAATTTCGTTCTAGAGTGAACTATTCCTTTAAGCTTTTAATTCATTCATTCATTTTATCTTTTTTTTGTTTTTTTTATTTGCACTCACTTAAGTTTAAATAAAATCCGATGTGTCAGGAGAGGTCAGACAGCCGACAGGCTCTGGCCTCCATTACAGAAACAAACACAGTTATATTAGATAACGACTGCATGACAGAAGCACACAGATGAAACAGGCTCCTGATGGTCCGTCACACCGATCACTCAGTGCTCAGACATCATATAAACGCTTTGACAGCTTGTGAGCCATCGTTAATGATCATGCGCTAAAACTGCCGGAGCTTTTTATGTCTCGGCACCGGAGACAGTCATGGACGGAGGCATTATGTTTCTCGGGTTGTCCATCCGTCCATCCGTCCATCCGTCTGTCTCACTCTTGTGAACGTGATATCTCAAGAACGCCTTTTACTGGAGGATGAACTGATTAGAAGTTGGCGGTCAGAGGTCAGAGGTCACTGTGACCTCAAAACACATTTTTACACAAACGTCTAAAAGGAATAAATGATTATATTATGACATTTTATATCCACAAGGTCAAAGGTCAACTTCATAATATTCTGCAAAAAATGCCCTGGCCATTATTCAACGCCGTAGCTCGAGAACAGCATCTCGCATGTTGCCTGGAGGGATACGACTTGTTGGAAAAGACCCTGTGAGAGGCGGTTTCCGCAGACCACAGGAGTAAAGATGGCTACTGCGTCCTGGAGAGACTGATATATACACATTTTTGTCATCTGGCTCGAATGTGCCTCAAACCACCTCTGGAGGATTTCAGTCCTCCTTGAAAGCTCCTTGGATGCATTTCCAACTGTACTTATCGATCCGCCGAAGACGCATTAACTAATGAAATGTACATTTCATGTGCAGCAAAGGTTAAGATCACATACATTAAAGCTAGATGACCAACGTGCATTACATTCAACACTTAATGTGTACAGTCTGGCTGAGATGTGTGCCTGGAAAGTAACGGACGAGAGCAGCTTCAGTCCAGTCAGTGACCTGTGTGACTGTAAAACATCCGACACACAATCACATCCCTGACTTCCATTTCCTTTTTCCTGTTTTCACACAGCCAGGTCCTGGTCGCAGGATAAATCTGAGAGGCAGTGACATCATTAACAGCATAATAAATGTTTACATCTTCGTGTTTTCATTGTAAAATACTGAATACTTTGACTTGTTAAGGCCTCTAAAGAGTAATAAAATTAAACAACCCAAGAAGGAAACAGCAATGGTTCACAAGTAGCTTCATTCTGAGACGCAGCAGCCTACGGTATTAAAATGAATTGCCACTATAACTACAAGGACAACTTAAAAACAACACACAGATGTCATCGTAGCACCCTAGACATTTAAATGAGATCAACTTTATAGCACTTCTGCTCGTGTTTACTAAGAGTGTGTAACAAAGATTGACATGAATATAGAAATGTGGCGTAAACTATGATTTTCCACAGTTAGATCAGATCCTGTTTCAGTAAATGTCTTCCAGTTAGGGTTAGGTAAACACGAGTGACTTGACATTTAACTGACATGTTTCTGATAAAGGAGAACAAGTGTGTGTGTGTGTGTGTGTGTGTGTGTGTGTGTGTGTGTCTCAGGGGCTGACTGTTCAATCAGAGCTCACTTCCCATGAGCTCGGTGTAAAAACACCTCCGCACAAGGTAAACACGCTGTTACCATAGAGTCTGTAACTATGGAGAGGGAATCAGGCTCAACTTTACACAACCAAGACACACACACACACACACACACACACACACACACACACACACACACACACACACACACGATGACTTGATGACTTGGTTACAAGTTTTTCTCACCAATGACATTTAGAGAATTCAACTTGAATTGAGAGGTTGAAGGAGAGCGATGTGATGGGAGGCTGATGAAAAGGGAATCAGCTGCTGACTAACACATATTCCTGAGGTTGTATTCTTACTCTTCTGTTAGAAATGATTCATGCGTCAAACAAAAACAACAGCGAGCGGTGTGAATGTGTTCATCTGTATACATCCAGTTAATGTATATGTGTGGGCGTGTGGAGAGCTCTTTACTGTGGACAGCTGAGTCTCTTGGCTGCAGTTACAGCAGGAATCCAACACACAGGAGCCAGATGAGCACATGAACACGACACACACACATCCACATCTCGCATCTGCTCCACACATGCACACATGCATGTTGAAATGTTGTTACTGCAAATACTGTCCAGCCTGCACATGTAGTATGTTAATAAACCTGACAGCCTCCCCTCAAGTGGAAATCACAATGATGGGTAGAAATGCATGACAGACGAGATGCACACACACACACACACACACACACACACACACAGACAAAAATAAATCTGGGCGACATGGCAACAGACACTAATAAAGAGTGTTATATTGCACAGGGACTTTCTGTAATCTCGTCTACTGACGTGGAGAAATGGCGTATGAATCCTGGTGCTGCTCTCTGGTGATGAAGCAGACTGATATGCCTTCAGAGAGGCTCACGGTCTGCTGTGTGTCATATCTGCTGCATTTATTACACTTGAAGAGTGAATAAGACGATTAGTATTCTGCAGACGTCTGTCCATAACTGGACTGTAAAGAACTTAATCTGTTCAATTTGAAAAGTTAAATTAAAAAGTGATGCCTGGTTTTTATTGATATGCACCGACAGGTTTTATATTCTCTTCAGGTTTCAGGTGAATCTGCGCTAATTACTGAGAGATTTAAAGGAGTGCAGCTAGTTCAGGGGGACGAGTCGTGTGACACGACAGTTTGTTCAGTCTGGACAACATTGAGACCAACATCATCCAGGTGCGCCAGGTAAAGTATTCAGGTGGCATGTTTACACGCTCCTCTATTAGGGCTGCAACTGACGATTACTTTCATTATTGATTAGAGCCAAAGCCATATATCAGTTGGCTGATACTGTATTGACATATCACAGATGTATTGGAATCGGCTTGTATGTTTTGCGTTTACTGAACACACTGCAGAAAAACATGCTTGGGGTGATTTAAGATGATTACATGTCCAGTGAATGTTACTGTTTCAGTGCACTCATGTCATTTTAGACAATAAAGTTTATTGATAATCTGTAAAATATCCTGCCTCCGTCAAATATCTCTGTCACGTGTTTGAGGGATCGCTGCAAAAAATGTGTCAATATCAGCCAGAAAAAAGCTCAGCACAATTTCCCAGAGCCCAAAGTGACGTCTGCATGTTGCTTCTTTTGTCCAACCAACAGTCCGAAACCCAAAGACTCTTCATTAACTACAATAAATGAAGAAAAGCAGCAAATCCTCATATTTAAGAAGCTGGAAGCAGCAAATGTTTGATGTCATTGTTTGAAAAATGACCAAAGTTATTAATCAATTATCAAAATAGTTGGCAAACAATTTTCTTTCAGTTGACTGATCTCTGCAGCTCTACCTGCTGTGCTCTGCATCTTGACGTAACAAAGACTGCAGACTACATGTAAATGAACCAACATGCGTTTCAGTTGCAGTTCTGCTGCACAAAAAATGTATTATTGGTTTTTCAAAGGCTGCATTAGGACCTCAGTAGGTTTTAAGTCATACACATATGTGGATGTTGAAATTGAGGGGGCTGCACTCAACACATTTTTAAAACTTTCTTAAACTGACAAACTGACATTCACTTCCACTTCACAGCCATTCCAGCAGCCAGGTGCAGTGAAGAAGTTCAAAGGATGTAAACTTCTCTTCTAAGATCTGTTTTCACTCGTCACACAGCTTCTGACGTCACCACTTTTGTGTAAACGCCACAAATGCCTTCAAGGTGGAAATGTTCAAAAGAGTGCATCCTCTGTATGATTCATAATGTCAAAACTATTAAAAAATAAACAGCTCAGAGCTCAGGGAGCCACGCAGTTTGTCTGGAGTCTGAGCAAACTGAGAAACCTTAAATTCTTCACTGTGTTCTGACGTTGCACTACCTGAATGAATGTGATGAACATACAGAGATATATCGGCGAGCAGGTCAGGGAAGGAAACCCTGAAGCTCATGCAGAAAATGAGGGCAGTGACAGAAGAGGATGTCACCTGACACCTTCAATACAAATAGTCATTTAATTTGTGTCTTTATTTGAATGTAAACTGTACATCTTGTACCTGATACAAGTGAGACATCTAATTAATTAAGGGTTTTTAAAGCCAAAACACTCAGCGCTGTTAAATCATGATCTATTTGATACAAGCCTGCTATTCTAACCTGTAGGCTAAGCAGTCATTTGAGAGTTCAGGGACAAAAGGACAATTTGTCTGTAGTGCAGTCTGGTCAGCATGTTGATCGCTGAACAGACAGCCAAGAGGATTGGCTCTGCAGCCTGGCCCAGGTAAACAACATCCCAGATTACCATCAGCTAATGAAGGCTGAAGCCGCGCTGCAAAGGTGACGGGAGAGACAGGAACAGCGACCTGCAGACCAATCAGAGGACACAATCGAACATGCCGACAGGTAACAAGAGAGAAGGAGACTACACTGTCTGGGGCAGAACTTCCTGAGGAGGACTGAGCCGCTGAGCTGAATTGTTATCCTGCATAGCAGCTTTGTGCCTTCTCAACACTGAGAGGCAGAACCAACATTGAACAAAACTTCTCTCTGTACATGTGATAAAGTCAACCGGTGCTGGCTGGGATTGATCCGAGACCACGCGGGATAAATGCTACACTTCCAGATCGAGCATACTTGACACACAGCTTGTCATTGAGAGCTACATTACAGGCCCCGAAACGCCTCTCTGAGATGTGACACAGCTATGTTCCTGTGACACATCCCACTCAGGGGAACTGTCCTGCACAGCTCAGTGAAGACTACGAGCACCTTGTGAAAGACTGTGACGAGCGGCACCGAGGCTAAACGGCAAGTTGGAGAGGAAGACCGTTTAGAGTAGTCATCTCCGGCGTCGCCAGGTTGACCCCTTACCGCCACACATCTGCGATAACAACTCACCATCCCCAGAGTCGACTTGTAGCGGCACCGCTGCACCCGCCACTGAAGCAGAACAAGGGGACAGAGAATGCATGACTTGCCATCCATTCAGCAGCACTGAGCCGCCTCGCTTCGCCTTGCCCTCGCCTCTCCTGCTTGGCTACCCAGGCCTGACCCAAATGTGACGTCCCAGAATGAGACAATGCTTTAGCAGCACCCGGGGAAGTGGCAGCTCTTACTCCAACAAACTCCCTCTATTTATTTCTTTTCCCCTTCCTTTTTTTCCCTTCTCGCTTCTTTAAATAAGCTGATATCTTCTCAGCCTTTCTTGCTCCAGCGATCTTTTGATTTTCGTCTGTGCTTTCACTTCGTCTGACTTTGCCACATCTCTCACCTGCTCTGTCAGAAAGCTGGGAGCTTAAGCTGATGGTGGCATTATAATATTACCCTGAAATGTCTCAAACGTTCAACTTATCTTAATGCCATAGCTTTTATCTCCCCTTACTTAGTCTGCTAATATGCCAGCACCAAGTGGAGAAAGCTTTCTAAATGAGATGCATCGCCTCCCTCTCAGTATCCAGGAGCTGCTTGTTCAGTTTATTGATCTACTTCTTCCCCTTTGTACTGTAAGAACACACTTCATCACTGAGACTCAATGACACTGTGAATGGCCTTTCACTGTGAAATGTGGAAAAGGTGTCAGTTCGCACATTGTGACGGAGTCATGCAGGGCCACTTCAGTTCAGTTTGTATTGTCTACGTAAAACTTAACCAAAGCTGCACCAAAGGAAAAAACACCTTTCATTTAAGAAGAATTTCTTCGAAGCACTCGTAACTTGAAAAAGCCAGACACCTCATAACTACTGCGCTGACAAGATTAATGCACAAAACATTTTTGTGGGTTATTTAAAAGCACATTAAGCTGTGAAAGCAGGAGGTCTGAGACTGTAACAGCTCATCTCCAGCTCGCTTTGAGGGAAACATGTGCATTTACAGTAGAAATGATGAAGAAGAGAGAAACGTTTGTTCAGGAGGAAATAATTCATCAGAATCTGCCACGTTTCCACCTGAAGGTTCCCATTAGAGGCTGGAGCTCTCAAACTTTTCATTTAAATTTACACATTAAAACATTTTTTCTTTATTAAATAGATGAATTTGTTTTTACCTTTAAGATATATGAGACTGAATAAATTGTAGGGATGTTGACTTATATGACCGCTAGTTTGTTAGTTTAATGCCAATGCAGGCAGATTCTCTAAACAAGGAACAGCTGATATGTTCAGCTGTCAACGTGTTCTTGAGCATCCTTACGTTAGTATTCAGACTGAATACAACCAAGTGGCGGCAGGTACCGCTTAGACAACAGCTGTTTCCATCTATGAGACTTCATCCACATTTTAAGCATCGTGTTAGAAAGGTTTGGTGGAAATAACAAAGTTCGAAAAATCTTCCTCAGTTTTTCAAGAAAGTTTTAAAACTCACTTCAGATGGATTTTGCCGTTTTTCTAATGAGTTTCAAAATGAGCCAAACAGGAAATGGAAACACCTTTTCAGAATAAGTTGCGACGTAGCAACATTTCACTCACACACCTGTTTGGGCTCAGACTGAAGCTGCAGCAGATCAGATGTAACCTTTCTTACATCAACACAAACAGAAATGTCAGATTTCCATCATGTTTTCTACTTTGTTAACACTGTTTGAGGTTCGACTAGCTTCTTTTATTCACGTCATCTTGTTGTTCACTCTTCCTCTGCAGTGCTATAAAGGCCTTCTGACTGCTTATCCTGATGAATCACTCCTTATAATCACACAGCAGCAGTGGATGGAAACGTGCTTTTATTGGCATTTTCTTTTGCGGATTTTCTCCAATTTCATATAAAATGTTTGATATATTGGTGTGGAAACCTGAACACTGCACAGCTGGTCATAGTATCGCTGTGGAGGATCGTACAGCTCTGGGTTGTTGTCATGGGAGGAATCATTTTATCTTTTGTTTCAAAAATGTGAAGTTTGTTTAAGATAATAAACAAGAACAAATACAGAGATAAGATATTTTACAGTTGCGACCCACAAGTCGACACAGTGTGTTGTTGCAGTGTTGTGTGTCTGTGTGAGTGCAGCCGGGTCTAAACAGAGCTCATGAGTGTGAGGCTTCTCTTGCTGAAGGACTCTTGAATGAGACACACACACTGTTATGACAGAGACCTGACCTCTGACTCTTTGATTGTCTCATTAGTCAGCATGCCTTGAGTGCCGTGTCAGTCACAAACAAACATTTGATGATCCTATGAACAATAACAGTCTCATAAGCTTGTGGTAATACATGTACACAGAGACATAACAGCTAAACGGACTGTAATAGCTCAATAAAACTACAGTACATTTAACAGAGCCATAATCTAGATCAAGTCTTCGGTCTGCTGCTGATTTAAATGTCACATAAACTGTTTCCCTCCCTCTGAACTGACCTCGTCCAGGGAAATGTGGTGCTTTCAGGAAGCTCTTCTCTCGAGTCCATACAGTTACAGTAAGACGTGCCTGTTTGCACTGCTTATAAATGAAGCCACATCTTTTAAATTGAGGAAATTAAATCAACTTAGCAGCTGACGTGGGGTTGAGCTGCTGGTTGCTGCCTGTCCTCAACTTCTTTACTTACCAGTGAGCTTTACTGATGTTAAACTGTTGAGCTGCGTCTCCTCCATTAAATCAATTTCTGTAAACACATGCATCCGTCACTACAGTTTGGTAACATCATGCCCATTTGAGGAGATTATAATTTGTCATCTGTCCTTCAGGTGGTTTTGGAGAGTGTTTAGCAGCGTTTGTGGATTTGTCACATATTCAAATGACTGAATAGTCAATTTGAAATCAAGCTTTTCATTTCCGACCGGCCACCTCGCCAGGCTGGCTGAGCCTTCAGAAAGACTAATCCCAGATTTGTGGATCCATTTCAAGAGTGACAACATGTAGCTAACGGCTATTTTGATATCTTTTCACAGGACTGGAGCTGCAGGCAAGGAATTAAAGTGCTGTACAATGTTTGGTTTTGTGTTCTGATTATGCAGCGTGATCTTCTCTAACAAAGCCGGGGCAGCGCCGGCTTACGTGTAAAAGAAGCCGGTGTGTGACGAGAGCGTTACCAGTTTGTGTCTCTGACCTGCTGCTCAGGTGGAACTGAAAAGCAGGTTTTGTCTCCCTTAATGAATAACAACCAAATGCAACACAGTGACAGGCTTTCATGAGAGAAACACTAATTCTCAGAAAATACGACAGATAATAGGACGAACATGTTCCTCCAGCACAATAACACAAATGATCATGCCAGGGTTTGACACATGAAAGGCGACTGAACAGTGACGAATCTGGTTGCGAACACTAGACTGTCTATTAGTCTGCCTTTAAGTGTTTAAACTATACAGTGACCCATTAGTTAGACAATCACTTTCCCAGAGCCCAAGGGTTTTCATATTCTGCAGGTATCACAGTAAAAAATACTAAAATATTGAGTTCATAATGATATAAAACACAGAAATGTAGCTAATCCTCTGCTGGACTGCAATTTTACTTGACAGCTTTAACAATTAATAAATATTATTAATAATCAAAATAGTTGTTGATTCATTTTCTGCTGATGGACTAAATGATTAATGTCCCTTTGTCCGGATCCACCCCAGACGTTAATTAGTTCTACTCTGGGCCGAGACCCGTCCTCTATCCAAGTTTTGCTGAAATCCAGTCAGTAGCTTTAGTGTAATCCTGCTGGAAGACCAACCAACCAACCAACACGAGGCTGAAACATAACTTCAGGCAGAATATAAAAGGTAATAAATGTGTTCACACTCACGGGGAAGCACGTTTTAGAGGTGGTACACCTGCATACGAAGTCAATTTAAGACACCGGCGGACACCAGTTTGCAAAGTGTGAATTTACTTCGGGAAACTTAGGAAACTTACTTAGGAAAAAGTAAAAAGACTGTAGGAAGGTTCCTGATGACTTTCTGGGGAAGTCACCTTCTCCACAAGGAAAAGTAAAGGAGAAAAAAGAGAAGAAGATAAAAATAAAAATGACGACATAAGAAGTCACCGTATTTTAACCTGTGAAAGTTTTCATCACTTTTCATTCTGGCAGAAATTTGTTTCCACCACTTTGAGATCAGTCAGATGTCACACAAACACACATTAAGTGCAGTTGGTACAGATTCAGTCTGAGACCTCTTTCCTGTTCAGTCTAATCTAACTGAGGTGCAGAAATCCTTTTAACTTCTACCGCATAGCAAACTTCATCCACAGCCGAGTTTCATGAAATTTCATGAGGTTATCCGGCTGCCAAATGCAAAAACATTATTTCTGAATCTTCAACCAGCCCTCGTCAGAGACCAGCAGTATATAATTTAATACCAACAGTTTGAATGATAAGTAGCGCACCAGGGCGTAGAGTTCAGCCAACATTCATTGGATAAAAATATATATTTAGTCTTTTCTTATTTGAAGGAGGCTCAGCACATATGCATTATGATAACTAAAGGTCATATCAGCGAGTACGCTGAGTACGCCTCCACACAGACGTGTGCCTTATAATAAAATATCTGTAAACATGGACAGAAAGATGGAAACTTGTGAATATTTTGTGATCACCTGTGATGGCCTCCTTAGCTCAGCGCTGCAGTGACACATTGCCTCTGGCAATCAGCTGGCATTATGTTGCAGGCGAGGAAGGCTGTGCCTGTGTGTCCTGAAGCGTCCCGGTGCCAACGGCCGTCACTGTCAGAGCGGTGACGTGACTGTGTGTGACAGTACGACAACACTGCAGAGAAACGTATACTTCACTTTCTCTGATGCAGATGCAGCTACAGTACGAGTGGGTCGGGCACCGGATCTTTCAAAGATGCAACATTTATGGAGCGATTTATTTTTAACCATTCTGATCTTCTGAGATTGACAACAATGTTTTATATATTGTGAATGAATGTTAGTTGTGAAACATACATATCATTATTGTATCTGTTTGGTTAGATAATTAGATGATATCACACCATCATGCTTTAATGAATCCTCCCACAAACACATTTGATCTGCTTTAGTAACAGATGGAAGCTGAGAAAAATATAAAATATTGAGGACGTGAACGCCTCTCTCACATCCTGACATGTTTGTGCTCACGGCCTCAGGGCAGCTATCCAATCCTACAGAAGAGCAGAAAAGCAGCAACATGATCCCATTTTCTGTGTGTCAGAGTGTGTGGATGTCACGTAGATGACAATAAACAGTTATTGTGTTTCCATCAAACTGTTTTTGAGCAAAACTGAGACATGATTCAGAACAAAACGAACAAAAGCCATCAGGATATGACCATCGATAGCTAATGTGGCCATGTAGCGACATGTGAGACGACAGAAACACCAATACTAATGTTTTAGTATCACAAGTCCAACTGGCCCTTTTTCATCTAGTTTAGCAGGCGGTACACTTGTTAACAACAACACAGTCTCCTCATTCGTTTTAATATTGGTGCAGTGTGGTGTCGCTGCAGACGGCTCATCCGTCAAAATACTTCATCCTGACTTAACGTTCGCCACTGCAACGTCATCCAGCAATGCACTGCATCAGCCACTGAACTATGTGCATACCTCCATACAATACCTAGTCATTGTAGCTTATGTAGAAGCTTTTCAGCCAGGAACAAAAAAATCCATATGGACATGTGGTGTAACTCACAAGCCTTAAGATTCAGGACAGATGGACAAAGTGAAACAAGAACTTCTGGAGGGTTTTTTGTTACAAAGTGAGAAAACCTCATTCAAACTTGTTTAACAGTATGCTGTGTTGTATGTCTCGATAAAGGTGATATTTATTTTTTAAATCTGATATTCTTGTCTGTTCAGTATGTCTGTTATATTACAAGTCACCATCTCAACAAAAGATGCGAGTCCACAGTTGGTTCAGACATAATCTCTGTGTCATCTGTAATAACAGGGTTAGACAGTGCAGAGAACAGGGTGGCCATTTTTAGACAGCAGATATTACAGTTAAAAGTTGAAGAAATTGTATTAAAAAAGTGATTCTGTTAATATTATGGATGACGCGCCATCAGTAGCATTTTTTTGTATGATAACAAATGAATTGTCGTTTAACTCTGTTCAACTCACGAAGGTTTCAGCTGCTCAAAGTTAGTGCTGTCCTGCTGCAAAGGCTCGGTTGTGGATTGTAAAGCTCAGGAGTTGATTGAAGTTTTTCAGAAAGAGCATTTCAGGATGAAATCTGAGTCATCGAGTTAACGCACCACCATGAGACCTTCTCAAGTGTGTACAAACAGTTACGCAGTGTTTTTTGTCTCGTGTTATTGTTGTGATTGTTCCATTAAATCCACTGTATCTGAAACAGGCTGTCCACAAACTGCTCTCTGACCAGCAAAATGCCGTTGGGTCTGTATGCAGAGCTCATCGGTCACACTGTAGAACAACACTGAAGATTTAAGGCCTTGAACCAGAACCAGAACCAGACACCAGCTCCTCATTTCAGCCAACGGTGTATCTGCTTGTTTTTTGATATCATGAATGGGGAAATGATTCAGATCTGCCAAACATTATGATTGCAAATGTAAACCCTGTTGGGGGATCATCACAGCCTCTAATGATAATCTCCACAGATGTGTCCGCTGCTGAGGAGAAATCCCTAATTAGGAAAATGTTTGCAACTGGCTGGAAAAATGCTGAAAAATAATCATGACTCATGTCTTAGATTCCCTTTTTTTCACTGAGCGCCCTCAGCTGAGTGATGTCTTTGCAGTCACCCTCCTCCACAGAAATGTTAAAGTGCAGGGTCAGCAGCAGACTGGCACTCACACACTCAGTATGTTGCTCAAGGACACTTCAGCAGAGCAGATGCTTGCTGTCATGGGGCTCGAGTCCCGACCTTCCAGTTGAAGGACACTCTCTTTAATCATTTTACAGCTATGTATCAGAGTAACAGCGCCTGCAGCATCAGCCAGTCCACACATGGAACCAACGACCTGTGGGCACTCGAAATTCATTATCCATCACAGCATTTTTATTTTGGCTTTTTGGTGCAGTCTCATTGAACCCTGGAGAGATGATGGCCTTAATTGTGTTCAAGGTTAAAACACTACAACCGAACTGAAGTGAAATCATGACAACTTTTCCTAATCAATATAAAAGTGCTCAAACAGCCTCCAGACTGATGGTAAAATCAGATCTTTGTCGGGGGGGTGGCCGCTACACAGGATTATTCTTGATGCAGCTTCTCTTCGCAGCAGAGTCTTGTGTCAGTAGTTGTACAGTAAGCTGCTTTACTGAACAATGTTTTTTAAAACACAGCTGACGACAGAATCTCGTCAGTTCTTGACATTTCCAGTTCAGCTGTCAAGTGCTGAAAGACACAGTGTGCAGTCTAATCCACTCAGTGATTCGTCATGCTTGTAATTTGGTTCTTGTTTAATTTAATGGCCTGTAATGATGTTAATAGGCTTTTAGAATAGATTATAAACAAAATTATGATATCATGTCCTAATTTGGAGAACTGCAGCGTGTGAGTGTAAACAATAATTAGTGTAATTGTTCTGGATTCACCTGACACACCAGAGTTTTGGATTAGCCATTCTAGAAACTCACCCACGAATAATAAACAGCCGTGTTAAAGCTGCTGTGAGCGCTGTCGTCGTTTTAGCTAACATCCATTTCATTTCTGTCCAACAGATATTTGCTCCGTCTCTGGTTCGTTACAGATCTCTTTAAGCATGCGTTTCCTGTTTTGCTGTCATCTCCAGCAGCTCTGGCCGACTCGCAGGTCAGAATTCACCTTTGTTAAAGTCTGACTCAGAGGATGTGCTTAGTCAACCAATAGAAACTCTGCCGCAGCTGTGTTTGTAAAAGGAAACGCTATTGTTTTCATCACTATATTTAGTACAGTATCACACTACAACTGAAGTTTTGTTCTCACACTCAATATTTAGTCCGTAGTTGGATCAGAAACGTGACAATTTGTTGGACTTCCCAAAACAAAGACGCCGTTGAGATCCATTATAGAAAAAGATTTGAACATTCATTTACACCCTTGCTCTGAACGCCAACCTCTGTTTGGCAGTAACACCTCGATCACACTTACACAGTTACACATATTAATGAAACTGCTCACCAGGCCAACATCTTGCAAAGTATGAATGCTGCCATTGGTGTGTGTGAAAATGGGATAAGGGCACTACATAATTTACACCTGAGACCATCCAAGAACAACCGGAGTCACATCAGCTGCTCCACAGGAGCTACTGATGCTGCATTGCACTTTCCTCACCTCACAAGCCAGTTTCTCTAACCTACGAGCCACCACTGCTTTTAGAGTATTCAAGAGCAGCAGACTTTGAGACGATCACTGCCCACGGCATCTTTTGACCATCCAACCTGACCAGCAGCCGCCTCAGGGATGATAGGAAGAGAGTTGGGATGGGAGCCATGGTAATCCAGCTTGGATTCAAGGCTGCTCCTGGCAAATGTCTGATCACAGGAAAATAAAATGGACAAGTGGGACTCAGCTGGCCAAGCAACGGGAAGTCAGAGATTGTTGTGCCCACATTCTTACAGAGACCGGTCTCCAACACATCCTGAATCAAGCTGTTGCACTTGACCGTGTTCAGAGCCGACGGAGCGTCGGGCTTCAGTGGGATGAAGAGAGGTGGACTCACCAAGCATCAATGACGTAACACAAAGTCGATGGACAGTGTCTTCCAGGTGTCAGACCTGTAATGTGGAGATGCTAACCACGTTATAATCACCATATTGTTGTTTACGTTCACTGAGATGCAAATTTAAAAGATGCACTACAGAGTTATTATATGTCCTAATATTGTGTAGCAAAAAGGAATTACAAACATTCATTTGGTTTTTTACACTCTGCTGTATAATGACAAATAAATGACCTTGTTACCGTGTTACCTTGTTACCTTGGAGCTTTGTCTGTGTTAGAGTCTAAAAGTGAGGCATCAAACTTAAACCTTCTGTTTCATTGTATGTTTTGCAAACCTCTCAACTTTGTGGCAGCGTGCTACTGAATTCCTGGAATACCCTTTTAATAGTTAATGTTTATAATGTATATTTACGCTTAACCTTGTTTATGATCATCATTTTTGTAAAGGATTATCAACTTAAGACTTGCTACTCGTGGTATTGAAGCATCTACATGTAGGAAGAGAGAAAACTAAAGTCTGTTCGGCTGCCAAAGACGGATTTAAACCTAAATATTAATACGTTTGACTCTTGTTACAATTGAGATTTATCAGCATTTAACCTTAAAGAGTCTTTCTTCCTCACAACATGAAAGACATTGAACCAAAGTGTCTACTTTGTGATTCCAGTATATCTGTGATGCGCATCACGAAGCGCTTCGATCTCTGCTTTGTCCTTGGTTCAAAATCTTTTGAAGTGTTTCTCTTCACTTTCTTTCATGTGTGCGTGTCCCTCGCTGAACCCGGAGCTCCTTCACGCCTCTGTGCTGTGAAAACAGCCTCTGGACTCCCTTTTGATGAGTCTTAAATAAACATGGACTGAGATCATTTCACCTCAGCTCTATGAATCTACCTTGCAAATTGTACCACAGTGTTTTACCTCCCATCACACCGGTGATGTGAGCCATCACTGGCCATGATAGCTGCCGCTGGGTTTCCCTGGCAACTGTTACTTGTCTTGAATTAATGCAAGATTTTCACCAGTCGTCTGTTAACTGAATTCCACCTAGGCGTGGTTTCTTGAAGAGAGGGAACACAGAAGCTAATGAGGAAACGCTTTCCAACAGGGATCTGCTGCACGACGGAGGCTGGCATCATCTCCCCAGCCGCGCTCAGCCACAGGCGTCAAACGATACTTTAAAACTGCAGAAGGAGCCTAATGCACCTCTGTTCTCAAGTGAAGGCTGACTTACAGCAAGATTAATTAAACGGCTCGGAAAAAAGAGACCTGAAATATGTTAAATTTACTGTTTTTGTTAATGAGACTGGGGAGAGTGATGGATCGAAATAAATGTCGCGAAGTGTCCTTCAGCAAAACACGACACTGCTGTGACTCCCTGTGAGTCAGACTGCATCAGAATAATGGCTCCAAATCAAAACTCCCTGCCTCCATGTGAAACGTAGTTAAAACCTACAAATGCTGAACAACTTACAAGTTGTTTTAATTTTCTTTAAATAGTCCAGCAGAGCTTATTTTAAGCTTCTTGGCCTCTCGCTTGAAATCAGACCACTTTTTTTAACTCCTCCAGAGTCTTCGGCTCCAAACTCACAGCGTTCACCGCTTCTGTCACTTTCTGTCATTTGTCGTTCACAGTCTGTAAAATTATGCTTCTTCTTGTTCAACTGCTTCTTTTCTTTGACATTTCTCCTCAAAACTAAACTAAACTGGCCCTTTATATACAAAGGGCCAGTGTGGGGATGGTTAGTCGGCTCGTGCGCGTACATTAAACTTCAGGATGACTGAGATGTATGAGGAAAAGACGCGTGGGGACGGACGTACGTGGGGTTTTATAAATCTGACGAAAAGACTGCGTCTGCATGTTTCCTGTTTCCTGTGTACACAGATTTCTACACCTGAATACACAGAGGTTTATATATTTGGCCCAGCTGTCTCTCTCCTTATACTTACAACTTTGATCCACCCCTGCTGCATGAATATATAAATGAATCTCCAGAAAAACGTATTTAGGAATAAAAGACGATCTCAAGGTAACATTTTTTTCCTTCTGTGCTTGTGCACGGTCAGAGAAAAGAGAGAGCGAGCCTTCCTAGTGCTCACGATGGTTATTAATTAAGCTTCAACAGCAAGATACGTTTTTTAAAATACATTAGTGATGCAGCCTGAGCGAGAACAGAAACACTCGTCTTCCTCCATATCATTAAACGTTTCAACTCTCTTCCAGCTGTGCAGTGCTTCCCCTAACATCACACCCCGCTGCCCTGCAAGAGACAAAACATCTGTTGTTGTTCAGAGACTTTTATTTTGAAATTTTATTTTTAGATTGGGAAGTTTGTTTCTGCTCTTTCTGTAAATGTCCTGTTATGTTTGAATAAAGCTGTGATGGAGAATGTTGATTCTGGATGAAAAAAGAGCCGCTTGATGAGTCCAGTGCAACGTGCTTCATGTCTGTACCGGGCTCATGAATCTGTGCATCAGCCTGTGTGTGTTGGCATGTAACAGTTGTGTGTTGGTGAGCGTGTGTGTAGGTGTGAGGGAGGGAGGGAGGTGAGGAAGGGAGGGAGGGAGGTGAGGTTTCCACACTGCAGAGAAAAGCTGTTAGAAAATGTTGGAGAGAATATGTCACTGTTCGTTGGCTCTGTGTGGGTGTCAGTGATAGACGTTTGTTGCTTCTTTGCTAATAACGCCTCCTCCGAGCTCGGAGGCAGCACGCAGAGAACGAACGTGTCCGTCGACGACATCAAACATTCATGAGATTATAAAGACTTTTTACAGTGTGAAATGTCGAGCAGTGATCGTGGAAGACGTGATGATGGTGTGTCGCTAATTACACAGCGGCGTGATGTTCATCTGTCAGTCGTTTCAAGGGTTACACCATGTATGAGGATGACTGTTGAATTCTGACTATATGACAATATTTCTCCAGAGTGTGAGCTCCACATGCAGTTGTTTCTGTGTGACGGTGTGTGCTGAGATATGGAGATATTGAACACTATCTTTCCACCATATTAAACACAGTTCCATCAGAATATGAGGTTTGATGAGATGTCAGGGATCTGTTGATTTGCAAGCTCTGTAGTTTTTATGATTTCTTCACTCTGCTGGCTTAAAGTTAAAGTCATGTTTACTTTTTAAAGTAGTTTTGGCGCGAAAAGCCTTTATTATACCTCGGATCAGAGTAAAGAGATGACAGGAAATGAAGGAGACAGAGAGCAAGACGCAACAAAGCTCCCCGCTGTGGGTCACGGCCGGCCTCCTAACCCCTGAGCCACAGGGGACCAATTAAAGTTCATTCTTGACCTTAAAAAAATAGTTTGATGAAGTAATTCAAAGTCCACTCACTCGTGCTTTGTAGAGTGTTTCATAAAGTGACCGGACCTTGAGTCAGGAGAGATAAAGGAAAAGAAGTGTTACAGTTTGAGTTGAATCATGAAAAGTCCACAGATGCTGGTGAGACGACCTCGGGTTGGGATTATTTTATGTTTTATAAGTTCTAGCTGTAAGAAGACAGTGCTGTTTGAAATGTAACGTTTTAGAGCTTGACTGTAGAAAACTGATGAAGTGTTCAGGTCATTTATTTAACTGCAAACATTCACTGATTCCAGTTTTAACTGTCTTTTATTTTTTGGTTTGTTTATATCACTGTAAATCTAATATCTGTGGATTATGGACCAGAGCTGCAGCTAACGACTATTTTCATTGTTGATTATTTTCTTGATTAACCAATCAAATGCTTGATCTATAAAATGTCAGTTTTATAGTGTTAGTCAGTGTTTCCCAAAACCAGGACGACGTCCTCAAGTGTCCACAACCCAAAGATATTCAGTTTATCATGAGAGAATAAAAACAAACAAAAAAAATCATATCTACGAGGCTGGAGCCAGAGAGTTTTGTCGATTATCAGAGTTGTTGACGATTGATTTGATAGTTGACAACTAATAAGTTAATCGATTGATTGCTGCAGCTCTGATGGAGCGAACAGTTTAGTTTCTGTTTATTAGTAATCAAAGAGACCGATAACCGATATTTAAACCAAAATATGTTTGCAGTAAAATAAAAATCGTAGTGTCAAAATTTAGATTAACCAGTGATGAAATGTAACTAACTACAATTTACTCAAGTACTTCACTGCTGTTCCAAGGTACTTAAAGTACTTGAGTATTTCCATTTTCTGCTACTTTATACTTCCACTCCTCTACATTTATTTGATATCTTTAGTTACTAATTACTTTGCAGACTCAGGTTGTTCAGTGTTGATTGGCTGTTACTTGTGAAGTGTAACCAATCAGATAGTGTTGTGGGCGGGACACTGACTACACAGAGTGGTGACTGCGGACAGAAAGAGAAGCTGCATCAGAGCCAAAGTATTGCATTTTTAAATTAATATATTTTTCAGCAATCGGACACAAAAAACACTGAGGATGAGGATGATGATATGAAATCGGCCCAGATAATCAATCTGTCGCTGAAAATAATCACTGAAAATCAGTAGTTGCAGCCATAATGTCATAATAATCCAGAAGTCATTGTGTGTCCACAGTGAGTCAGTGAGCTGGTGTGTATTTGTGTCACTGTACTGAGTCCAGATGATGTGATTGTGTTTGTTGTCCCTTTGATGAAGATGTGATCTGAAAACTTGCTACATGATAAACAACAGTTGTCAAGAAACACAATTTTCTCTGTTTGTTTTTTTTACCTCGAGCGTTCAGTGATTAATTCTTTAAATGTGTGCTGGAGGAGCCCCCCCCCCCCCCCAGCCTGAACAGGGCCCCACGCTGACATCTACGCTGCCTGCAGTCATAATCCACCGGAGTGGAAACTACAGATTCTCTTCCTCACTTGTCTTATAGATTTTAATGTAACTCCACGTCCAACAGCCGACACAGTGCAGAGAAACCAGCCTGGATGCATCCACACAGCTGACACATCACTGGATTTGTGCTACATATCCATTCATGCACTCACTGCTGCTATTCATAGACAGATGACCTTTGCTTACGCAGTCTAGATTTTGATGAACCCAAAAATAATGATGGTGATGGATTCCTCCGGGCTTTCAAGTTAAAACACAGAAGAGGTGTTTGTCTGCTGAACTCTTGAATACAAACCAACTGTTTCCACATGATCTCCATCCTCCAGTCCCGCATCATTCGGTGGGTGTACCCATGGATGCACTGACCACTTCACTGAGCAGTGGTCTGCTCCTCCGGATTAGACCAGGAGCCCCCCAAGTGCTGGTGACAAACTGCAAACTAAAAGGCCAACAACATATGGCGCAGGGGCTTATGGGATTACCCAATTAACAAGGTGACTCAGAGAGCTGCTAATCTGCAAAATGTTCCGATGGAGTATGGACACAGACTGTGACGCATGGAGGGAGCCGCATCTTCACAACAGCCACGACCCTATTAAACACACACACCTCATGTGTGTGCGGTCAAGCAGTCAGCTCTAATTGTATTAAACATAGAGCCAGGACGCTTTCTGCGAGCTCCAACAAACATTCACTCACTCGGCCAAAAAACTGTGCGCGTAAAGCGGCCATAGAGCACGCGCTTCCGTCAGCCACGGCTTCATTAATTGTCATGTTCTGACACAAAGTGCGCCTCAGGCACAAACACCAGCTTCAGGTGCGTCCGTCAGCTCAAAACGAGCGCGACATGGAGGGACGTGACGCACAGACGGGCTGAAAATCCGCGAGTGGACAGAAGACGAGCCGGATGTGTTCAGTTTACAGGATTCAGTCATTCATGAGAAGAGATTCAAGCGTCTTTCTCTGAACGCTGAGTTGTAAAAACGCTGGTCTGAGCGGGACACAGCTGATCTTGGAACCAGTGCCAACAAGCAACCGAGCAGGATCTCCTCATGATTTAGTGACACACAGCCAGTTAGTAACAGTCAGGTCAGTTTGCATTCTCTGGACATGTCTCACTGTTTCTGTCTGTCTGTCTGTCGCATTCATTCATCTGTCCGTGACACTGGGATGAGGCTTACCTTGTGGAAACGCGTTGGGCTGCACGACGTACAGAAACGCGTGCACCATGTGGAACAGGATCCCTATCGGTCCCGGTTCGTAGTGGGCCAGAGTCTCGTAAACTCCCGCAGGCACATAACCGAAATCCAACTTTCCCGGAGGAGGGAGTCTCCGCGGCTCCGTCTCGTGCTGGAGTTCTCCGGACGCCAAACGCACCCACAGCAGCAGGAGGATCCCGGTCCTCCACATCGCGTTTAGATGAGACACCGACTGTCCGTCAAACTGGGGTTCAGTGTGTCACCCAAAAGAGCAGCGTAAGCTGGAGTAGCGCTGATGTGGTCTCGATGTCAGGGGGAGGGAGGTGTCAGGGGGAGAGTAGATGTGAAAAGTGTCCAGTCGGATGGACCGCGGCTTCCTAAGTCCTGCTGCCCGCGGAGAGACTCGTTCCGAGCATGGTCCCCGGCGGTCTGAGGCTCCTGACGGACGAACCGGGCGATGGTCTCCCTCTCGACTGTTCAGTCCCACCGAGATGAGCGCGCCTGTCGCCTCGCTCCAGCATCTGTGCGCACGGGGGTGCGCTGCGTCACGGGAGCGCGCCTTCGTCACAGCTTCACAGGGAGGAGGACCGGGGACCGGTCCAGAGGGAAGCGCTCCTCCTGCTGGGGAGAGGAGGAGAGGGAGGGTCGGAGGAGGAGGAGGAGGAGGAGGAGGAGGAAGAGGGGGAGAAAGAGAGAGAGAGAGTGGGAAGAGGAAGGAGAGGATGAGGAGGAGGGAGAGGGAGAGTGGGAGGAGGAGGGGGAGGAGGAGAGAGAGGGGGAGAAAGAGGAGGAGAAAGAGGAGGAGAGGGGAGAGGGAGGGTGGGAGGAGGAGAAAGAGGAGGAGGAGGGAGAGGGAATGGGTGAGGATAGAGGAGGGAGAGGAGGAGGGAGAGTGGGAGGAGGAGAAAGAGGAGGAGAGGGGGAGGAGGAGGGAGAAGGGGAGAAAGAGGAGCTGGAGGAGAGGAAGAGGAGGAGAGGGGAGAGGGAGGGTGGGAGGAGGAGAAAGAGGAGGGAGAGGGAGGAGGAGAAAGAGGAGGAGGGAGAGTGGGAGGAGGAGAAAGAGGCGGGGAGAGGAAGAGGAGGAGGGGGGGGGAGTGGGAAGAGGAGGGAAAGGAGGAGGAGGAGGAGGGAGAGGGGGAGAAAGAGGAGGGGAGAGGGGGAGGGGGAGAAAGAGGAGGGGAGAGGGGGATGAGGTTGAAGGGGAGAAAGAGGAGGGAGAGGGGGAGAAAGAGGAGGAGAGGGGGAGGAGGAGGGAGAAGGGGAGAAAGAGGAGCTGGAGGAGAGGAAGAGGAGGAGAGGGGAGAGGGAGGGTGGGAGGAGGAGAAAGAGGAGGGAGAGGGAGGAGGAGAAAGAGGAGGGAGAGGAGGAGGGAGAGTGGGAGGAGGAGGGAGAGGGGGAGAAAGAGGAGGGGAGAGGGGGAGGAGGAGTGAGAGGGAGAGGAGGGAGAGGAGGAGGAGGAGGAGGAGGGAGAGGGAGAGTGGGAAGAGGAGGGAGAGGAGGAGGGAGAGGAGGAGGAGGGAGAGAAGGAGGGAGAGGAGGAGGAGGAGGAGGAGGAGGAGGGAGAAGAGGAGGAGGAGGGGAGGAGGAGGAGGAGGAGGAGGGAGAGGGAGAGTGGGAAGAGGAGGGAGAGGAGGAGGAGGAGGGAGAGGAGGAGGAGGAGGAGGAGGAGGAGGAGGAGGGAGAGGAGGAGGAGGAGGAGGAGGGAGAGGGAGAGGAGGGAGAGGAGGAGGAGGAGGGAGAGGAGGAGGGAGAGGAGGAGGAGGGAGAGGAGGAGGGAGAGGAGGAGGAGGAGGAGGAGGAGGAGGAGGGGGAGGAGGAGGAGGAGGAGCAGCAGCAGCTTGTTCACTGCTCAGAATGAGTGAAAGATATTCGGGATGTTTTAGTGTTTCACTTGATTGTTTGTTCTGTGACACATCTGAATGATTGTTTTTTATTTTGTGAATATTTTTCTTTGGTATTTGGTTTTATTTTATATATATTTGATGTTTATTTCATGTCCATGCACGTGTGCACCCATATCCCAAAATCCCTGGCGTAAGTCTATAATGGAAACAGCAGTAGTAAAATGTAACTAAGTACATTCTGGAGTGTTGGTACTTTTCTTAAGTGTAAATTTAATTTAAAAACTTCTACTTTACATTTCAGGGGAATAATTAGCTCAGTTTTGATATTTTAACAGACACTTTCCCCTCCGGTGTTTCCAGGTGCAGTTATTGTTGGCGCCGCTGTTGCAAAGACAACTGGATCATTACAGTTGTTAAATAATAACAACACAGGACAAAGCCTGAGTTTATTTAATCATTAAGTCTCTAATAGAAATTATCATCAGTTAACTTTCCTTTCACCGGTGAGCTCGTGCCGATGGCAGACAAAATAACAAAGTGCTAGCGAGGTTTATAGGGAACCAACGTAAACGCTGATGGTTTCATTGTTCTGATCTTTTATATTGTGCAGTCAACATTTTCTCCACATGTTGAAGAGGAAAACTTGTCTCCTGCCAGTACATTCAATATACTGTGTGTATAAAACTTTTTGAATCCAAAGCTCGGAATTGTAATGGAGTATTTTCTAGTTTTACTTGAGGAAAGAATTTAACAATTAATTGATGATGCAAAGAAATAATCAGGAACATCGAGAACAAAGCAATTAAAACAAGTGCTTTTAATGTAAATCTAGTACTAACATGGTGGAATACAGTGGAAGATTTTGAACTAGGTTTACATTGTGGATGTTTATCTTAATGTTACTTCTGACAGTTTTTATTCAGGCTGCTACATGAGCATAACTAGTCAACCAAATATTCAAGATACGCACATAAATCACCTTTAAATCAAATAGTGAGTGTAAGACAGCAGACAGACTAAGACAGTAAGACACCCATGAGGCCAAATCTTTATTATTTTACACATTATTTGACTGTATTCCACTTCACCACAGCCTACTTTCCATCTGTCCTCCAACAGCTGCTCTCTGTCTCCCCGACCTCTGACCTCTTCTCCACCCACAGGGCAGACAGAGGATACCTGAGGTGCAGCCCAGAGGGCCGATGTGATTGGTGGAGCAGTGATCAGGTGAGCTCTGCTTCTGTCTCTTTGCACAATAACGTCCTTGTCCTCTCTCTCCGGAGGACACGGGGCCCCTGGCTCCTGGAGACAAGAGGTCCTCCTGTTTGGAAACCTTTGATGGCTGGTTCTGAGCACCTTTCTTCACTGATCACACACTCGTTAGACCTGCAGCGGGCAGATGGGAGTCTTTGCTGTACAGACACTTCTGTTTCACTGAGGGAGCACTTCCTCTGTCGGTTGAACCAAAGAAACAGTTTTTCAGGGCAAAAATCCTGTTCTCCCTCCTTATATTGTTTTAAAAGTCATCCATACTTGACAATTACCTGCATCAGGGCTACTGGGATGGATTCATTGTCCCTGCCTTGTGTCTGCTGCTGTCACTGTACTCGTCCTCCTCCTGCTTGTTTATTTTATGTCACCTTTTTGCTGTGTCGGTCTTTCTTTTTGAAGCGAGGTCTCTCTAAGCCGTGCATCAGATTTACCAGCATATCACGTCGAAACTCTGACATAAGACAAGACGTACTGGACTTTCTCCAGGTACTACTACTGTCATCCCGTCTTGACACAGTTCCCCGGGAGCTGTAACGGAGCTGAAGCTCGTCTCAGTCTTCAGCTCTGTAAGAAGATTAGCCCTCTAAGAATGTCTGCTGCAGATTTACTCTCCCTGACCTCACCTGCTCAACAGATACTGTGTGGCTCAGCCTCTGGACAGGTAAAGGCATCCTTGATGTTAACCTCAGCTTACTGACCTTATAATAAAACAAAAGCTCCTTATTACTTCCGTTTTCACCCGTACTCGCTTGTTCATTTGTTTGTTGGTTTGTCAGCAGGATTACACAAAAAACTACTGAACAGATTTCCACAAAACTTGGATGGAGGATGGATCTCGGCCCAGAATAGACCCATTAACTTGTGGTGTGGATCTGGATTAAGGGACAGATCCAGGATTTTTTTGTGAGACAGGGCGTTTTTTTACCATTTTTGTTAATTTCTTGTCATGGATCTTGATGAGAAAAAGGCATTTATTGACAGACCTGTACACATTTAGTGTAGCAGGTACACATTTTGACGTTGAAGTTAGCTTGTACCTTTTGTGACACTAAAATACACAAAAATGTGACCAATTGTGTAGCAGTATTCACGTCTAATAGCAAGACGCAGCAGCAATACACCAATAAGTGCGTAGCCTGCTGAAGAGTTTGACCAATCATAGTGCTGGATTCATTAGGGTTACCTTGATTTTATTCCTCCTCACTCCGACTGGCTGTGTCCTCCAGTGAAGACTCTTCTAGCTCCTTTGCAAAGGTCAACGGATGTGTGGAAAATTCAGACCTCGTTAACTTTTGGTGCAGATCGGGATAAAGGGCAAGATTTTTTTGACATACCATTAATTTCTCAGGGAATAATGCGTGATGAAAAAAATCAGGCGTATTATATTGTATTGATCAGATTATGGTTAAGCACTCATGGGTGGTGATGGGCTATTGAGTTTGATATTGGATGAGGCTTGATTGGATTAAATTGGACTGTTGGGCCTTGGTGGAGGTATGCGCTCTACTGAGTGTCATTCTCGTGGTTGGCCTGTGTGCTTCCAAAACGAGGAAATATAGAGATTCATACAGTTTGACAAAACAATTCCAACACAATGTCCACCTACCAGCTTTTAATCATATCACTGTGTTCATCAGTGGACGGAGGTTGTTTAGTTGTCACGGAGATCAGTTGATATGTTTCATCACATCAGAACTTTTAAGACATTTAACACGTTTTCTTGTCTGTTGAAGCTCATTTCTGCTCTTTGAAATAGTAATTTAGGTGATTTATTAGGAGCACCTGTCTGGATGTTAACAGAACAGCCTCAATCCTTCGTGCGATGGATTAAAAAAGGTTCTGGAAACATTCCTTAGAGGTTCTGGTCCGTGTTGGCATGATATCATCACGATGAAGCTCCAGATTCGTCAGCTCTGTTGGACTGAGACCTGGTGACTGATTGGAGCGGACTGAACTCATTTTCTTGTGTGTGGAAGCAGCTTGTGATGACGTGTTGGTGGTGCTGGATGTAGAATATGTGCAGACTGTGGCTATAAAGAGATGGAAATGGTCGGCAACAACTGAAATCATAACCAACTGGTATTAAGCGACTAAATATTCCCCACACAATTACACCAACACCAGCCTGCACTGTTGACGCCAGGCAGGATGGATCCATGAATTCATGTTGCATACCAAAATCTGACCGTACCATCTGCACGCCATGAAAGGTTTGATGAGTTCTGGACTCAGAGATGCTCCTGCACGCTGCATTTTAACACCTGGTTATTCAAGTTCCTGTCATCTTCCTGTCAGTTTGAACCAGTCCGGCCAATTTCTTTGAAAACTCCCATTCACAAAGTGATTTCACCAACAGAACTGACACCAGAGATTTTTTGTTTTCTGCACAATTCTCTGTCTAGACACTGTTGTCTGTGAAAATTAAAAGGAGATCAGTAATTTCTGAAACACTCAAAGTCACTTACATCAGATTTTTTCCTCATTCTGATGTTTGGCTTGAACAACAACTGAAATATCTCCATGCTTATATGTGTGGCTGCGACATGATTGGCTCATTAAATACTCAGTTATGACTAATAAAGTGGCCACTGAGTGTATAAGATGCACTTTCTTTTTTAAACTTTTTTTTGGTGGCATTCAGTTTTATTGGACAGAAAAGGCAAATAGGAAACAAAACAGGGTGCAATGTGCAACAGAGGTGGCTGTAGCTCAGGGTAGAGCAGCCGATCCAGTAATCAGGAGGTTTAACTACACTGCCTGCATGAGATACACCTCTTGTTTTTACGTTTTACATCTCTGAATATTTTTAATACATTTTTATTATTTTGTATTAATTTTTATACGCAAATATTAGCATGTTAGCTCAATAGCTTCCAGGTCATGTGATCAATTGACTCAAACTCAGTCTGTGGTCATGCAACTCCACTGGCTGCATGAGATACAGCCCTTGTTTTTACGTTTTACGTCTTTAAATATTTTTTATTAATTTTTATATGCAAATATTAGCATTTTAGCTCAATAGCTTCCAGGTCATGTGATCAATTGACTCAAAATCAGTGTGTGATCATGTAACTACACTGGCTGCATGAGATACACCTCTTGTTTTAGAGTTCATTAGGGCCCGAGCAGGGAACCTGCGAGGACCCTATTGTTTTTCGACTTCAAACTCAGGATCCTACTTCCCTATGACGCCCTAAGGCTCTGTTCAAAATTTTGGCCGATGACCACTAGGTGGCGCTCTTTAAATTGGAGTAATTTATATCTCCACATTGGTTTGTCGGATTAACATGAAACTTGGTACACTCATTGCCAATGCCCTCCTGAAGATAGCTGACGAAGGTCTTACCGATCCGACACTAGGTGGCGCTCTGGTGGCAGTTTCATTTTTTATTTGCCACTGTGCCCACACCATAACACTTATGGATATGAAACCTTTAGGGGTGGTATAGACTGGCCCCTGTAACTCACACACCAAAAATCACCAGCAGGTGGCGCTGTTATCAACACAAAACCCTTTTTGCCTAATAACTCCCACATAACATGGTGCACATTGTTTAACCTTATATCTACGTGTTCCCTGCATAGAGCTGAATTGTGTCATGTAGGCCACGCCCACTTTCGCGCCACAATTCCATTCGCAAATTCACTAAATGTCTCAAGCCTAATTTTTCAAACTCCTCCCAGGTAATTTCTCCGATTTGCACCAAACTTTGCACAAAGCATCTGTGGACCCTCCTGACAAAAAGTTATTAAAAGAATTTTGATAGTCCAAAGAACGGCCAAAATATGAAACAACAATTTCCTGCACATTCTGGTCAAACAGAGTCTTGCATATCTTCACGAACTACAGTCCCATTAACACAAAACCTTTCCTAATTATGTTCCATGGCCCGATAACGGTCTATGCAAACTTTGGTGCAAATCGGCCAATAGGTGGCGCTTGTATTGCTAAATGACCAAATAACAGCTTCACTACCTTCACTTTTCATTCCTCAATGGAAGTTGTTACATGTACAACCCCCGACAGCAGCATTCCCCAACAGCAGCATGCCTCTACAGCATTGTGTCGCGACAGCAGCATGCCCCGACACGCGTGGACTGCGAGGGCCCGTTCATTGCTGCTTGCAGCTTTAATTTTGTTTTGTTTTTTACCTTTTTTACACGATTACATATTTTATATATATATACATATGAACTCACTCTGCTTTCACAAATAAAAAATAATCCTGCCAAAAAAACAATTCACTCGGTTTCATGCATGGGGAAAAATATTTTTACTTCTCTGGAATTGCTTTTTGTGTCTGGGTGTGTGTGTGTGTGTGTGTGTTTCTGATTGTGAGCAGGGTGGACCTGCTGATTGGCTTGCTCAGCTTGATTGCTGACACAGGATTGGTCAGAGGGAGGAGAGGAGCCCTTGTTGAACGGCAGTCTCCATCTCCACCAACCTTCCACTCCCAACATGAAACAGTGTCTAGTCTGACTAGTGTTTTGTTTGTGATGTACACCAGTTGTGAGTAACTCAGCTGCAGTACAGAATTTTGAGGAGAAATTTGAAACAAAAGTCAGAATTTTGAGGAGAAACTTTTTTGGGGAAAAGTTAGAATTTTAAGAGAAAATTTGAGGGAAAAGTTAGAATTTTAGGAGAAAATTTGAAGGAAAAGTTAAAATTTTGAGGAAAAGTTAAAAAAATAAGTCACATCATGTGACATCATGTCCTGTTGTGTTGTCTCAGTCTGATCTGACAGATGAGTGAACAGAACTCAGTGGCCACTTTATTACGAACACCTGCACAGTGTGATGTGTTCACACTGAGGTCATACTTCTGTTCGGATCTGTTTCTAATGTTCTGATCGCTTCAGGTCCGTCAATACTCAACACAACCAGCTGCGAAGGACTTTATAACAGATCTTTTGTATCTAACAAAGAGGCCATTAGTTGTGATGCAGCAGCTTCACTTATACACTTCATTCATGTTGATATAGCATCACTTCATTCAGTGGAAGGAGTCACTGGTGATGTTTCATGAAACAGAAAATACCTACAGTCCCTGAATGTTACTGTGAAATGATGAACAGCTGCCATTTGTTTCATTACATTTACATTTACATTTAGGGCATTCAGCAGACACTTTTGTCCAAAGCGACTTACAATAAGTACATTTGTCACAAAAAAGAAACCACAACATATCACCATCGATAAAGTAGAAAAGAAAAAATAGAAACAATTTTCAAGCCCTCATCTGAGCAAAGTAGCTGCTATTTATCAAGGATGCCTTAAGTACATAAGTGCTATGATGTAATTGCTGAGGGTCAGAACATACAAGTGCATATAATTTTTTTTTAGTCATGCTATGCGGGGTTGGGTGAAGTCTGAACAAGTGAATCTTGAGTCTTTTGTGGAAGATGGCGAGTGATTCTGCTGTCCTGACATTGGTCGGGAGTTCGTTCCACCACTGAGGCGCCAGAACAGAGAAGAGTCACGACTTCGCTGAGCGGCCTTGGTTTGCTCTCAGTGATGGCGGTACCAGCTGGCCAGCTGATGTAGTAGAGCGAAGTGCTCGCGCTGGGGCATGTGTTCTGACCACAGTTTGGAGGTAGATGGGTGCAGTTCTGTTGACGGCCTTGAAGGTCAGCACAATGGTCTTGAATCGGATGCGAGCCGCAACAGGAAGACAGCGGAGGACACGGAGGAGGGGGGTCACATGGGAGAATTTGGGTGGACTGAAAACGAGGCGTGCTCCAGCGTTCTTGATACGTTGCAACGGTTTAGTCGCAGAGGCTGGGAGTCCAGCCAAGAGCGAGTTGCAGTAGTCCAGGCAGGAGATGACCAGCGATTGGACCAGGATTTGCATTGTGTCCTTTCTGAGGAAAGACCGGACTCTGCGGATGTTGTAAAAGGCAAATCTGCAGGATCGGGCCAACACGGGGATGTTGGGGGTGCAGGATAGTCCGTCGTCGAAGATTACGCCCAGGTTCCTCGCAGCCGATGAAGGCGATACCGTGACGTCCTCAACAGTGACTGACAGGTCCATGTGAGGGCAGTTTTTCTCCAGGATGAAGAGGAGTTCAGTTTTACTGAGGTTGAGCTTGAGATGATGGGCAGCTGTCCAAGCCGAAATGTCTGCCAGACATTCCGAGATGCGCGTGGCAACATGAGTGTTGGAGGACGGGGGAAAGGACAGGAACAGTTGGGTGTCGTCAGCATAACAGTGGTAAGAGAATCCATGTGATGCGATTGCAGAGCCTAGTGATCTAGTGTATGGTGAAAACAGAAGCGGTCCGAGTACTGAGCCTTGAGGGACACCAGTTTCCAGAGAGCAGGGTTTGGACAAGGATCCATTCCACATTACCTGAAAGGTGCGTTCTGTCAGGTATGATGTGAACCAGGTTAGAGCAGAGTCAGCGATGCCAAGTTCGGCCAGAGTGGAGAGGAGGATTTGGTGGTTGACTGTGTCAAATGCAGAGGATAAGTCGAGGAGGATGAGGACCGCCGAGTGGGACGAGGCTCTGGTAGACGGAGCGACTCAGTCACTGTGAGGAAGGCCGTCTCAGTGGAGTGAGCAGTCCTGAAGTCTGACTGATGGAGGTCAAGGAGGTCGTTTTGTGAAAGGTAGGAGGACAGTCAGTTGTGGACTGCACGTTCCAGGGTTTTAGAGAGGAATGAGAGAAGAGATACAGGTCTGTAGTTTCGGATGTCAGCTGAGTCTAGGGTGGGTTTCTTTAGGAGTGGCTTTACTGTAGCTGTCTTGAAAGGAGCTGGAATATGGCCAGAAGTGAGGGAGGAGTTGATCAGGGTGGTGAGGAAAGGCAAGATGTCATGTGAGATGTTTTGGAGAAGAGAGGAGGGAATCGGGTCGAGGGAACAGGTGGTGGCACGGTTAGACGTCACTAGTGTCTTCAGAGGAGAGAGGGCTGAAGCAGGTAAGGCTGTCATAGGTGAGGGTTGGGGGAGGTGCTTTCTGGGAGGGCATAGGAGTAAATGAGGAGCTGATGTCTTTTACTTTCTTGGTAAAGCAAGTTGCAAATTCATCAGCAGTGAGGGAGGAGGGAGGGGTAGGGGTAGGAGGGGTGAGGAGCAAAGAGAACATGGAGAATAGTTTCCTGGGGTTGGAGGCAGAGGAGTTGATCTTTGACAGGTAGAAGGCAGATTTGGCTGCTGAAACAGTTGATGTGAAGTCAGACAGGAGGTGGTGGTAGTGAGCAAGGTCATCAGGATGATGTGATTTTTTCCATTTTCTCTCTGTTGCCCGTAACACCGATCTGTTGGTTTGCAGCGATTCAGACAACCGGGGGGGGGGGGGACAGAGATATTTTAATAAAAACATTCAGTTTAAATTAAGTGTAAGAACAAAATCATTTCAAGTGAAAAAAAGTGCAGAACCCACTTCAGATGAAGTGCACGACGTGTTGATGGAATACAAGCAGCAGAGCATTTCAACTAGTGGCACACCATTAGTTACTTGCAATCTCAACACTGCTGTAAAACGATTCTAAAGTTCTTTCATATCAGTTTGGGATCTTGGGGCAGAACCTTACTTTTTGGGTCAACTATTCTTTAAACCTTCCTGAAACAGAAAATACCTACAGTCCCTGAATGGTACCTAGGAATGATGGACAAATGTCATTTGTTTCAGACAGTGTCATGTACCACTTGTTGCTACTTGGTGTTTAGTGGCATAGGCATTGAGTTACTGTTGACACACCATCAGTCACTTTCGATCTCAGCGCTGCTGTAAAAGGAGTTTAAATAAAGGTTTTTCGAATCAGTTCGGGATCTTGGCGTGGAATCTTACTTTTTGGGTCAACTATTCTTTTAATCTTCCCCAAACAGAAAATACCTACTGTCCCTGAATGTTACTGAGAAATGGTGAGCAAATGTCATTTGTTTCGGTCATTTTAATAAAAACATTAATTTAGTGGCATATGCCAATAAATAAGTGGCATATGCCACTGAGTCACTGTTGGCACACCATCACTGTTGGCACACCGTCAGTCACTTTCGATCTCAGTGCTGCTGTGAAAAGGGTCTAAATGAAGATCTTTCATATCAGTTTGGGATCTCGGGGCAGCATCTTCCTTTTTCGGGTCAACTATTCTTTTAACCTTCCCCAAACAGAAAGTGCCTACGGTACCTGAATGTTACCAAGAAATTAAGAGCAATTGTTGTTTGTTTCAGTCATTTTAATGAAAAAACTCAATTAGTGGCATATGCCACTGAGCCAAAAGTTGCAAATGCCACTCAGCCACTAATCATATATTCCAGTGTGCCAGTGACATCAGTCACACCTGATCTCAGCGCTGCTCTAAAAAGAGTCTTAAAAAATGTATTTCGAATCAGTTTGGGATGTCGGGGCAGAATCCTCCTTTTTAGGTCAACTCTTCTTTTGATCTTCCCCAAACAGAAAATACCTACAGTCCCTGAATATTACCGAGAAATTAAGAGCAATTGTCGTTTGTTTCAGTCATTTTAATTAAAAAAATCAGTTAGTGGCGTATGCAACTGATTCAAAAGTGACATATGCCACTCAGCCACTAATCGTGTATTCCAGTGAGCGAGTGACATCAGTCACTTTCGATCTCAGCTTTTTGGGTCAACTATTCCTTTAACCTTCCCCAAACAGAAAATCCCTACATTACAGTCACTAAATGTTGATTAGAAATGATGAACAACTGCTGTTTGTTTCAATCATTTTAATAACAACTTAAATTTAGTGGTATATGCCACAAAACAAGTGGCATATGCCACTAAATAAGTGGCATGTGCCACCGAGTCACTGTTTGCACACCGTCAGTCACTCCCGATCTCAGTGCTGTTGTAAAAAGAGTCTAAATGAAGTTTTTTCATATCAGTTTGGGATCTCGGCGCAGAATCTTCCTTTTTGGGTCAACTCTTCTTTTAATCTGCTCCAAACAGAAAATGCCTACAGTACCTGAATGTTACCAAGAAATGTTGAAGAATTGTCATTTGTTTCAGTCATTTTGATTTTTAAAAAAAACTCAGTTAGTGGCATATGCCACCGAGCCAAAAGTTGCATATGCCACTCAGCCACTAATCGTATATTCCAGTGTGCCAGTGACATCAGTCACTTTTGATCTCAGCGCTGCTATAAAAAGAGTCTTAAGAAATGTATTTCGTATAAGTTTGGGATTTCGGCGCAGAATCTTCCTTTTTTGGGTCAACTGTTCTTTTAACCTTCCCCAAACAGAAAATTACTACAGTACAGTCCCTAAATGTTGATTAGAAATGATGAACAACTGTCATTTGTTTCAGTCATTTTAATAAAAACATTAATTTAGTGGCATATGCAACTAAATATGTGGCATATGCCACTGAGTCACTGTTGGCACACAGTCAGTCACTTCCGATCTCAGTGCTGTTGTGAAAAGGGTCTAAATGAAGTTCTTTTATATCAGATCGGGATCTTGGGGCAGAATCTTCCTTTTTTGGGTCAACTATTCCTTTAACCTTCCCCAAACAGAAAATCCCTACATTACAGTCACTAAATGTTGATAAGAAATGATGAACAACTGTTGTTTGTTTCAGTCATTTTCATAACAACTTAAATTTTGTAGTATATGCCACAAAACAAGTGGCATATGCCACTAAATAAGTGGCATGTGCCACCGAGTCACTGTTTGCACACCGTCAGTCACTTCCGGTGCTGTTGTGAAAAGGGTCTAAATGAAGTTCTTTTATATCAGTTCGGGATCTTGGGGCAGAATCTTCCTTTTTTGGGTCAACTATTCTTTTAACCTTCCCCAAACAGAAAATGCCTACAGTACAGTCCCTAAATATTAATTAAAAATGATGAACAACTTTTGTTTGTTTCAGTCATTTTAATAAAAACTTGAATTATTACAAGTTGCATATGCCACTGCCACGAGTCACTTTTGGCACACCATCAGTCTCTTTTGATCTCAGTGCTGTTGTAAAAACGGTCTAAATGAAATTCTTTCATGTCAGTTTGGGATCTTGGCGCAGAATCTTCCTTTTTTGGGTCTACTATGCCTTTAACCTTCCCCAAACAAAAAATGTCTACAGTACAGTCCCTAAATGTTGATTAGAAATGATGAACAACTTTCGTTTGTTTCAGTCACTTTAATAAAAACATCAATTTAGTGGCATATGCCACTAAATAAGTGGCATGTGCCACTGAGTCACTGTTGGCACACAGTCAGTCACTTTCGATCTCAGTGCTGCCCTAAAAAGGGTCTAAATGACGTTCTTTCATATCAGTTTGGGATCTCTGGGCAGAATCTTCCTTTTTTGGGTCAACTATTCTTTTAACCTTCCCCAAACAGAAAATGCCTACAGTACAGTCCCTAAATGTTGATTGAAAATGATGAAGAACTGTCGTTTGTTTCAGTCATTTTAATAAGAACTTGAATTTAGTGGCATATGCCACTAAATAAGTTGCATATGCCACTGAGTCACTGTTGGCACACCATCAGTCTCTTTAGATCTCATTGCTGTTGTAAAAAGGGTCTAAATAAAGTTGTTTCATATCAGTTTGGGATATCGGGGCAGAATCTTCCTTTTTTGGGTCAACTATTCTTTTAACCTTCCCAAAACAGAAAATGCCTACAGTACAGTCCCTAAATGTTGATTAGAAATGATGAAGAACTGTTGTTTGTTTCAGTCATTTCAATAAAAACTTTTATTTAGTGGCATATGCCACTAAATAAGTGGCATATGCCACCGAGTCACTATTTGCACACCATCAGTCTCTTTAGATCTCATTGCTGTTGTAAAAAGGGTATAAATAAAGTTGTTTCATATCAGTTTGGGATATCGGGGCAGAATCTTCCTTTTTTGGGTCAACTATTCTTTTAACCTTCCCAAAACAGAAAATGCCTACAGTACAGTCCCTAAATGTTGATTAGAAATGATGAAGAACTGTCGTTTGTTTCAGTCATTTTAACAAAAACATCAATTTAGTGGCATATGCCACTAAATAAGTGGCATATGCCACTGAGTCACTGTTGGCACACAGTTAGTCACTTTCGATCTCAGTGCTGCCCTAAAAAGGGTCTAAATGAAGTTCTTTCATATCAGTTTGGGATCTCGGGGCAGAATCTTCCTTTTTTGGGTCAACTATTCTTTTAACCTTCCCAAAACAGAAAATGCCTACAGTACAGTCCCTAAATGTTGATTAGAAATGATGAACAACTGTCGTTTGTTTCAGTCATTTTAATAAAAACTTTTATTTAGTGGCATATGCCACTAAATAAGTTGCATATGCCACCGAGTCACTGTTGGCACACCATCAGTCTCTTTAGATCTCATTGCTGTTGTAAAAAGGGTCTAAATAGAGTTGTTTCATATCAGTTTGGGATATCGGGGCAGAATCTTCCTTTTTTGGGTCAACTATTCTTTTAACCTTCCCAAAACAGAAAATGCCTACAGTACAGTCCCTAAATGTTGATTAGAAATGATGAAGAACTGTCGTTTGTTTCAGTCATTTTAATAAGAACTTGAATTTAGTGGCATATGCCACTAAATAAGTTGCATATGCCACTGAGTCACTGTTGGCACACCATCAGTCTCTTTAGATCTCATTGCTGTTGTAAAAAGGGTCTAAATAAAGTTGTTTCATATCAGTTTGGGATATCGGGGCAGAATCTTCCTTTTTTGGGTCAACTATTCTTTTAACCTTCCCAAAACAGAAAATGCCTACAGTACAGTCCCTAAATGTTGATTAGAAATGATGAAGAACTGTCGTTTGTTTCAGTCATTTTAATAAAAACTTTTATTTAGTGGCATATGCCACTAAATAAGTGGCATGTGCCACTAAATAAGTTGCATATGCCACCGAGTCACTTTTGGTACACCATCAGTCTCTTTAGATCTCATTGCTGTTGTAAAAAGGGTCTAAATAAAGTTGTTTCATATCAGTTTGGGATATCGGGGCAGAATCTTCCTTTTTTGGGTCAACTATTCTTTTAACCTTCCCAAAACAGAAAATGCCTACAGTACAGTCCCTAAATGTTGATTAGAAATGATGAAGAACTGTCGTTTGTTTCAGTCATTTTAATAAAAACTTTTATTTAGTGGCATATGCCACTAAATAAGTTGCATATGCCACTAAATAATTTGCATATGCCACCGAGTCACTTTTGGTACACCATCAGTCTCTTTTGATCTCAGTGCTGTTGTAAAAAGGGTCTAAATAAAGTTGTTTCATATCAGTTTGGGATATCGGGGCAGAATCTTCCTTTTTTGGGTCAACTATTCTTTTAACCTTCCCAAAACAGAAAATGCCTACAGTACAGTCCCTAAATGTTGATTAGAAATGATGAAGAACTGTCGTTTGTTTCAGTCATTTTAATAAAAACTTTTATTTAGTGGCATATGCCACTAAATAAGTGGCATGTGCCACTAAATAAGTTGCATATGCCACCGAGTCACTTTTGGTACACCATCAGTCTCTTTAGATCTCATTGCTGTTGTAAAAAGGGTCTAAATAAAGTTGTTTCATATCAGTTTGGGATATCGGGGCAGAATCTTCCTTTTTTGGGTCAACTATTCTTTTAACCTTCCCAAAACAGAAAATGCCTACAGTACAGTCCCTAAATGTTGATTAGAAATGATGAAGAACTGTCGTTTGTTTCAGTCATTTTAATAAAAACTTTTATTTAGTGGCATATGCCACTAAATAAGTGGCATATGCCACTAAATAAGTTGCATATGCCACCGAGTCACTTTTGGTACACCATCAGTCTCTTTAGATCTCAGTGCTGTTGTAAAAAGGGTCTAAATGAAGTTCTTTCATATCAGTTCGGGATCTCGGGGCAGAATCTTCCTTTTTTGGGTCAACTATTCTTTTAACCTTCCCAAAACAGAAAATGCCTACAGTACAGTCCCTAAATGTTGATTAGAAATGATGAAGAACTGTCGTTTGTTTCAGTCATTTTAATAAAAACTTTTATTTAGTGGCATATGCCACTAAATAAGTTGCATATGCCACTAAATAATTTGCATATGCCACCGAGTCACTTTTTGTTACACCATCAGTCTCTTTTGATCTCAGTGCTGTTGTAAAAAGGGTCTAAATAAAGTTGTTTCATATCAGTTTGGGATATCGGGGCAGAATCTTCCTTTTTTGGGTCAACTATTCTTTTAACCTTCCCAAAACAGAAAATGCCTACAGTACAGTCCCTAAATGTTGATTAGAAATGATGAAGAACTGTCGTTTGTTTCAGTCATTTTAATAAAAACTTTTATTTAGTGGCATATGCCACTAAATAAGTGGCATATGCCACTAAATAAGTTGCATATGCCACCGAGTCACTTTTGGTACACCATCAGTCTCTTTTGATCTCAGTGCTGTTGTAAAAAGGGTCTAAATAAAGTTGTTTCATATCAGTTTGGGATATCGGGGCAGAATCTTCCTTTTTTGGGTCAACTATTCTTTTAACCTTCCCAAAACAGAAAGTGCCTACAGTACAGTCCCTAAATGTTGATTAGAAATGATGAAGAACTGTCATTTGTTTCAGTCATTTTAATAAAAACTTTTATTTAGTGGCATATGCCACTAAATAAGTGGCATATGCCACTAAATAAGTTGCATATGCCACCGAGTCACTTTTGGTACACCATCAGTCTCTTTTGATCTCAGTGCTGTTGTAAAAAGGGTCTAAATAAAGTTGTTTCATATCAGTTTGGGATATCGGGGCAGAATCTTCCTTTTTTGGGTCAACTATTCTTTTAACCTTCCCAAAACAGAAAATGCCTACAGTACAGTCCCTAAATGTTGATTAGAAATGATGAAGAACTGTCATTTGTTTCAGTCATTTTAATAAAAACTTTTATTTAGTGGCATATGCCACTAAATAAGTGGCATATGCCACTAAATAAGTTGCATATGCCACCGAGTCACTTTTGGTACACCATCAGTCTCTTTAGATCTCATTGCTGTTGTAAAAAGGGTCTAAATGAAGTTCTTTCATATCAGTTCGGGATCTCGGGGCAGAATCTTCCTTTTTTGGGTCAACTATTCTTTTAACCTTCCCAAAACAGAAAATGCCTACAGTACAGTCCCTAAATGTTGATTAGAAATGATGAAGAACTGTCGTTTGTTTCAGTCATTTTAATAAAAACTTTTATTTAGTGGCATATGCCACTAAATAAGTGGCATATGCCACTAAATAAGTTGCATATGCCACCGAGTCACTTTTGGTACACCATCAGTCTCTTTAGATCTCATTGCTGTTGTAAAAAGGGTCTAAATAAAGTTGTTTCATATCAGTTTGGGATATCGGGGCAGAATCTTCCTTTTTTGGGTCAACTATTCTTTTAACCTTCCCAAAACAGAAAATGCCTACAGTACAGTCCCTAAATGTTGATTAGAAATGATGAAGAACTGTCGTTTGTTTCAGTCATTTTAATAAAAACTTTTATTTAGTGGCATATGCCACTAAATAAGTGGCATATGCCACCGAGTCACTTTTGGTACACCATCAGTCTCTTTTGATCTCAGTGCTGTTGTAAAAAGGGTCTAAATGAAGTTCTTTCATATCAGTTCGGGATCTCGGGGCAGAATCTTCCTTTTTTGGGTCAACTATTCTTTTAACCTTCCCAAAACAGAAAATGCCTACAGTACAGTCCCTAAATGTTGATTAGAAATGATGAAGAACTGTCGTTTGTTTCAGTCATTTTAATAAAAACTTTTATTTAGTGGCATATGCCACTAAATAAGTGGCATATGCCACCGAGTCACTTTTGGTACACCATCAGTCTCTTTAGATCTCAGTGCTGTTGTAAAAAGGGTCTAAATAAAGTTGTTTCATATCAGTTTGGGATATCGGGGCAGAATCTTCCTTTTTTGGGTCAACTATTCTTTTAACCTTCCCAAAACAGAAAATGCCTACAGTACAGTCCCTAAATGTTGATTAGAAATGATGAAGAACTGTCGTTTGTTTCAGTCATTTTAATAAAAACTTTTATTTAGTGGCATATGCCACTAAATAAGTGGCATATGCCACTAAATAAGTTGCATATGCCACCGAGTCACTTTTGGTACACCATCAGTCTCTTTAGATCTCAGTGCTGTTGTAAAAAGGGTCTAAATGAAGTTCTTTCATATCAGTTCGGGATCTCGGGGCAGAATCTTCCTTTTTTGGGTCAACTATTCTTTTAACCTTCCCAAAACAGAAAATGCCTACAGTACAGTCCCTAAATGTTGATTAGAAATGATGAAGAACTGTCGTTTGTTTCAGTCATTTTAATAAAAACTTTTATTTAGTGGCATATGCCACTAAATAAGTTGCATATGCCACTAAATAATTTGCATATGCCACCGAGTCACTTTTGGTACACCATCAGTCTCTTTTGATCTCAGTGCTGTTGTAAAAAGGGTCTAAATAAAGTTGTTTCATATCAGTTTGGGATATCGGGGCAGAATCTTCCTTTTTTGGGTCAACTATTCTTTTAACCTTCCCAAAACAGAAAATGCCTACAGTACAGTCCCTAAATGTTGATTAGAAATGATGAAGAACTGTCGTTTGTTTCAGTCATTTTAATAAAAACTTTTATTTAGTGGCATATGCCACTAAATAAGTGGCATGTGCCACTAAATAAGTTGCATATGCCACCGAGTCACTTTTGGTACACCATCAGTCTCTTTAGATCTCATTGCTGTTGTAAAAAGGGTCTAAATAAAGTTGTTTCATATCAGTTTGGGATATCGGGGCAGAATCTTCCTTTTTTGGGTCAACTATTCTTTTAACCTTCCCAAAACAGAAAATGCCTACAGTACAGTCCCTAAATGTTGATTAGAAATGATGAAGAACTGTCGTTTGTTTCAGTCATTTTAATAAAAACTTTTATTTAGTGGCATATGCCACTAAATAAGTGGCATATGCCACTAAATAAGTTGCATATGCCACCGAGTCACTTTTGGTACACCATCAGTCTCTTTAGATCTCAGTGCTGTTGTAAAAAGGGTCTAAATGAAGTTCTTTCATATCAGTTCGGGATCTCGGGGCAGAATCTTCCTTTTTTGGGTCAACTATTCTTTTAACCTTCCCAAAACAGAAAATGCCTACAGTACAGTCCCTAAATGTTGATTAGAAATGATGAAGAACTGTCGTTTGTTTCAGTCATTTTAATAAAAACTTTTATTTAGTGGCATATGCCACTAAATAAGTTGCATATGCCACTAAATAATTTGCATATGCCACCGAGTCACTTTTGGTACACCATCAGTCTCTTTTGATCTCAGTGCTGTTGTAAAAAGGGTCTAAATAAAGTTGTTTCATATCAGTTTGGGATATCGGGGCAGAATCTTCCTTTTTTGGGTCAACTATTCTTTTAACCTTCCCAAAACAGAAAATGCCTACAGTACAGTCCCTAAATGTTGATTAGAAATGATGAAGAACTGTCGTTTGTTTCAGTCATTTTAATAAAAACTTTTATTTAGTGGCATATGCCACTAAATAAGTGGCATATGCCACTAAATAAGTTGCATATGCCACCGAGTCACTTTTGGTACACCATCAGTCTCTTTTGATCTCAGTGCTGTTGTAAAAAGGGTCTAAATAAAGTTGTTTCATATCAGTTTGGGATATCGGGGCAGAATCTTCCTTTTTTGGGTCAACTATTCTTTTAACCTTCCCAAAACAGAAAATGCCTACAGTACAGTCCCTAAATGTTGATTAGAAATGATGAAGAACTGTCATTTGTTTCAGTCATTTTAATAAAAACTTTTATTTAGTGGCATATGCCACTAAATAAGTGGCATATGCCACTAAATAAGTTGCATATGCCACCGAGTCACTTTTGGTACACCATCAGTCTCTTTAGATCTCATTGCTGTTGTAAAAAGGGTCTAAATGAAGTTCTTTCATATCAGTTCGGGATCTCGGGGCAGAATCTTCCTTTTTTGGGTCAACTATTCTTTTAACCTTCCCAAAACAGAAAATGCCTACAGTACAGTCCCTAAATGTTGATTAGAAATGATGAAGAACTGTCATTTGTTTCAGTCATTTTAATAAAAACTTTTATTTAGTGGCATATGCCACTAAATAAGTGGCATATGCCACTAAATAAGTTGCATATGCCACCGAGTCACTTTTGGTACACCATCAGTCTCTTTAGATCTCATTGCTGTTGTAAAAAGGGTCTAAATGAAGTTCTTTCATATCAGTTCGGGATCTCGGGGCAGAATCTTCCTTTTTTGGGTCAACTATTCTTTTAACCTTCCCAAAACAGAAAATGCCTACAGTACAGTCCCTAAATGTTGATTAGAAATGATGAAGAACTGTCGTTTGTTTCAGTCATTTTAATAAAAACTTTTATTTAGTGGCATATGCCACTAAATAAGTGGCATATGCCACTAAATAAGTTGCATATGCCACCGAGTCACTTTTGGTACACCATCAGTCTCTTTAGATCTCATTGCTGTTGTAAAAAGGGTCTAAATAAAGTTGTTTCATATCAGTTTGGGATATCGGGGCAGAATCTTCCTTTTTTGGGTCAACTATTCTTTTAACCTTCCCAAAACAGAAAATGCCTACAGTACAGTCCCTAAATGTTGATTAGAAATGATGAAGAACTGTCGTTTGTTTCAGTCATTTTAATAAAAACTTTTATTTAGTGGCATATGCCACTAAATAAGTGGCATATGCCACTAAATAAGTTGCATATGCCACCGAGTCACTTTTGGTACACCATCAGTCTCTTTTGATCTCAGTGCTGTTGTAAAAAGGGTCTAAATAAAGTTGTTTCATATCAGTTTGGGATATCGGGGCAGAATCTTCCTTTTTTGGGTCAACTATTCTTTTAACCTTCCCAAAACAGAAAATGCCTACAGTACAGTCCCTAAATGTTGATTAGAAATGATGAAGAACTGTCGTTTGTTTCAGTCATTTTAATAAAAACTTTTATTTAGTGGCATATGCCACTAAATAAGTGGCATATGCCACTAAATAAGTTGCATATGCCACCGAGTCACTTTTGGTACACCATCAGTCTCTTTAGATCTCATTGCTGTTGTAAAAAGGGTCTAAATAAAGTTGTTTCATATCAGTTTGGGATATCGGGGCAGAATCTTCCTTTTTTGGGTCAACTATTCTTTTAACCTTCCCAAAACAGAAAATGCCTACAGTACAGTCCCTAAATGTTGATTAGAAATGATGAAGAACTGTCGTTTGTTTCAGTCATTTTAATAAAAACTTTTATTTAGTGGCATATGCCACTAAATAAGTGGCATATGCCACTAAATAAGTTGCATATGCCACCGAGTCACTTTTGGTACACCATCAGTCTCTTTTGATCTCAGTGCTGTTGTAAAAAGGGTCTAAATAAAGTTGTTTCATATCAGTTTGGGATATCGGGGCAGAATCTTCCTTTTTTGGGTCAACTATTCTTTTAACCTTCCCAAAACAGAAAATGCCTACAGTACAGTCCCTAAATGTTGATTAGAAATGATGAAGAACTGTCATTTGTTTCAGTCATTTTAATAAAAACTTTTATTTAGTGGCATATGCCACTAAATAAGTGGCATATGCCACTAAATAAGTTGCATATGCCACCGAGTCACTTTTGGTACACCATCAGTCTCTTTAGATCTCATTGCTGTTGTAAAAAGGGTCTAAATGAAGTTCTTTCATATCAGTTCGGGATCTCGGGGCAGAATCTTCCTTTTTTGGGTCAACTATTCTTTTAACCTTCCCAAAACAGAAAATGCCTACAGTACAGTCCCTAAATGTTGATTAGAAATGATGAAGAACTGTCGTTTGTTTCAGTCATTTTAATAAAAACTTTTATTTAGTGGCATATGCCACTAAATAAGTGGCATATGCCACCGAGTCACTTTTGGTACACCATCAGTCTCTTTAGATCTCATTGCTGTTGTAAAAAGGGTCTAAATGAAGTTCTTTCATATCAGTTCGGGATCTCGGGGCAGAATCTTCCTTTTTTGGGTCAACTATTCTTTTAACCTTCCCAAAACAGAAAATGCCTACAGTACAGTCCCTAAATGTTGATTAGAAATGATGAAGAACTGTCGTTTGTTTCAGTCATTTTAATAAAAACTTTTATTTAGTGGCATATGCCACTAAATAAGTGGCATATGCCACTAAATAAGTTGCATATGCCACCGAGTCACTTTTGGTACACCATCAGTCTCTTTTGATCTCAGTGCTGTTGTAAAAAGGGTCTAAATAAAGTTGTTTCATATCAGTTTGGGATATCGGGGCAGAATCTTCCTTTTTTGGGTCAACTATTCTTTTAACCTTCCCAAAACAGAAAATGCCTACAGTACAGTCCCTAAATGTTGATTAGAAATGATGAAGAACTGTCATTTGTTTCAGTCATTTTAATAAAAACTTTTATTTAGTGGCATATGCCACTAAATAAGTGGCATATGCCACTAAATAAGTTGCATATGCCACCGAGTCACTTTTGGTACACCATCAGTCTCTTTAGATCTCATTGCTGTTGTAAAAAGGGTCTAAATGAAGTTCTTTCATATCAGTTCGGGATCTCGGGGCAGAATCTTCCTTTTTTGGGTCAACTATTCTTTTAACCTTCCCAAAACAGAAAATGCCTACAGTACAGTCCCTAAATGTTGATTAGAAATGATGAAGAACTGTCGTTTGTTTCAGTCATTTTAATAAAAACTTTTATTTAGTGGCATATGCCACTAAATAAGTGGCATATGCCACCGAGTCACTTTTGGTACACCATCAGTCTCTTTAGATCTCATTGCTGTTGTAAAAAGGGTCTAAATGAAGTTCTTTCATATCAGTTCGGGATCTCGGGGCAGAATCTTCCTTTTTTGGGTCAACTATTCTTTTAACCTTCCCAAAACAGAAAATGCCTACAGTACAGTCCCTAAATGTTGATTAGAAATGATGAAGAACTGTCGTTTGTTTCAGTCATTTTAATAAAAACTTTTATTTAGTGGCATATGCCACTAAATAAGTGGCATATGCCACTAAATAAGTTGCATATGCCACCGAGTCACTTTTGGTACACCATCAGTCTCTTTAGATCTCATTGCTGTTGTAAAAAGGGTCTAAATAAAGTTGTTTCATATCAGTTTGGGATATCGGGGCAGAATCTTCCTTTTTTGGGTCAACTATTCTTTTAACCTTCCCCAAACAGAAAATTACTACAGTACAGTCCCTAAATGTTGATTAGAAATGATGAACAACTGTCATTTGTTTCAGTCATTTTAATAAAAACATTAATTTAGTGGCATATGCAACTAAATATGTGGCATATGCCACTGAGTCACTGTTGGCACACAGTCAGTCACTTCCGATCTCAGTGCTGTTGTGAAAAGGGTCTAAATGAAGTTCTTTTATATCAGATCGGGATCTTGGGGCAGAATCTTCCTTTTTTGGGTCAACTATTCCTTTAACCTTCCCCAAACAGAAAATCCCCACATTACAGTCACTAAATGTTGATAAGAAATGATGAACAACTGTTGTTTGTTTCAGTCATTTTCATAACAACTTAAATTTTGTAGTATATGCCACAAAACAAGTGGCATATGCCACTAAATAAGTGGCATGTGCCACCGAGTCACTGTTTGCACACCGTCAGTCACTTCCGGTGCTGTTGTGAAAAGGGTCTAAATGAAGTTCTTTTATATCAGTTCGGGATCTTGGGGCAGAATCTTCCTTTTTTGGGTCAACTATTCTTTTAACCTTCCCCAAACAGAAAATGCCTACAGTACAGTCCCTAAATATTAATTAAAAATGATGAACAACTTTTGTTTGTTTCAGTCATTTTAATAAAAACTTGAATTATTACAAGTTGCATATGCCACTGCCACGAGTCACTTTTGGCACACCATCAGTCTCTTTTGATCTCAGTGCTGTTGTAAAAACGGTCTAAATGAAATTCTTTCATGTCAGTTTGGGATCTTGGCGCAGAATCTTCCTTTTTTGGGTCTACTATGCCTTTAACCTTCCCCAAACAAAAAATGTCTACAGTACAGTCCCTAAATGTTGATTAGAAATGATGAACAACTTTCGTTTGTTTCAGTCACTTTAATAAAAACATCAATTTAGTGGCATATGCCACTAAATAAGTGGCATGTGCCACTGAGTCACTGTTGGCACACAGTCAGTCACTTTCGATCTCAGTGCTGCCCTAAAAAGGGTCTAAATGACGTTCTTTCATATCAGTTTGGGATCTCTGGGCAGAATCTTCCTTTTTTGGGTCAACTATTCTTTTAACCTTCCCCAAACAGAAAATGCCTACAGTACAGTCCCTAAATGTTGATTAAAAATGATGAAGAACTGTCGTTTGTTTCAGTCATTTTAATAAGAACTTGAATTTAGTGGCATATGCCACTAAATAAGTTGCATATGCCACTGAGTCACTGTTGGCACACCATCAGTCTCTTTAGATCTCATTGCTGTTGTAAAAAGGGTCTAAATAAAGTTGTTTCATATCAGTTTGGGATATCGGGGCAGAATCTTCCTTTTTTGGGTCAACTATTCTTTTAACCTTCCCAAAACAGAAAATGCCTACAGTACAGTCCCTAAATGTTGATTAGAAATGATGAAGAACTGTTGTTTGTTTCAGTCATTTCAATAAAAACTTTTATTTAGTGGCATATGCCACTAAATAAGTGGCATATGCCACCGAGTCACTATTTGCACACCATCAGTCTCTTTAGATCTCATTGCTGTTGTAAAAAGGGTCTAAATAAAGTTGTTTCATATCAGTTTGGGATATCGGGGCAGAATCTTCCTTTTTTGGGTCAACTATTCTTTTAACCTTCCCAAAACAGAAAATGCCTACAGTACAGTCCCTAAATGTTGATTAGAAATGATGAAGAACTGTCGTTTGTTTCAGTCATTTTAATAAAAACTTTTATTTAGTGGCATATGCCACTAAATAAGTGGCATATGCCACCGAGTCACTATTTGCACACCATCAGTCTCTTTAGATCTCATTGCTGTTGTAAAAAGGGTCTAAATAAAGTTGTTTCATATCAGTTTGGGATATCGGGGCAGAATCTTCCTTTTTTGGGTCAACTATTCTTTTAACCTTCCCAAAACAGAAAATGCCTACAGTACAGTTCCTAAATGTTGATTAGAAATGATGAAGAACTGTCGTTTGTTTCAGTCATTTTAATAAAAACATCAATTTAGTGGCATATGCCACTAAATAAGTGGCATATGCCACTGAGTCACTGTTGGCACACAGTTAGTCACTTTCGATCTCAGTGCTGCCCTAAAAAGGGTCTAAATGAAGTTCTTTCATATCAGTTTGGGATCTCGGGGCAGAATCTTCCTTTTTTGGGTCAACTATTCTTTTAACCTTCCCAAAACAGAAAATGCCTACAGTACAGTCCCTAAATGTTGACTAGAAATGATGAACAACTGTTGTTTGTTTCAGTCATTTTAATAAAAACTTTTATTTAGTGGCATATGCCACTAAATAAGTGGCATATGCCACTAAATAAGTTGCATATGCCACCGAGTCACTTTTGGTACACCATCAGTCTCTTTTGATCTCAGTGCTGTTGTAAAAAGGGTCTAAATAAAGTTGTTTCATATCAGTTTGGGATATCGGGGCAGAATCTTCCTTTTTTGGGTCAACTATTCTTTTAACCTTCCCAAAACAGAAAGTGCCTACAGTACAGTCCCTAAATGTTGATTAGAAATGATGAAGAACTGTCATTTGTTTCAGTCATTTTAATAAAAACTTTTATTTAGTGGCATATGCCACTAAATAAGTGGCATATGCCACTAAATAAGTTGCATATGCCACCGAGTCACTTTTGGTACACCATCAGTCTCTTTTGATCTCAGTGCTGTTGTAAAAAGGGTCTAAATAAAGTTGTTTCATATCAGTTTGGGATATCGGGGCAGAATCTTCCTTTTTTGGGTCAACTATTCTTTTAACCTTCCCAAAACAGAAAATGCCTACAGTACAGTCCCTAAATGTTGATTAGAAATGATGAAGAACTGTCATTTGTTTCAGTCATTTTAATAAAAACTTTTATTTAGTGGCATATGCCACTAAATAAGTGGCATATGCCACCGAGTCACTTTTGGTACACCATCAGTCTCTTTAGATCTCATTGCTGTTGTAAAAAGGGTCTAAATGAAGTTCTTTCATATCAGTTCGGGATCTCGGGGCAGAATCTTCCTTTTTTGGGTCAACTATTCTTTTAACCTTCCCAAAACAGAAAATGCCTACAGTACAGTCCCTAAATGTTGATTAGAAATGATGAAGAACTGTCGTTTGTTTCAGTCATTTTAATAAAAACTTTTATTTAGTGGCATATGCCACTAAATAAGTGGCATATGCCACTAAATAAGTTGCATATGCCACCGAGTCACTTTTGGTACACCATCAGTCTCTTTAGATCTCATTGCTGTTGTAAAAAGGGTCTAAATAAAGTTGTTTCATATCAGTTTGGGATATCGGGGCAGAATCTTCCTTTTTTGGGTCAACTATTCTTTTAACCTTCCCAAAACAGAAAATGCCTACAGTACAGTCCCTAAATGTTGATTAGAAATGATGAAGAACTGTCGTTTGTTTCAGTCATTTTAATAAAAACTTTTATTTAGTGGCATATGCCACTAAATAAGTGGCATATGCCACTAAATAAGTTGCATATGCCACCGAGTCACTGTTGGCACACCATCAGTCTCTTTAGATCCTACTGCTGTTGTAAAAAGGGTCTAAATGAAGTTCTATCATATCAGTTTGGGATTTCGGCTCAGAACCTTCCTTTTTGGTTTCAAAGGTTCTTCTACACTTCCTGTAATATGAAACTGATAATGCATACAGTCCTTAAATGTTAACTAGAAATGATGAACAACTGTCGTTTGTTTCATTCCTTTTAATAAAAACATCAATTTAGTGGCATATGCCACTAAATAAGTGGCATACGCCACCGAGTCACTGTTGGCACACCATCAGTCTCTTTAGATCTCATTGCTGTTGTAAAAAGGGTCTAAATAAAGTTGTTTCATATCAGTTTGGGATCTCGGGGCAGAATCTTCCTTTTTTGGGTCAACTATGCTTTTAACCTTTCCCAAACAAAAAATGTCTACAGTACAGTCCCTAAATGTTGATTAAAAATGATGAAGAACTGTCGTTTGTTTCAGTCATTTTAATAAAAACTTTTATTTAGTGGCATATGCCACTAAACAAGTGGCATATGCCACTAAATAAGTTGCATATGCCACCGAGTCACTGTTGGCACACCATCAGTCTCTTTAGATCCTACTGCTGTTGTAAAAAGGGTCTAAATGAAGTTCTTTCATATCAGTTTGGGATCTTGGTGCAGAATCTTCCTTTTTTGGGTCAACTATGCTTTTAACCTTCCCCAAGCAAAAAATGTCTACAGTACAGTCCCTAAATGTTGATTAAAAATGATGAACAACTGTCGTTTGTTTCAGTCATTTTGATAAAAACATCAATTTAGTGGCATATGCCACTAAATAAGTGGCATATGCCACCGAGTCACTTTTGGCACACCATTAGTCTCTTTCGATCTCAGTGCTGTTGTAAAAAGGGTCTAAATGAAGTTCTTTCATATCAGTTTGGGATTTCGGCGCAGAATCTTCATTTTTGGTTTCAAAGGTTCTTCTAACCTTCCTGTTATATGAAACTGATAATACCTACAGTCCCTAAATGTTAATTAGAAATGATGAGCAACTTTCGTGTTTCAGTCATTTTAATAAAGACTTAAATTTAGTGGCATATGCCACTAAACAAGTGGCATATGCCACCGAGTCACTGTTGGCACACAGTCAGTCACTTTCGATCTCAGTGCTGTTCTAAAAAGGGTCTCAACAAAGTTCTTTCATATCAGTTTGGGATCTCGGGGCAGAATCTTTCTTTTTGGTTTCAAGGGTTCTTCTAACCTCCCTGTAATATGAAACTAATAATACCTACAGTCCCTTAAAGTTAATTAGAAATGATAAACAAATGTCGTTTGCTTCAGTCATTTTAATTAACACTTGAATTTAGTGGCATATGCCACTAAACAAGTGGCATATGCCACTAAATAAGTTGCATGTGCCACCGAGTTACTTTTGGCACACCATCAGTCTCTTTTGATCTCAGTGCTGTTGTAAAAAGGGTGGCATACGCCACTAAATAAGTTGCATGTGCCACGAGTCACTTTTGGCACACCATCAGTCTCTTTTGATCTCAGTGCTGTTGTAAAAAGGGTCTAAATGAAGTTCTTTCATATCAGTTTGGGATTTCGGCTCAGAACCTTCCTTTTTGGTTTCAAAGGTTCTTCTACCCTTCCTGTAATATGAAACTGATAATCCATACAGTCCCTAAATGTCAATTAGAAATGATGAACAACTTTCGTTTGTTTCAGTCATTTTAATAAAAACATTAATTTAGTGGCATATGCCACTAAATAAGTTGCATGTGCCACCGAGTCACTGTTGGCACACCATCAGTCTCTTTAGATCTCACTGCCGTTGTAAAAAGGGTCTAAATGAAGTTCTTTCATATCAGTTTGGGATTTCGGCGCAGAATCTTCATTTTTGGTTTCAAAGGTTCTTCTAACCTTCCTGTTATATGAAACTGATAATACCTACAGTCCCTAAATGTTAATTAGAAATGATGAGCAACTTTCGTGTTTCAGTCATTTTAATAAAGACTTAAATTTAGTGGCATATGCCACTAAATAAGTTGCATATGCCACCGAGTCACTGTTGGCACACCATCAGTCTCTTTAGATCCTACTGCTGTTGTAAAAAGGGTCTAAATGAAGTTCTTTCATATCAGTTTGGGATCTTGGTGCAGAATCTTCCTTTTTTGGGTCAACTATGCTTTTAACCTTCCCCAAGCAAAAAATGTCTACAGTACAGTCCCTAAATGTTGATTAAAAATGATGAACAACTGTCGTTTGTTTCAGTCATTTTGATAAAAACATCAATTTAGTGGCATATGCCACTAAATAAGTGGCATATGCCACCGAGTCACTTTTGGCACACCATTAGTCTCTTTCGATCTCAGTGCTGTTGTAAAAAGGGTCTAAATGAAGTTCTTTCATATCAGTTTGGGATTTCGGCGCAGAATCTTCATTTTTGGTTTCAAAGGTTCTTCTAACCTTCCTGTTATATGAAACTGATAATACCTACAGTCCCTAAATGTTAATTAGAAATGATGAGCAACTTTCGTGTTTCAGTCATTTTAATAAAGACTTAAATTTAGTGGCATATGCCACTAAACAAGTGGCATATGCCACCGAGTCACTGTTGGCACACAGTCAGTCACTTTCGATCTCAGTGCTGTTCTAAAAAGGGTCTCAACAAAGTTCTTTCATATCAGTTTGGGATCTCGGGGCAGAATCTTTCTTTTTGGTTTCAAGGGTTCTTCTAACCTCCCTGTAATATGAAACTAATAATACCTACAGTCCCTTAAAGTTAATTAGAAATGATAAACAAATGTCGTTTGCTTCAGTCATTTTAATTAACACTTGAATTTAGTGGCATATGCCACTAAACAAGTGGCATATGCCACTAAATAAGTTGCATGTGCCACCGAGTTACTTTTGGCACACCATCAGTCTCTTTTGATCTCAGTGCTGTTGTAAAAAGGGTGGCATACGCCACTAAATAAGTTGCATGTGCCACGAGTCACTTTTGGCACACCATCAGTCTCTTTTGATCTCAGTGCTGTTGTAAAAAGGGTCTAAATGAAGTTCTTTCATATCAGTTTGGGATTTCGGCTCAGAACCTTCCTTTTTGGTTTCAAAGGTTCTTCTACCCTTCCTGTAATATGAAACTGATAATCCATACAGTCCCTAAATGTCAATTAGAAATGATGAACAACTTTCGTTTGTTTCAGTCATTTTAATAAAAACATTAATTTAGTGGCATATGCCACTAAATAAGTTGCATGTGCCACCGAGTCACTGTTGGCACACCATCAGTCTCTTTAGATCTCACTGCCGTTGTAAAAAGGGTCTAAATGAAGTTCTTTCATATCAGTTTGGGATTTCGGCGCAGAATCTTCATTTTTGGTTTCAAAGGTTCTTCTAACCTTCCTGTTATATGAAACTGATAATACCTACAGTCCCTAAATGTTAATTAGAAATGATGAGCAACTTTCGTGTTTCAGTCATTTTAATAAAGACTTAAATTTAGTGGCATATGCCACTAAACAAGTGGCATATGCCACCGAGTCACTGTTGGCACACAGTCAGTCACTTTCGATCTCAGTGCTGTTCTAAAAAGGGTCTCAACAAAGTTCTTTCATATCAGTTTGGGATCTCGGGGCAGAATCTTTCTTTTTGGTTTCAAGGGTTCTTCTAACCTCCCTGTAATATGAAACTAATAATACCTACAGTCCCTTAAAGTTAATTAGAAATGATAAACAAATGTCGTTTGCTTCAGTCATTTTAATTAACACTTGAATTTAGTGGCATATGCCACTAAACAAGTGGCATATGCCACTAAATAAGTTGCATGTGCCACCGAGTTACTTTTGGCACACCATCAGTCTCTTTTGATCTCAGTGCTGTTGTAAAAAGGGTGGCATACGCCACTAAATAAGTTGCATGTGCCACGAGTCACTTTTGGCACACCATCAGTCTCTTTTGATCTCAGTGCTGTTGTAAAAAGGGTCTAAATGAAGTTCTTTCATATCAGTTTGGGATTTCGGCTCAGAACCTTCCTTTTTGGTTTCAAAGGTTCTTCTACCCTTCCTGTAATATGAAACTGATAATCCATACAGTCCCTAAATGTCAATTAGAAATGATGAACAACTTTCGTTTGTTTCAGTCATTTTAATAAAAACATTAATTTAGTGGCATATGCCACTAAATAAGTTGCATGTGCCACCGAGTCACTGTTGGCACACCATCAGTCTCTTTAGATCTCACTGCCGTTGTAAAAAGGGTCTAAATGAAGTTCTTTCATATCGGTTTGGGATCTTGGCGCAGAATCTTCCTTTTTTGGGTCAACTATGCTTTTAACCTTCCCCAAACAGAAAATGCCTACAGTACAGTCACAAAATGTTGATTTGTTGAAATGTTGACTTTCGTTTGTTTCAGTAATTTTAATAAAAAAACTTAAATTCAGTGGCATATGCCACTAAACAAGTGGCATATGCCACTAAATAAGTTGCATGTGCCACCGAGTCACTGTTGGCACACAGTCAGTCACTTTCAATCTCAGTGCCGCTCTAAAAAGGGTCTAAATGAAGTTCTTTCATATCAGTTTGGGATCTTGGCGCAGAATCTTCATTTTTGGTTTCAAAGGTTCTTCTAAGCCTCCTGTAATATGAAACTGATAATACTTACCGTCCCTAAATGTTAATTAGAAATGATGAACAACTTTCGTTTGTTTCAGTCATTTTAATAAAAACTTGAATTTAGTGTCATATGCCGCTAAAGAAGTGGCATAGGCCACTAAATAAGTTGCGTGTGCCACCAAGTCACTTTTGGCACACCATCAGTCTCTTTCGATCTCAGTGCTGTTGTAAAAAGGGTGTAAATGAAGTTCTTTCATATCAGTTTGGGATTTTGGCGCAGAATCTTCGTTTTTGGTTTCAAAGGCTCTTCTAACCTTCCTGTAATATGAAACTGATAATACTTACCGTCCCTAAATGTTAATTAGAAATGATGAACAACTTTCGTTTGTTTCAGTCATTTCAATAAAAACTTGAATTTAGTGGCATATGCTGCTAAAGAAGTGGCATAGGCCACTAAATAAGTTGCGTCTGCCACCGAGTCACTTTTGGCACACCATCAGTCTCTTTCGATCTCAGTGCTGTTGTAAAAAGGGTCTAAATGAAGTTCTTTCATATCAGTTTGGGATTTTGGCGCAGAATCTTCGTTTTTGGTTTCAAAGGCTCTTCTAACCTTCCTGTTATATGAAACTGATAATACCTACAGTCCCTAAATGTTAATTAGAAATGATGAACAACTTTCATTTGTTTCAGTCATTTCAATAAAAACTTAAATTTAGTGGCATATGCCACTAAATAAGTTGCATGTGCCAGGAGTCACTGTTGGCACACCGTCAGTCACTTTCAACCTCAGTGCTGCTGTAAAAAGGGTCTAAATAAAGTTGTTTCATATCAGTTTGGGATCTCGGGGGAGAATCTTCCTTTTTCGGGTCAACTATTCTGTTAACATTCCCCAAACAGAAATAACCCACAGTACCTGAATGTTACTGAAAAATAATAAACATTTGTCGCTTGTTTCAGCTTGTTATTGGCATATGCCACTGAGACAAAAGTAGACCATCATTCTCCAGAAAATTGAGGGAAAAAAGTAAAAAATTTAAGAGAAAATTTGAGAGGAAAAAGTCAGAATTTTGAGAAAAAGTCAAGGGGAAAAAAAAGTCAGAATTTTAAGAGAAAATTGGCAACAAAAGTACAAATTTTCAGAAAAAGTTGAGGGAAAAAAAGTCAGAATTTTGAGGAGAAACTTTTGAGTGGAAAGTCAGAATTCTCAGAAAGTTGAGGGAAAAAAGTATAAAAATGTTAGAGAAAAGTTCAGAGGAAAAAAGTCAGAAATTTGAGAGAAAAGTTTGAAAGAAGAAGAAGAAAAGAAGAAGAATTTTGAGAAAAAGTTAAGGGAGTCAGGGCGGAGTCAGAATTTTAAGAGAAAATTGGCAGCAAAAGTCAAAATTTTCAGAAAAAGTTGAGGGGAAAAAAGTCAGAATTTTGAGGATAAACTTTTGAGCGGAAATTCAGAATTTTAAGAAAAAGTTTGAAAAGAAGGTCTTTCTGAGAATTCTTAGAAAAAGTTGAAAAAAGTCAGAATTTTGAGGAAAAGTTTTTTAAAAAAGTCAGAATTCTCAAAAAAGTTGAGGGAATTGAGTCAAAAATGAGAAAATTTGAGAGGGAAAAAAAGTCAGAATTTTGAGGAGAAACTTTTGGGCGGAAAGTCAGAATTTTAAGAGAAAAGTTCCAAGTAGATTGTGAGCAGGTTGGACCTGCTGATTGGCTTGCTCAACTTGATTGCTGACACGGGATTGGTCAGAGGGAGGAGAGGAGCCCTTTTCGAACTGCCGGTTGACTGCAGTCTCCCTCTCCACCAATCTTCCACCCCCAACCCAGATCAGCATCAAAAAATACTTGGTGTCACACATGAAATGTCTTTTTCCCCACTTGGTTTCACACGACATCCTAAAAAAAATTGCTCCGTTTCACACATGAAAAAAAAAAAAAAAAGTCTTTGGAGCAGGTGGAGGGGCTAACTGGCAGAGATGAGAGATGGTGAAACGCTGTTTTAAAAAAAAAAAAAAAAAGCGACCAACTCCTCCGTCTGGCTTTCAGCCATGGCTCTCCATGCGGCTACCGCTACACACATAAACAAGGACGCGGGTAAGAAAGCACGTCACTGCCCGTAATTCGCTATGATTGGTCGGTCAGGTTGACGACGTAATACGTTTGGTGCGTCGGTGCATAGAACTGCAATTTATAGAATGTGCCCTAGACGATCCTACGATCTCTGCACACAACACTTGGTTTCACGCATTGACGAAAAACGGAACAAATGAGTGAGCTGTCTTTGACAGACGAGTGTGATTGTTTAACGAGTGAAAATGTCTCAATGTTGTAAAACTGAGCTTTGCATTGTTTTTCAAGGTGTTCAAGACTTTACAATAACATCCAGACAAGTCAAATGACCTGTAGTAACAGAAACTGCAGACAGGGAAGTGAGTCAAGTTTACTGATTGTGTCGCTGACTGAAACTTTAGTTGTAGTTTCACATCTGTAGGAAGTTTGTCTCATCCTGACTCAAAATGAGGAAGCTGATTTAACAGCAAAATATCTGAGGCTCAACGTTTTTGACAAATGTGGAATATCTTTGAAAAACATACAAAAAATACATAGTTCTGCACATTGTGACAAAAAAACCAACACAGTTAAGAAACAAACTTTTATTAATCTAAAAGGGGGTCATTTCATACAATATCGAGGTAGGAATTAAATAAGGAACCAAACAGATGAAACAAAGCAGGCAGTGTACTGGACCATCGCAGCTTGCATAAGAACACTTCAGTCTCATCTCCATCAGCTTGGTTGAGCCCAGCTGGGTCCAGTTGTGGCTGCTGTCCACTGCAGACTGGGACCAGTGAGGCTCAGCCAGCTGACAGTGGACAGAGACCACAGCGAGACTGAGCTCAGACCGCTGGAGACAAGACAATTGACAAAACCACATGAAGGACTGAGGAGAGTCAGATTTCATGAGCAATACATGTTTTTCATATCACAACTGGCAGCTCCAAAAATAGAACAATCTTCTTATCTTATTACAACGGTAATGAACATTATAAAGAACCTCTATTCTTTAAAACTTTAAATATGAGTTTTTATTACAACAGCTTCTGATGAGGCAACTTTAAATATTACTGCCAGTCATATGTTAGACTGTAATTAACAGGGCAGTAAACCACATTTTAAATTCCAAAATAAATTGAGAAATAATCAAACTCAAAGAAAAGTGATTTCTGTTGTAGATTATTTTAAAAAAACTTAGTGGGATTTAATTTGAATTAATGGTGATTACTCATATTGTTATATTTTGTCCCGTATTTCTCTAAATAATTCTGCTAAAACTACTCGGCTTACAGCACAAAACTACTGTAGAATTGCTTAATGAAAATGAAAAAAACCATAAAGTGCTACATAACGTACCATCAATTTCAACTGATTTGGACCAAATAACAAAAGTCCTGACACAAGTTAAATATTTGGCATGGCTGCTGGACCCTGATGGCCTGGCACTGGATAGTTAATCTCTCATAGAATAATATATTTTTTTTTTTTCAAATGAAATGTGATGATATAATTAGTCTATTAAATACTGAATTTACAGATGTTTCATTGCAATAAAAGAAAAGTTTAAATCTAAGCAAACAATTTCACAAAGGTCAGTCAACAAAATGTAAAACACACATGCAAAAAAGGCATTTTGTCGTGGAAATATTGCTTCTATTTTCTAAGATGTAAACATTAGAACATTACTGGAGCGTCGGATGGGAAACATACGTCGTATTTAAGACAATACGGTCCGTCAGTGCAAACATTCTCGAGACGAATAATGAATGAAATATCATTTTAAAATGAAATGACTGGTTACTTGGTGAAGGATGTGTAATGTGATTGAAGTGATCATAACCTTTTTTCTAACTATAATAAATTATTTTCTGATAAAGATTTGTTGCCTAACATACTGTATATAAAGCGATTAGAAAATGTACCCTAAGCAAGAAGTAAACTATGATTATCTTGAGCATTTTATTAACAAACCAGAAATTGTCTTTTTGATAGTTTTAAGTGGACCTGTGAAATACGTCTGGCTTTGTAAGCGGCTGGTTGAAGCAGCAGTTTTACTGTCGGCAGCATTTGACCAGCAACCTCTGTTAATGTCGCGCGCTGACTGGTTGCTTTAATGAAAGGTCTTTTAGTTGCTGAAGGCGCCGTGTGGCCTGCAAATGACTTTATCTGTTGGCTGTGTAAACAAAAGGCTCTACTTAAGGCTCTGATTTAAAGTCACTCTTCTGAGTCACGTTCACGACTCCATCAACTGATAAAAAACGATGCTTCGTTTCAAAATTCCAACCAGAACTGAGCAGTTAATGGAGCGAGCAGCGATGCATAGACTCTAATATTATCAGTTTGGGACTAATTGGAGCTGTGCTCCCTGATATTTTGACCCCTTCAAACAAACCAGTGTCTATTTGTGACCCCTCGTCAGCAGTGTGGACAGTTTGTGACAAGTACAGACAAAAAGTCTTGTTCCTGTTTTCTTTTTAATTTGAGTTTCAGACACCTGAAAAGATAAATTTGGCTGTAATTCACGAGACAAAAAGCTTAACATTAAAGAAATGTCTCAATAAACATCACTTTGTTTTGGTCAAAAATATGTTTTTCTGCCTGGTTAGTGATTTTGTGTCCCACCAGATTTGTGGGATTATTTACAATAATTTGTGCAGGACACTTATTAGCTAATTCCAGATCCAGTGTCTGATTGTAAAGGCTGTGCTGCGTTTTAAAACCAGGCTGTTTTTTCTCACATTTGACAGATATGTTGAATGACACTTGATACTTTACAGAAACAAACCTAATGAAACACGATGTCGTTTCCTTTAATGTGAGTTTGGAAGTTTGTCTGTTTTGTGGCTCCTGAACAAACTGAGAAGATTCTCTCCTTCTGGTCCCAGTGCTGCTCAGACAGGAAGTGCTTGTGTGCTCTCACACATATGCTGTTTCTCACACACACACACACACACACACACACACACACTCCGACATCACAGTTCATCCTGACGACTGAGCTGCCACAGTCACACTCTATCTCCTGCTGTTCGTCAGCCAGCTGAAGTTTTCGTTGTCAAACTTCTCGACTTCAGGCTCCGAGAACAGCAGGATCGGCTGACACCAAGCGTCCATGTCCACAATAATTTACTATATTGCCACCGACTTTAATAAATACTCAGCTTTCTGCTGCTGTTGGCCAGGAGAGCCCTCTGCGCTCTGTCTTTCCTGAGTGGTTAATCGCTACATCAGCGGCTGCCGCTGCTCAGTCGATGCGGTTACCACAGATTGTGAAACGGTCGATCTCCAGCAGGTCTTTTTTGGGAGTCCTGTGCTTCAGTTCAGAGGCTCCTTGTGCCTCGCCCTCCTCTTCTTTGGAGAGTGATGGTAAAGGTTGTTCAGGCTCAGGTGGGGGAGTTGGAGGACGGCTTGCTGGAGCAGCAGGGGAGGCAGCAGTGGCTGGGGGAGGGAACAAGTCAGTCCTGGGAATCGGCTGGGTGGTCACAGAGGAGGAGGAGGAGGAAGACGATGGTTGGCTGCAGGGTTTGGCAGACATCTTATCCACCTTGGATTCACCTGGAAAGAACAGTAGAACAAAATAATGTCATGATATGGGAATTTCTAACTTTCATATAATAACTTAAAACTATAGATATCCAATATCATGTTCGATACCAGGGGTTAAACTTGAGACAACATTGAGGGCATCAACAATAGTTTACTGAGACATCTTGTTTACAGCTTTAGTGATCTACCTCTTGAAAGTCTTTATAGAGGTTGGTCCTTTATGTGCTTTGCTAAATTTGTTGTGTTAGCATGTGGTTAGCACTGGTCTGTAGCATTGCCTCAAATTTGAATTATTTTCCTGCTGATTTCTTTGTCAACCAAAACCTGTTTCACTTTTTAATTAGCTATCACTCCAAAAGAAAACGAATGAGACGTGTGATGCCCACATAGCTCCTCTCACTCCCTCACCTGTGTTTGCTGTCAGACAGAAGAGAGAGCGAGAAAGTGAAGCTGGTGTACAGACGCTGCAGAAAATTAGAACTGAAACTGTTTCAAATATTCAGAATCGATTTGTATGGATGAAAAGGTATTTGTGACTACATTAGAACAAAACAAATTCCCTATGGATTAGGGCTGCACAATTAATCGAATTTTAATCACGATCACAATTTTGGCTGCCACGATTAAATTAAGATGATCGTCGCGATATTAACTTTTAAAAAGCGGGTTTAGTCAGCCAACCACCAGGGGGCGAACGAAAGGTTAGGGCTTCATTAAGCTGCCTAAATAGCCATCGAGCGCACCCTGCAGCAGCGGCAGCCTCAAATTATATTCAACAGTGTGACACCCCGTCCTGACATACAGCGACGCGACAGCGAGCGAGGAAAAGTGATTAGAGTGTGTACTTTTCAATCAGCCTGTCCTGACGTGCCGTGAGCGATATCGCTCCGTCCAGCGACGTCGCTCAACCCTGAAAAAATCGCTCACTCTGTCTCTATCTGGACGACATTTCGCGGCGGTGTCCCGCCCCTAACACTTCTAAAACTTCTAACTTCCTAAACTTCTTCTCTTTTCAGAGTTGTGTCTGCGCCACAGTGCAACACAACTAACTTATTCAACCACCTGAAAAAACACCACAAACCCAAATATGATGAATGCATGAAGGCCGAAGCTAACGCTGGTCCACTAAATCCATCTGTGTCCAGCGCCAACCCAGACAACCTAGGCACTTTATGATTGCACTCTGCAATGGCATATTAATTTTTTGCCCTTTGTCTTGGGTACATTTTATTTTATTATTTATGATTTATTAATATTTTAAGTTTCAATTTGAAGCCTTGTTCACATACGGTTTGTTTAAAAAAGAGAGTGCAATAAAAAGATATGTTTTACCTAACATAATGAATAATCGTGATTAATAATCGTGATTTCAATATTGATAAAAATAATCGTGATTATCATTTTGGCCATAATCATGCAGCCCTACTATGGATGAATTAATTTTGGGTTTCTCAGCATATTTACTTGTCAGTGTGGCTAATGGACTGTAATCACAATGTTCACACAGGATGTCAGCAGAGCAGCGAGCTTCAATCCTCTGTCTGTCTACACAGAGTACATTCAGAGCCCAACACACAATCACTGTTGTTGCAAGCATAAAACAGAAGAAAATAGACTTGAAGTGAAAAGATGTGCTTTAGGACACATTTATGCATGTAAAGCAGCAGGAAATATAAGCTGTGACGCAGCTGTCTACAGCTAAAATGACTGAAATAGAAGCAGATCTGTTCCATCAGACGCACAAGTCAGATGACTGAAAAACGCAGCTGAAACGCCTCCTGTGAAGACGAGCCCTAACGTTTAACAGACGTTTATAACAGTAAAATAACATTAGTTTGTCATAACATGGCATGATACCAATCACGTGAGCTTAACATAAAGACCGGGAGCAGATGGCAAACAACCAGCCTGGTGCAAGCCAATGACTTTAACAACACAATGATAATAGGACACATTTGTCAGCTGTCTTTAAGCAGTTTATGAGTTTGATTCCAGACTGACTGATCATCTAAATCACAGAAGTGTCAAGAAAACAAAAGAGAAGTGAGAGGCTGATAAAAGAAAAGATGTCCTTTAGATAATTCTGAGGAAGAAGAGGCAGTATGGGAGAGGGGGACGTGTCTGAGCCTTGAACAGAAGAAGCGAAGGTGTTCTGGCTTGAATGACGGGGAGTGATTCAACCTGCCGGGTCCACAAGTGAGCCAACGCACACCCACCTGACTGCTCAGTTTCAAAGCAGCACGGAGGGAGAATAATGAAAACAAAGCTGACACGGACCACGAAGAAGCACAGTTGGTTCTTATCACAACACTGCAAAGCCTTTTAACTGTGAGCACACAGTGTATTACAAAATCAACCAAACAGAATAATTCATCATATTAGAGAGAATTGAGCAGCATTGGATATTAACGAGGCCGTCCACAGAGACAAGCGGCCAGCCTCGGGCTATCAGGCTACAACAAACTTCCAATTCTTACTGTAGACAGAACTGAACCAACACTTTACTGAACAGAACTACTGCAACCCACTGAGCTTATAGAGAGTGTGTTAAAGTAAGGTGCCATCAAGAACTTCAAGTATTATAGAAGCCATGAAAACAGACACTGTCGGCCAACTAAATATTAGAAGATGTCAGGTTGTTAAATAACTTCGGTTCTGTCTGAATAATTCAGTGAATCGAGGAGGAATTTCTAATCAGGCTCGTCTGTTGATAGTCAATAAATAAACAAGAGCAGACATCTCTCACTTTCCACATTATAACTTTCTTTGCTTCAGTTTAACTTTGATCTATTTGCTAACGCCAGATGAGATGGTTACGTTGTCTGATCATAGAGTCGTATACTACTGTGATCAACATCAATGCATCAACACGACGTAGAAGTCGTCTAACTGGCACAAAGCAAGCAGAAAAGTCTAAAGTGCAAAGCCCTAACTGCACAGGACCACTGCTACCTGACAAGTTTTATTGATTCACAGTCATCTGTGATCTTAATCCTGTGTAAACCTGCCATGTCTGGAATTTAAGTAAAAGTAAATACAAGTAAAATTTTTTACCACGAATCAACTATCACAAGTTAGAATCAGCATCAATGTAACTTTCGTTTGTTTTTGGCTTAAACATCTGTGTTTTTGTTGAACAAGTATGAAATTTGAAAAGCACTGCCGTGCTAAGCCGTGAGGTCATTTGTCATATTCAAGTAGGCTACAGCCAAAAAGCCTCTGCTAACATTTATTGATCTAAAGTGTATTTCTGCTTGTAACACATGCAGAAAGTAGGCGAAACAACTCTAAACTGTGTTTTTTTATGTGGCTGCTGAAGAGCCGATGCTTGGCTTCTGAAACCTCCGTGTTACAGAGATTTTCACATATATATGTTGAGCATGTAGCTGCTGGAGAGCCACTCATATCCCTCAGGAGTTAGTGGACATCTAAGCAGAGCTAAGAGATGTAGATTGAAGAAATATGACACCATACAATGCTAATATATACTACTCTTTACAGTTGCCCTGTAAACAGGCAACTGTTCACTAACAATTTCACCATACAATTTTATGTGCCAATGTTGCGTTTGAAGCTCGTTTCGCAACCAAAAGTGGCCAAAAGAAATGAATTAATGCAGCTTTGTATACAGCGGTGAATTTGTCAGCAGAAGTTCTTTTTATTCTTTTTATTTTAACTATGCTTTAGTCACAATGTAGTCACATTTCTTGTAATTACACCCCTTTCTGTCTGGGTTTTATTGACGTGTGTAAATAACGGAGTTGTAGAGTCCTTCAGGGTGCGCATTAAAAAAAGATTTGGAAGAAATGTTATCTGAGTCACATACTGTATAAACGCAGAGTTCTTCTCTGGGAGATATGTGAGCTTTGATAAAAGTTAAACACCATATGGGACTTGAAGTGGCTGATGTGAAACCGCTCATTACCCATTTCTGCCCTCTGGACAAAAACATGCAGTATAGGCAGATGGCATATCTAGTTTTATGTGAATGCATAACATTGTAAAGACAAGGAGATGCAGATGAACATAATTGTGCGGTGAATCTACTGGAGCAGCAGGTGAAGCTGGAGGCACAGACCAAACTAGTTTAATGTTAGAGAATCGAGCACTATATGTGAGGTGATTGGTTCAAATCCCAGCAGCTGTATGTGTAGGAAGCAGAAGGAGACTCGCATTAATTTCCCACCACCTCAGAATCGTTATTATTATGCTCTATATGTTGGAGTGTGGCGCCTTAAGCCTTGTAGCTGCTGCTTTCAGGGAAACCAGATTCGTTTGAATCCTGGGCGGTAGTCGGAGCTTTGATGTTTGATATGACACGATGCACCATCGGGATCTTTGTCATTTTAAAGCTCCTGACTGAGCGCAGCAGGAGAGTCTGTGGCGCAGGGGGGAAAAGATCTGCAGGGATTTGGCTGCGGATGACAGGGAGATACTGCCACCTCCAAATCTGTGTGTCTGATTGTAAGTGTGTGAGTCTCAGATACAGGGCCTGTTCAACAGAGTGTCAAGATGTTTACAGGAATGTTAAAGAGGAAAATTCACATGTAAATATCTGAATATTGGACTGAGGGTTTGTTTTGTTGTTTATTCTTTTTAGATGTCTGTCATATAGACCGAATCACAGCGATGATGCATTAACAACAATCTTCACTTCTGGTGAAAACTGGTGATTTATTAGCATTGTGGAGATACATGAAATCAGCAAACTTGCTTATTTCTGTTGTAATTTTCTGTAACATGTAAAGATATATAGTTAAACATGATGGTCCGACCTATCTGACGTTTCTGCTGTGTTTATTTTTTGCACCATGTTGCTTTGCTAGTGTCTTTGATATTTACACAACAGCAACATCTCAAACTAACTGCTAGTTTGGGATAAACTCACGCCGTCATTTTCTCTAGTCTGTGTCCAAACAGGTAAATTAGGCCTCCAACATAACGTTAGTGAAGGAGATATGAAAGCGTCAAACACATATTTGTGATTCGGTCTATAGGAGAAGTTCCAAGACACCACTGCTTCTACAGTCTTTTAGGGCTACAACTAACAAACTAAGAGCTTACATTGTTGATGTAACTGCATATTAACTTCTTGATGATTCTTTTGGTCTTTAAAATGTCAAATTGATGTTAAAGTTTGACCAACAGTACAAAACACAAATCTGTTGAGTTCACTATACGTACAGCAAAGAAAAGCAGCTAAACCGTCACATTTAAGAACCAGATAACTTTATTACATTTGTGACCTGATTATCACAATCAATGAAGGGATCAATCAAAGTTAAGTACAGTGTACAGAACAATTGATAAACACCTGCTCGTATACTATATCATGTGATGCTGGTAATATTTTGGAGTCCATACAAGTTAAACTCACTGGCCTGATGGCAGTGCTACAATCAAAGGTCAAACTTCAAGATGTCAAATGTCACACCTGCAACATCACCATAACTTAATATCACATTACTCAACAAATCAAACCAAGCAAAAATAGAGATATTTTGCTCGTTTGAGCCCCTCAAATGAGAAGATCTGCTGCTTTTCTCTGAATGTAAATTCATATATTTGTGTTTTGGACTGACGTTTGGACCAAATAAGCAATGAGAATCAGATTTTTTTTTTAAAAATGTTTTGACATTTTGTCGGTAAAAACAATTCATAATTCTGTGCATTAATCATGGTGAACATAATTTTGCAATATTTTAAGGCTATATCATGATACACAATATGAATCTTAATATTTTGAAATCTTCTCCAAGGCACTTCATAAATGGTAGGACTGGGCGACAAAATAAAATATCACAATACCTCAATATTGCAACAATAATGTAAGATTTTTGATCAATAATCATAAGTTATGTCGATATAATGACGAAGAAAGGAAGGAAAGAAAAGACACCATGTCACGATACAATGACATCCAATATCTTTTATAAATTCTCATACTGTGTCCAACAAAATCATTTTGAAAACTTGTTTGTTCCGACCTGTAAATGTTTTGGACTCAAACTCAACATCTGAAAAGTTATATTCTTTATTGAGATTCATGTAGAAAGAACTAAAAAGGTCACAGGTTTGATTTCTGCATCACCTCACAGTGGATGTGTCCATTAGCTGCCTGACACTGAGCTCCTACCTGCCGACTAATCTGTCTGGATACAAGTGTCAGCTAAATGCCTAAAATGTAAATGAAAGTGTCAGCGACACATAAAAATGTAATTACAAACTTGACTCTTTGAGGTGGGGTGAGTTTGGTTATCTTAGGTTTGCTTTAGAAGCTTTGCTGCGTTCGGGGGACCAACACTGACAAACATTAACTAGCAGCATCCAAATATGTTAATGAATATTTTCCACCCTAGTGTGAGATATAAACAAAAGTGCTTTGTTTCCTTTGTACAGTTACTGGATCTTTGTGAGATATCACTGTTTGATTAGAGACAGTGTATAAAAGTGCAGAGAGCAGGAGGCAGAGAGCAACATGCACATAATTCATAGACGAGATTAAATCCCAGGACGTCTCATTTACTAGATATCTGTTCCTGAGAAGCACCAGGATCCTCTCTCAGGTCTCACTCTTTTCATATCAAAACAGGATGGAGCTTCCCAAAAGTTACGGCTGTAGAATATTTGAAGCTGATGTTCTGTGATGAAAAGCGTTTGTGTAATTCAAAATAAATACATAAATATATTCTCGGCCGTTGCTGGCATCGTAGCTGCAAACAGGGAAATCAATTTTTAACACGTCTTTGCCGCATTTTCAGAATTTAGATCCAAAATGTAATTTGTGTTCACAATGCACGATGACCTCGACTGAGCTTCCTGAATTGTTCATGCTGAAGACATGAGTGCCGGTTGCATTTCAATGTCTGATGTGCCAGCATTTATTTTAGGATTATTGGTTAAAATGTATTCATTCAAAACAGACAGCTGGCGGTCTTGTGTTAACAGCCAAGGGACTTATTTTAATGGGTCATTATTTTGTTTATCATCCTATAAAAAGCAATTACACACAAAGCTCCAAGTTTATCATCAGAATATTGACTAGAACAAGAAGGGCCCATTGAAAAATCCAAACGTATTTATATACAGGCCTGAATATTAACTTAAGTATTCAAGGGCTACTCTGGTTTTCCTTGGTTTTAGGAACTCTGGTAGTTTCACACGGTGTAATTAGTGAGAAAGACGGACTGTTATCAAGCTGAGATGTTTGAATAATTGTGTAAAATGATTGGGATCACTCTCTGTAACTATATCAACCTGTGTGCCTCTTTTCCAACAGACCTCACATTCTCCAATTTTGTTTTCATCCTAACGACGAATGAATTTTACATATAGTGACATACTATGCATTGGGGTTCGCAAAGACAAGTTGTGAAAACAATGTCGACATATCATCACCTTTAAGATGATATGGTGAACTTGTTAGCAAATGGTTGCCTATTTACACATCCAGCAGTTACGTGGCAACATTATAGGTCATTTAGATGTGTTTGTGGCCACCTGATGAATTTAAGCTCTGTTTTTAGGACTTTGCCTGCTGCAGTTGAAATCCCTGCTATGAGAGTGTTGAGAGTAGGGCTGGGCAATATATTGATTTTATATTGTTATCCTGGTATATATGTTGTCTTTTCCAGGTTTTAAAGGCGTCATTACAGTAAAATTATGTCATTTTCTGAACTAACCAGAATGTTCTACTTCTTCTAATACTTGCCTTTACCGACTTTGTCATTATAGCCACATTACTGATGACTGTTGATCAGAAATCTCTTAGTGTTAATATTTTGTGAAAGTACCAGTAGTCATCCTTACAATATTGTCCCAACATTGATATCGAGGTATTTATTTGCTGCATTGTTGTTCTAAAAATATTGATATAACAGTTTTACTATTATTTCACTTGACGGTACTGCATGGGTGTATGTGGCTACTCCTTAAGACTCAATTCTATTATTTTTCTTTGTGAGTTTTTATTTCGGCATCAAAGCCAGCCATGGTGTACTGCGACCAAAACATAAAAACACATAAATGAAATACTATTGGAAATTTGTTTGCTTTAATCCGTTACTTTCATTTGTAATTTCTAAATATCTGTTAGCAGCTCTAATACAACTGCATATAAGAGGTGCTTTTTATGGGATGTATTATACATTTTGTTGCCGATTCTACAACATGTTTATGTGCAGTACATGCACAGCATTTCCACATTTACAAGACTTATAAGTTATGAAAAAAGTGGTTTGTAGTTTACCTGAAGGTGTTGGACATCTCTCCTGGTCAGCTTTGCTGGGGGTTTTCCCAGAGGAGGATGGAGTGGTGGAGGGCCTCTCAAACAGTTTGTCCTCCATGTTGGCTCTCTTGACGTAAACACACGACTTCCCCAGCAGCACGATGCTGTTCAACACTTTCAGAGAAACCAGCCTGAGGAGGGAGAAGGCTGCTGTTTAGAGAGATGCATTTCTTAGTAACATGGAATCAAAAACTCTTTCCCTTGCTTCAAGAACTAGTTTGTTTCAATAATCTTCTATTAAAGTCACTTTGTTAGATGAATAAAAAAAGACAATTAAAACACAAAAAAGCATTCCAAACTCTGATGTAGGGCCACACATACTTTAATTTGTGAAATCAATAATCACAGAATATTGAAATGTTGTTATTGCAGCCAGTGTATTAAAATAATTATTTAAGTAATTTAAGCTTTTTCACCAGCTTGGTTGACGGATCAGCACAGAGATTGAGAATTTGGTATATTTTGAAGGAAATATAAAAAAATAATAATGAGGATTATCACATTAGTCATAACTGAACAGCCCGTGAGTTATCACGGTGCTGTCTTGAGCTGGGCCGCAGCTTTAATAAATCTCCTCTAACATCTGGTTTCGATCGCCGTCGTTCACATCCCACCACTGACACCAGGATGTTGATGCGTACCATCCCTCTCGGTTTCGGGGCTTTGCTACGAGGCCCGGCCTGTGACACTGTGATGAGAGAGAGACAGACACATTTGGGTCTGTGGACCACCACACGCTGTGACAGGGCGTTTCGGACTGAGAGTCAGCATGGCTGAATCTTTGCCAAAGCAAAGCGGTCTGTTCAAGCCAGAGCTATTTTTAAATCAGGGGGTGGGGAAGGCCAGAGATGGCACTAGAGATGACAACATTGTATTCTTCACCCTGAGGGAAACTCTTCAATGGTACGAGCCCAATGGGATCTGGCAAATGAGAATGAGCGATGCAATCAGCAGCTCAGCACAGGGAGAACGTGAGGGCACAGTGTTAATGCTTATGTAACTGTGTGTGTCTCTGAATCTCAGTGTGTGTTTATGACAGTGCCTGCATGTGTTAGTGTGCATTCAGACTCTGCAAGCATGCCTGTTTACAACACGAGAGTCTCTGTGCATATTAGACACACTATCATCAAACACAAATCATAAACATTTAAATATTCACTGATATATGACTAAACGAATGCAGTGTTGAGATTCAGAAATATGGAAATATAGACTTTGACCTCAATTTCAATGGTTTAAGCCTGCACTTCAATGAGGAGAGGGGCGGAATAACAACATATCTTATCACCAGACTAATGTGCATGAACAACTTACACAACCAAAATCAGTTTCAGCCTTTAAATCTCCTTTTCAGCTGCATTTTTACAGTCAGATTAAAATATATGCAGCATATGTAAAATGAAAATGCCATGATTAACAGAACAAGTACAGTGATATGAGGCTCAAAGGCTCCAGAAATGTTGGATGCTGGGCACGGCACCCTACAACAAAATCATGCAACATTCAAACTATATACGAGACTAGATATCGTCTTAGATTTTGGATATTGTTATATCATGATATGTCGTAAGTGTTGTCTTTTCCTGGTTTTAAAGGAAAAGTAAAGTGTAAAGTGATGTAATGTTCTGAACTTACTAGACTGTTCTACTTGTTCTTCTACTTGCATTTACCAACTTGTCATTATATCGACATTACTGATGATTATTTATAAAAAATCTCCGTCTGTTAATATTTTCCGAAAAATGCCAAAAGTCATGTCTACAATGTTGCTGCAATATCATTATCAAGGTATTTAGTCAAAAATATTGTGATATTCAATTTTGTCGCCTAGTCCTAGCATTTATGAGATGCTCTGAGTAGATTTCAAAATATTGAGATACATATTGTGTAACACGATAAAGCCTAAAAGTATCAGGATATTATTTTAAAGCTTTCACCCAGACCTAAACATAACGATATTTAATTTAACAGTATAACTTTTAAAGACTTACCCGAGATAAAAGAGGAACACACACGTGTAGGAAAGAGCTCCCTGCACCTTCACAGAACTCATTACCACTCGAATAAGCTGTTAAAACAACAAAAAGCAGATTAAATGGATATTTTGCTTTACAAAATCTGATTAATTTAAACAACAGTGAGAACCAACATCATGTACAAGTTTGTAGGATGTTCTGGCTAACGTTAATGTGCTAATGACTCACTCTCTTCTGGTATTTAGTGCCTGAATAGCAACAGAGTGCAGCCTCTCTTACCAGAACAGCCAAAGGCAAAGGGATGAAGCCCATCCTCCGGGCCACTGAGTCACTGTAGTCTGTACAAGCCTACACAATGACAGACAAGCACAGATCAAAGCCTTGGACAAAACTACATTGATTAGCTGCGTGGGCTCAGTGCCATTTCTGGAAGTATGATGACAGTGATATGAAAGAAAGAGTTGCTTACGTTCTTCTGTCGACTGCTGACGAGATCGAAGGCCAAACTGGCTCTGTATTCACTGTACACCTGGGAAAGAGATGAGAATAATGATGGAGTACGGGAGCCAAGTGGTCTGTGTGTGACAAGCTGTTATCTGGTGAATCAGACTACTTTAAGACTCCTAAATATCAGGTTTGGTCCTTACATCAGCAGTGATGTCGTTGAATTTGGTGATGAAAGCATGTTTAATGATGTCAACAGCAACCTCAGACAGGACGACCATGAAGACATCAGGGAACAACACCCACAGGTGGTCTGAGGGGAAAATGGCACAAGAAACGTTGTGATGTAGATCATTTTCAACTTAAGTCATGCTTGAAACATTTTCTTTGGGAGAGTGCACATGCTCATAAAGTCTTCTCTGGATATTGTCTACAACCAGTTTACTTTTGTTGGCTCCTGTTATGAAAGCTCCACCAGAGCATCAGCTGCAGATAAAATTAGTTTAGTATGTTGGCTGTACCAATTGTGATGTTGTGTTCACTGCTGAGAGTTTCTGATACAGGACTCAATGTGCTGACACCTTCGCACATCTAGCAGACAAAGCAACATCAGTATACACTGGAGTTTTGTTTCTGTCCACCTGACAAATTTAACTCCAAATATCACTTTTCTTTTATTCTTTTTTCTTTTTTAGTCCAACTAACCACTATGGAAACTCACTCACTGGCTGTGAGACTGAACCAAAATAGTAGAGTTGTGGTCTGAAATTAAAACAAAGAGCTGAAAGACACTAAATGCGCCATATAGCTGAGGGTAACTGAGAAGCAGAGAAGGAAGAAGCACTCTGATCTTTTACTTAAATAACAGTAGCAATTCCTCAGTGGAAAAATACCCTCTTTAAGTAAAAGTTGTGCACATTTTTTACTTAAATAAAAGTACAAAAATTTTAGCATCAAAAAGGCTTGAAGTACACATTATGCAGTAGCATATTTACAGATATTGTACATTATAGTATTGGATTATAATTACTACTGCGTTCTAAGGCTGGGCGATAAAACGATCTCGATCTTTTTCATGATAAAATTCTCCACGATAACGATGATAAATTTATGACATTATTTATTATTATTTATAAAATCATTATTTTCCGTAGTTATTTTTGAGTCCGTTTTCCTTTACCTAGAAAACACAACACCAACAGCCAATCACACAGCAGAGAAACCAGGGTTTCCCGCAGCGCTTTCCTGTTAAGGCGGCCGCCTTAACAGGAAAGCGCTGCCGCCTAAACTAACGTCTTCAAAAAAAAAATCCAAAAAAAAAAAAGTATATACTAGCGATATTCGCCGTGTTACTCTGTCATGTTTTCTCCCTTTCATTCCAAACCGTGTCCAACACTAGTCTCCCTTCTCTGCAGAACGTATTAAAATAATAATAATAAAAATAAAATAAACTTTTTAAAATGGGCTTATGCGTCCGAATGCCTCTGAATCGCGCGATGCGTCCGAACAGCGACAGTTGACGTTTGCATGTGATTTTCTCTCGCAATGTACACAGCCAAATGGAGCGTAAAACAGAACCAAAAATTGCAGGCTTCTTCATGCGACGAGGCCGGCCTACTTCACCGAGTGTGACGAAACTGACAAAGACGAAGAACTTGTACCGAAGAAAGGTCATACCACTCCGGTTATTTGGAAATAGTTTGGCTACCTGAAGTCTGACAAAGCACAGACCAGCATTAGATGCTAAATGTGTCGGCGAGCAGTCCTCAGCAGAACTGGAAACACCACCAACCTCCTAAACACATGATGCCTAAAAGCACGGTTAGAAATCAGCCGTTCGCAGAGTGAAGGGTGAAGTTAGAGCAGCTCAGAGATGTCACCACATCAGGTCTGACAGAACAGGAGGCGTTAAAGCTGAACTGAACAAGAATACAGCAGCATAACCAGCCTCAACTTTACCTTTTGATTTTATTTTCTTTAATCAATGTTCAGTTCAGTAAACTACCTCTAAAATGTTTGAGACACGTTTGAAACAGGCAATTTGTTGAACTCATTTTATTTATCCAGTGTTTAACATGAAGCCATTTGGTTGGTTGGTTCTGTTGGATGTTTGTCACCTATTTATTCTGACAATAAATAATTGTATTTTATAAACCATAATTAACCTTCTGGTTTGTTTTGGGTTCTGTCCTAAGGAAAATACTCATAAAACTGTCAATTCAACATTATTATTGTTAAATATACTGTATATCGTGATAGTTATCGACATTGGTCAATATAAAAAAACATATCGTGATAACAGTTTTGGCCATATCGCCCAGCCCTACTGCATTCATGTTTTTATCACTTTAATATTGAAGCTAATAAAGGTGGTTTAACAATCATATACAGTTTACCTGCTAGGTTTGTTTATGAAATTGTACTTACCCTGAGTACAATACTTGAGTAAATGTACTTAGTAACTTTCCATCATTGCTGAAGAGTCGGACTCAACTCTCAGCTTTAAGTTATAGAATTACTCACACAATTCAATGCATCAGGTCATAAATGTTCATGTATTTCTTTTCAAACACAAAGCCTACACAGTGATATATGACCCAGAGGCTTATGATATGAGTAAAACCAATCTGACTCTCATTACATCCATTTTAACTATCAAAAAGTGTTTATCTCAGGTTAGCTTAGCCGTTGATTTGCTGAGAACAGGTGTTTTAGTTCTGTCGAATGTAAACAAAGATGTGCAGGCGTCACTAGTGCAGGATGGCGGTTAAATTAATTACTGGGGAATCACCGGGGTGGTTTGTATACCGCTTTAGCAACAGAAGGCTGTAGCTCTGCTAGTATTAGCACATCAGTGTTATGATTTCTGCTGACAGGCCACGTCTGTCATCTAGTGTGTGTGTGTGGCTTTGAGACTGGCAGAAGGAGCTGACTGTTTTCAGAGGGCTGTCACACAGAAACTCCCAGCTCTCATCCCTCACTCCGCTCTGAGGTCTGTTGCAGAGACAGATCCCAAAGGTGTTGCAGTGGGTCAACCAAAAGCACAACAGCAGGGAAGGAGCTGCTCAGCAGATTTTTCTGAATATTTTACCATGACATGCACTGACCGTTTGTGGAGGTTTTCAAAAATTCAGAAGCACTACAGTGAACAGACCTGGGGCAGAATGCTGTCTGTTTGAATTTACTACAAAATATAAAAATAAACTACTAAACTGCAGTTTGAGGTCACACATCGTTACCTGGGTTCCATGCAAACTGCTCCATATTCCTGAGACATACGATGAGGAGGAGAACGTAGCTGGTGAATCGTTCCTTGATATCTACAGATTTAAATAAAGAAATGTGTGATTACAATCTCAACTTGGATCAGAAGCATCAACATTTTAGACACAACTGCAGTGAAGTTGCTTTCACCCATGATTAGTATCCTGGTACTGTAGCTGTGGTGTTAAAGGGTGAAATCTGTCAGTTTTTTGCTCTGAGAAAAGTCTGGAATAAATCACTGTTCTTACATTTTAGCAGCATATCACAGTTACTGTGGACTGTGAAATCACAGTATTTCACTCGGACAAAACATCCATCTATATCATTTGAAAACACAGCTGTAGATGTTCAGCACACTATAATTTCTACTGATAATGATTGTTAGACCCTGCTCAGCTCCGTAAACAAAGAATCTTCTAAGATGTGAGTGAACAGTCGGAGGGAAACGGCAGCTGATTAAATCTTATTGTTCTCTGCTGTCATTAGCATACTGTAAGAGTGACTGAGACAAAAACATGCTGCCTCTGGGAATCAAAAGGGAAACGCACAATCATTTGATATCTCTGTGTTCAGTCTGTCAAAGCCAAATTTGATACATTTGTAAAAGGGTTGCATGTAAAGAAGAAAAGAGATAAACCCTTTTAATTAGGTCTCTCCTAGTTTTGAATTAATAATACAGTTTGATGCTTTTAACAACATTTAACAAAACATTTCACTAAAAAAAAAGTTAAATAAATGTCAGTCGTACATCTATCAGTTTATGTGTCATCCACATGATTGACTCTGAAGTAGCTGAGGTCAGTAAAAATTCAGAATATAAAGTCAGCAAAAAATGTGCTGCCTAGTGAACTTTGACCCTTGAAGTCATTACTACTGGATGCTTGAAATACTGACCAACGCTGAAGCTGATCATCATACTGAGATCCTCCCAGTAAATTTATCAGCTCAGCTGTGTGAAATTTAAATACCATCAGTCTGACTTCACTGCTAATACAACCAAGCGGAGCTGCAATTAAACAATATTTTAAATACTGATTAATCTGCTGATTATTTTATTTGTAATCATTTAGAAATTAAAAAATCCAAATATAATAGAAAATCAGCCGATCATTGCTATAAAGAAGCTGAAACCAACAAATGTCTGAACTTTTTGTTTGAAAACTGCAAAAATTGATTATCAAAACAATTGACAAATCATTATTTTATTCTTTGGCTAATTGATTAACTGACTACTCACCGAAGTTATAGAACGAAGGGACACAGTTTAAATATTAAGAATTAAAATATTCAAACAGGTGAGTTATATAGATTTCTGTTTTTATCATCACACAACCGTTGAGAGATGTTCTGAAGATTGGAGCTACAAAGAATAAATGTCTGAAGGACAAAATCTTTTCCCATTTTGTACATTCAAGAGTAGCAATAAAGCAGTAAAGGTTGATGGAGCACTTGATTATCACAGAACATGGAGACACTGAATATTTTTACGTTTTGTCAGTGTAACTTCTGTGCAGACTGGCAACATCACAGAAGAACCCAATCCAATTAAAGCACACCAGTATGTTTTAGGTTCTTTTGTTTTTTTTCTGTCGTGAAGTGAAATCTCTTACCACTGTTGGACATTTGGAATAAGTTGTTCTTTCCAAATTTCTTGAACACACTTCCTTTGATCTCCACAAACTGTGAAGAAGAAAGAGAAGAACAAAGAAAGCAAATGAGCCAGAAAATACAACACAAAGCATCTCGTTGCAGCTGCAACACAAACGTTTCATCATCAATGCGCCAAGTTGAATTTTAATGGGGTGCATCTGCATACAAATTATTTAAGTTAAACGTAGTTTGTGAGCATATGTGCCTAGATTTTGTTTGTGGAACAATGCAGCTGCTTAAACAATCAAGCAGGCAGATTGTTGTGAACTACATTATCTTTCTGTGTGTGTGTGTGTGTGTCCACTGACGTTGTTGGACATCATGATGGTGAGCAGGGACTTGTTGTGTGAGTTGAAGGCGACATTGAGGGTGGAGGCTTGGACCATGATGAGGATGGCATGAAGGACTGACAAACAGCCACTCAGGAAAACAAATCTCTTTTCATTAAAACAACAAGTTCGAAGCCTGAAAACAGCCGAGCTGTGACCATCAACAGTAATGAGATCTTATAACGTATCTTTGAGTGAGAGCCTCTGCCCTTTCATTCTGGTGACTGTCAGCCAAGTCATGCAGCACTTAATGGCTTCATTCATTATTTTTAGCATTACACAGCTCATAAAGAAATAGTTATGGACATTTCATCAGACTGTAACTGCATTTTGTCTGTCAAACGTTACACTAGGAAGTTAGAAAGTAAAGAGAATTCAAATCAGTTTAGTTCACTTACTAAGACTTAAGACACTCATAATCCTGCCACGGATTTAAAGAAGGATACAGACATAAAAGACGGCCATGATGAAGTGAGGAATGACTCCTAAACTGTCTCTTTTCCGTTCTTTGGGTTCAGTGGCCGTCCAGTAGAGAGCGTCCAGGATGTCTTGACCAAAGGAGGAGAAGAGGCGGTCGGCCACCTGACAGAGGAAAAACACATAAGACCATTACTTAATACATTAATAAAGGTATGAATGCCAACCAGAACTTTAGTTAATTTCCTCTATTATCTTACCTACATGAATTCATCTTGTTATTTATTGTATTTTTCATGTTTGGTTTTTGTTTCCAGAATCCAATGAAATTATGCCAACTTGTATAGTTCTCTGTTAGGATTAGATCCTACCCTTTCATTTACAATTTATGCAATTATCTCTGGGCTTCAACAAAGCTAAATCACTCATGAAAAATGTTATTTTCTCTTCTTTATGTTTTGCATTTATTTCTTCAATTATTTCTTACTTATCTAGTATGACTGTTTTTTATTGATGATCCCCTTTGCTGCTGTAATAATTCAAGTTTCCCTGGTGTGGACTAATAAAGGGTTATCTTATCTTGTTCCAGCTACATTAAATGTACAGTTTGACATCTTTTGCACCTTTTACCACATCAAGAAATTCCTAGAAACTCTGGGTAACGGTTTTAAATACCCTTTTTCCCCATATTTGATGGCCTTAACATTGACACACTACTACAGGTGATCAATCTGTAACAAAACTAGAGCTGCAACGATTAATCGATTTGCTATCAACTCTTGAATGAATTGACCACTATATTCATATCTATTAATTGGTTTTGAGTAACTTTTTAAGGAAAAAAGCAGTCAAAATTCTCTGATTTCAGTTTCTTAAATGTAAATATTTTATGGTTCCTTTACTCCTCTATGACAATAAACTGAATATATTTGGGTTGTAGACAAAACAAGACATTTCAGGATGCCATCTTGGGCTTTGGGAAACACTGATCAACATTTTTCAGACCTTTTTCTGACATTTTATAGACCAAACAACAAATCGATTAATCAAGAAATGTACAGGTCATAATTTCAACCAATGCAACATGTCGTGTGAAAAAAAAATCACGATCCACTAAACCTGTCAGGCTCACTGTCAGCAAGTCATCACCTTATTTTCTTTGACCAATACAATCAGAAACAAGTTTTTTTAAATCTTATTTTTGTGTTTGGTCTATCTAGATTATGAGTGCTTAATACTTGAAAACAAATGTAGTAGTGATCAGATTTAAACATCTACACCTTCTCTGCAGACACAGAAATACACTGAATGACAACTGTAAAAAAATAACAAAAAAACACTCAAGGTTTGAATCCTGCATGTTTAAGAATACATGCAAGTTATTTTACCACCAAATGTCAGATGTGACTGAGTGTATAAAATGTGAGGTACCTCCAACATGTTGTAGATGAGGTAGAGTTTGATGACAGACTGTCCTCTGATCAGGTGGTACATCATGGAGTAATCGACGTAATGCATCATGGAGAAGCAAAGCACCAGGATCAGACCCTTCAGCATGTCACACACCTGCGCTGGCTGCAGCAGCCGAGACCCGCTGACCACACACACACACACACACACACACACACACACACACAGATCAAATATTAGTATCTCATGAATATAAAAACACAATGAATCAACTTTTCAGAACATTTTAACACAGATTTTCATGCTGAGATTTATATGCCTCACATGCACACACAACAGCCTGTCATTGTATATCTTGAGTGAACAATTAAATGTGTTTGTAATCAGATATAACACACATGTAGGCTGACAAACACAAACATTTTACCACGATCATGACTGCATGAACAAGTGTTTACAGCATTAAAACCCACATTTTTCCACACTTGACACTGTCATTGATATTGTGTAGTGGGAGCCAAGCCCTGATATATTACATCACCAGATAACAAACATGACTTCTGCTCTAAAATGTCTCTGCTACTCATAAAATGTGAGGAAACAGTAAGACCACACAAACAGTGGAAAACAGTTATTCTTTATCCCACATAAAGGAAATGGAAACAGGTAGAAATAACACAAAAACACAACATTAAATATTAAAGTTACTATCTCCTTTGTACTAAAAGTCATCTCCATAATAAGATTTATCTCTTTTTAATATGTCTGTTTCTGTGTTTCTTCAAGATTAAATCTCTGTGGTTCTTATCTACCAAACAGATTACAGCACACAAACAAAAAAATCATATGTGTTTGAGGATCTATCTTTATGGAAATATTTGCAATTGGTGCAGCATTTTGGACTGAAAATTTTAAAATGGTGTTTGCTACTAAGCTGCTTACACATACTGCAAGAACAGCAACACATGTCTTTTAATGGGTAATAATGTGTTTCAAACATGTGCAGCTTTCATAATTAATTGCAACGGTTGGCAGCAGCAGCTTGGGAGCATGTTAAGAGGAGGGCTGACAAATCCATAGGGCCAGTTTACTGTGACAGGGATAACTGGGAAGAGCCAGAGAGAGAGAGAGAGCTTAACTCTAAGAAGTCCTGCATATTTCACATGTCAGCTGTGTGACTGGCTATATCTACAACCACCACCAACACCAGCAAGAGAAAAATGTTTTATCCACTCACCACGACTGACCATAAAACCCAACTTCAAGATTCACGAGCATCATGGTTTTTAAACATGATACATTCAATTTAGGCAATGTGTTTGCTGCTGGTTGTTTATTTTACCACATTGGCACAAAGTTGTAACCAGATAAATCTGCTAAGCTCATGTTTTATTTGTGATTATTTGATACTTCTTCAGATAGATTTCTACTACACCGGGCCCATGTCTACTCCAACCACAACTGTTTATATAACAGGGGGCTGGTTTGATACGATGACTGACAGAGGAGCGTCACTGGTCCAGATTTGAAAATGCATGTTACAAGTTTTGTTGCTCTGATTGGTTGTATTTCTATTGAGTTGCGTGCAGTCTGAAGGTTCAACCAGGCTCACGAAACTCAGATCAGATGGTCAAACTAAGTAGTGCTGAACAAATATGAATCAACATACAGTTTATTTTACTGTTTAGCTGTGATTGGAGTACGTTTACTCGGCCAACAAACCAAGATCCTTCATACTTGCACGTGTCAGGGCACAGTGTGTCCAGAGGCATTTTGGTCCATGCCAGTTCCTTGGAAATTGATGTGAATTGAGAGTGATGATACTAATACACGCGTGAATTAGTCCGGCGATGCCAGGCTAAAAGACTACAAGTCAAAGTTGAACCCTCTCGTACCTCTAAAACACTATGAACCACACAGACTAATACTAAACCAACTCACTACTGCACAAGACATGGCAGGACAACAATGAACTACTCTAACAGCCAGTATTACCTTAATTAACTTAAGTGGATGTTGATCAATCTTGCATCACATCACCAGGGCTACTTCTCAGCACTCACACTTTTAAAACATGAGAGAGGAAAAAGAAATTCAGATGGAAGACGTAGGGGGCTGGAAGGTGTGGAGATCTTAACTATTTTAGGAGCCGAGTCTGAGAGAGGGAAAAAAAATGCCAGATTTTGGGAAGATGTGTAAATAAGCTCAATCGAGTGTCTCACTGTCTTCTGAATCTGTGAATGATGAATTTAGCATATTGGTATTTTTTTGTCCAACAGATAAAATACTGCTGTCACAACCAAAGAGGAGTCGGGGTTTAGCTTGAATACACTGAGTGTACAATTTATCAAGGATATCCAGGAATTACAATGATGAGGTGAACTCACATAAAAGCCATTCATTCGTATTGTTTTCTCTCATTTCTATGCGTATGACAAATGATAAGACTCAGATAAAACTGCAAAAATGGGCTCTTATCCAGGATCACAAGGCGTCTCTATAACTGTGAAGATGTGGTTTGTTTTGTGAGGCCACAGCTCCACCCAGTGTTCACCAATGGACTCATTCATGTAAATTAAGCACTTCTATGAAAAACGTGTTGGTAAACAGTAGATTTGGTATTCAGGTGGATAAGGTGCTGAGGCATCTTATCCCCAACATGTGCGACACACACACACACACACACACACACACACACCCACACCCACACACACGCAGCTTTCAGGAGGCAAAGCTGCTGCAGCTGGCTGGTAGTGTAGCCTGTACAAAGCAGCCCTCACTCTTTCTATTATACAAGCATTATCTACTTATTACAACACACATGAATATATGTATGTTTGGGCGCAGTCAGCTATGTGCTGCATTCCAAGTAGCCATGACTATGTGCTATTCATACTGTATTAGCCTGACAGAAGGCATTAAGACTCCAGAAAAAGAGCAGAAAGGTTGATTTCTGTTGCAAAACCTTGTTAGAGAAGCCAAACTGTGACCAAAAAGAAGCTGTTTTGCAGTTGTATAGCAGCTGGGGGTTTCTGTACAGGGAGGGGAAACAGCTTCCTCCACAACAACTGTCAAAAGACGCCTTTAAACAAGACAAATGAGCCCCCATCTGTTCCAGAGGAGCTGTACAGTAGGCAGCCCTCCAGTTTAAGCATGTGCAGCTGTATCACTGACAAGCAACATGATTGTGATGAGAATGAGCATGCACTCTCAGCAAACCTTCCCTGGGTGAAAAAACAAAACTTAGGAGGAACCAACATGTCGGCTCAGGCTGGGAGGATGGAACATGACGTGAGCTGCGTATTAACAGACACATGGAGATGAAGAAGAACTGGTGAATGGACGTGGAGGCCGTCAGGACAGTGATAACATTAATGAAGCCTTCACAGGCTTCAGGGAGCGTTACCTGCTTCTTCTGCAGTACGGGCATGTGTGTGCCCTGCAGGGGGGAGGAAGGCAAGGGGAGAATCAGAGAGAGGGTGAGGCAGGCAGGAGGACAGGCAGTGTCCATCAGGGGGGGTTGGGTAGATATGCCTTGAAGCTGTATGATTACTGCACTGCTCTTCAGTTTCAATAGTACATACTATACAAATCTATATGGCAGAAGACAACTCTTCAAAACACACAGTGTATCACAACATGTGACCTAATTGCCAGTTGGCTAAAAACTATAGAGGATTGTTTTTCTCCTTTTTCTGACCTTTTGTGCAAACGTCAAACTAATCAAAACCTGGAAATACTATCAAATTAACTTCCAGACCTATATAGTAAAATCTACAGCCGTTTTATGTAGATAAAATGAAAGCATAATCCGTCTAAGAGACAGACCATTAATTACACACAATAAGTGATGGACAGACCTTTACCAGAATGTCTTTAAGGCCTATTTTCATCACATGCTATGTTCAAAACTGTAGCTGTTGCAAACAAAAGTAATGGACTGGTGAAATATTACTGCAGTGGAGTAGCTGTATTATGTATATTAAATATACACCATTTTAGCATATATTATTACAACTGCACAAAATATGAACATTTTCTGTATAAAGTTGTAAACAATGGTTACACACCAACATGTCGTAAGAGAGAAACAATACAAAGATTTCTCACAAGGCCTTTTAAGCTTAGCCAGTGTCTTCTCATTAAAAAAAGACCCAAGAGGGAAATACCAGATGCCTTACTTCAAGACAAATCCTGCTCATACATTAGGGGTGTCATGATTTCAATTCTAAATCAAAAATTGCTTGAAATGAGCATTTATATTATCGCACGGCAAACAGTTTGGGTTTTGCAGTTAAAAGAAACTCAAGCTGTCCTACCCTTCTGTCATCTAGTGATGCTTATCTTTGTCTTTTCAAATTCACTAGTGAAATATTACATTTTTTAATAAGTTATTTAAATTTGAACATTCTAGAGGCAAAACAATATATTGGTTTGTCAAAAACACTGGTACGTCTGTATCAACATTTATATGCTGCCTGATCTGCAACAATATCAAAACTTTAATATGAGAACTGTAAAATATCCCACCTCTGTCATACTGTATATCTTTGTCACAAGTGTTTGATAACCACAATTAAGGGATCATTACAAAAATGTGTTTAAATCAATACTCTCTTTTATATCAGTATCGGCCCCAAAAATCAAGTACCGTCAGGCTGTTGATCATAGGACCCTAAAAGATATGGCAGTGCTATCACACTTGATGCCATGTTTCTTTTTAAAGAAAAGTAAAAGACGGTGGTCAAAGCATGGAGCAAATTATCTGTTTATATTACACTCAATGGCCTTACAATGGCATAGCCCTGTAGGCGGAAAAAATGTTTTAATAAAAAATGTAATCGAATTGTGACCCTGCAATTGAAATCAGAATCAAATCGTAGAATGTGTTGGATTATTTTGGATAAAATAAAGATAAATATTCATGAAGAAAAATTAATATTAGTTTAACTGTAATAGTGCAGCCAGATGTGTGTTCATACCTGAGGCTTGTGTGCTGCTGTGTGATGAATTCACTGTATTTTACATTTTATGCAGGGTTATATTGAGTCTGTGCATTTCTTTTGGTATGCCAGTATAAATATAAAGTGTTGTTTTGTGTGTTTATAGGTTGGAGAATGTGTGTTTAGGCTCTGACCTGAAACCACAGCATGGCAGGGTGAGGAGGCGGAGCACAGCCAGCAGCACCCTGAGGGGCAGCAGGGTGAAGACGTACAGGAAGGCGTCCACACACAGGAAGAAGCCAAAGATCATCAGCTGGAAAGCAAAAAGTCACACAGTTACACATCCAAGTCAAACAACGACTGACAGCAAGGGAACAACATGCTGTGAACAAAAGCTCCAAGATAAACAACGATCAACAGTAGGAATGTAAATACTGTCAAGTCCGTAGATACATTTGGTCATCGTCATCGTGAAAGATAAATATTGTCCGTATAACTAACAATTAAGTAAGATCATATAAAACGCTGCAGTGATGCACAACAGTTTCCTCACATCCCCCCCAAAAATTCTGGCTGATAAAGTGACTTCACTTATTTTCTGTCTCCTGTCCATCGGAGGAAAGGCTAATAAACACATGTGTGACTACAAACACTACACCTAAACTCAGTGATGCAGCAGACACATACCTTCTCAGTTTCCCATACAGAAGTCATTTTCTTGTCATTTTAAAATAAATGCTGTATGTATTTAATGTAAGCCAGCTGATGTCTTCTTGCTGCTACAACATAAAGACAGAGGTGTGTTTGGGCTGAAGCTTGTGGGAGGGCTTGTCTCTCATTGGTTGGTTCTGTGTGACTTTACTTGGGGTCTTGTCAGCTGGGGGTGAAGTTGGTTAGTCAGCTTAACTTCGTGAACTCACTGGAGGTGTTTTTATGTTTACACACATTCCTCTGTTGCCCCCAAGGAAAAGTCAGTAGGAGCTACATTAGTTTGGGCTCGGCTGTAGAGAGAGGGTCTCCTCTACTCTGGAAACATTATACAAAGACCTTTACACCACACGCACACAAAGGGGACACTGTAACGACCTAATTGTATTTGATAAAGTAATGCATTATTATAATTAATTAATACTCAACTTGGGTCAGTCTTCTCCACATGTTAGATGTTAACCTTCAAACCATGTAGGCCAGGTATATATAAATATTAGTTAATACCAGGTATCATTTTAAAGTTTGTGATACTCTCCAAGAAAGAGGAATCACATGGTTCAGATGAATCCACATTTTATGTTTTAACACTCCCACCTGGTGGCTCACAAGAAGAACAACAAAAATAAACTGGTGACAGAGAGGCACGAGGAAAAATTATATGTTGTTCTTATAAATATAATTTTACATTCATCAATTATTAATACTAAATTGTGTGTGTGTTTGTATGCAAAAGTGCTATCCTTAACCTTTACCCTCTAAAATAATGGCTAATGGCTAATAAAAAGTTCACGGTTACATGGGCAACCCAAACCAGTCATACCATCATTGAGAAGCTTTAACTAGAGATACAGATACCCGAAGAGTCCCCATCCGTTACTAGTGTGTTAATATACATATATACATAGGTTATTCTTAGTCTTATTACTCGTTTTCCTTCGGCTGCAAGCTGTGTACATTTCTATCTCTACTCTTCTCTCTCCATAGCTTTCTCGAGGTCGTGTGGCTGTCGGCCTGCCTCGTCATCCTCCTGCATCCACAGTCTTCACATTTACTTTGTATTCTGATTGTATCAGATATTTTGTCATCGAAATCTGTAATCACTCCGTTTTGTTGGTCTGTTCTGCTTATGCATCTATTACATGTCTGTTTGTGCTTGGAGAGGAATCCGTCCTCTGTGGCTCTTCTTGAGGTTTCCATGCTACAAGAGTTTTTTCCTTCCCTCATTTGAGGGTTTAAGGACAGAGGGTGTCATACATGGTGCAGCTTGTACAGCCAATTTGATTTGTAATTTTGAACCATCAAAATAAAACTGACTTGACTTACCAGCTGAATACTACAAACCTTGCATGGATTTTACTGTATGTTATGAATGTGCTTGAAGTTACACAGGTCACTTCTTGTTAAGTGTTTTTGCCTCCATGTGGCGTAATAAATCTGTTAAGTTGCATAAAGATGTACAAGATGCTGCGGGATATCAGCAAAACCGTTTCCAATCAATAAATTACATGGTATCAGATCGGTACGTAAGCTGATACCGATTTCAGCATTTTAGGCAGAAAAACTCAAGCTTTAAGCAACAAATCTTTGGTATTTATACTTGATGAATGACCAGAACAAAGAACTGATTGCAAAGCTTGGAGTTGATAAATCTGCCAATTATCTTATCAGTTGAGTGTTGGTGCAGAACATGTTATCAGGTTTAGGAGTGAATCAGTCTGAAATGTTTACGGGCTGACTGTGAGCTATAAACATGACTTTGCCATCTGTGTGGGTCTGACAGCAGACAGATGGAGCTAAATGAAGAGAAAGGGGGGCAGCTGAGTTCAGGATGAGTATTATGCTGTACCTTCTCCAGCTCCTTGGGAATGCGCATGCATGTGTAAACTCTCTCTCTGCGCTCGGTGTACTTTGCCTCATTGTGTTCCAGGAAGTAGCCTCTGGTGAGCTCTGCTGCAATGAAGCGCGACAACGATGGATCTGGAACAACATTTGAGCACCAGTGTTACCACAATGCTATTGTCTGCAACAATTACAACCACAGCTATCAACACAATGAGAGTGTCAAGCTTTACAGTGTCCACTGCAAACTGAAAGAGAGGGAAACTTCTCTGAATGGTGGAAACAGAGTTTGATAATATTCTTAGCTCACTGTTTGATTCAATGCACCATAAATACAATTTATAAAGGCTGCATCTTTACATCAAGAAAAGCACTTTACATATTTAGAGGAACAATTCACAGTGATAAAGTTATTGAATTAATGCATAGAAACTCTTCAAAGAAACATTGGAGACTTCAAATGAAAGTAAAGCAACATATTTTGTTATTAAGTTCCCATTCCCTGTTTTTAACAAATGCAGTGAAAGGGGAACTGTTTTAAAGGAAGTTTTGTTGAATCGTTTCAGTCAGTGCTCACATACCGTCTTCAAATTCTTTCTGCTTCACTTCAGCCTGTGAGAACCTGTCAAACACGTCAGGCTTCATAAACCGGACACAAATACGAACTCATTGTATATTAAACATCACATGACCTAACAGTATACTGTTGGCTCAACTTGTAACAGTTTTGCTGTTAAAGTCTCAGTCACGGATAGAGCTGAAACATGTTGGGGTTAAATTGGGCTTGAAACAAAAAATGTCCCTTTGTTTCAATTTTATCGAGCACCCACACGCATGCCTGGTCACAAGAAAGTCACATAAAGCAGTGCCCGAGAACAATGTCATATATTTTTATTAAATTGTTCATTCCCCTTGTGCAAATTTGCTTTTATCTAAGCTGCAGTGTCTGAAGTATTCGTACTTTATCCTGTTAGGTATTTATCCAGCGGTGTTTACCTAACACCTGATGTGGCCTGCACTCTTTGACTGGATACATTTGTCATGTGCATGGTCAAATAAGGATCCATTTGAGTGTGTGTGGCCCAGAACTGATGCAAACAAGTGTGAAATCAAAATGTCTCAATTAGGAATTTCAGGTACCTCGACACTGCGAATTCTTTTATCTTACATCATTTTGATATCTTTTGGTTTTGGACACTGGGTCGGATTAAACAAGACATTTAAATGTGCCACGTAATTTGGGTTGCAGCATTATCACTGGTTTCAAGTGGCGTGAAAATTGACAGTTATCTAATGCTTATCACCGATTTTGAATTCTGCCATTATAGTGTTATTTAAAATACACATATTTAAAGATTATGTCAAGTTTCATGCCTGCCAGGATATACTGTTTTATTGAAATTATAATAAAGTGTATGTTCAACCAAAGAATCCCTGCTGTTTTTCTTTACGTGTAATAATTGTAATAATAACTGTGATATTTTCTTTGATGGTTCATGTGCTGTGAAAAAATCATACCATAGTAACTCTACAGGTAAATAATTGAGAGAATGATCGGCATTACTGAAAATGATCCTCACTGTAGTGTCACCTCTCTTTCTGTTTTGTAGTTGTCAAACAAACTGACAGGTCACAGATTCAGACTTATCAAACACGGAGCCTAAACGGTTTTTAGAAAGTCTCAAATTTTTATAGATGAGATGTTGCCTCAAATCCTCACAGTGAAAAAGTGAAACCAGGGCGTGTTTGGCATTTGTGCTTCAAAAATAACTGCAACAGTTGATGGATAACATGATAGTTGTGAGCTAATTTTGTCCATCAAATGATGGACGAATTAACTGACTAACTGTTTCAGCCCTAAACTAAAGTTTCTGTCTAAAGGGTGACATTTGTCTTAACAACTATCTCCATTTTGGAAGATACAATGTAGATATTTTTTTGCATAAAGTCATCAGGCCACAGAATCGGGTGCAACACCTGAAAACCATGACTTGTAGACATCCTGAGGTTATAACTGTGATTACATACTGTACCCTGATCAGAGGTTATTTACTGTACGTGTTCAAGGTTTACTCCTCACTTTTAAGGTTTACGCAGCCATGCAAACTAATTGTAGACATTAATACAGCAGCTACACAGCGAGAGAGAAGATCCAGAACTATTGTTGAACAAGGACTCCTCTGCGACAGTCACAGGGTTGCTTGTACAGGCAGGTTTAATGAGCAGGAACCTCAGAAACACTTTATTATTAGCTAAGGTAGCTAGTTAATCAAGCTAGCACTGACTGTGAACGCTAGACAACACGAGCTAACAGTTCTGGACTCAGCTTTTACATTTAACGTGACCTAACTACTCACTACTGAAGCTTTTATAACTTATTTGGATTAGAAAATATTATGGTTATCGTTAAAATTAAATACTTAAGCGGTCATAGAGGCAACACTGCTAACGTAGACAGTCAGCAAACTGAAATAAGACGTACTGGAGGTGTACCGTTTATTAGCTGTAACGTCAGTAACGTCAGGGGGACCGTTTACCTGCGGACTGCTCCCGTTGCTCCCTCCTGACAGCGCTAATGTCGTAAAATCCCAAAGTTTCCGGAAGTTCTGCGGTCAACCCGATTTTACCCGACTTGTGCAACTCATCCCAGGGTCGTTTCTGTCTTTTCTTTAGCTCAATGTCTGCTTCTTTCTCCTCTGACAGCTCGGTCCCCGACAAGTCCGCCATCTTTGCTTTGGCCGCCGTCACTGCCGCCCCGCCGCGTCGCCCCGTGCTACGTCATCAGAGTGTAGGTAAAAACAAACGACGTCACAGGAGGACGTTACCGGACGTTACAGGTAGATTCAACTGTGTCTGTTTTTAAACTGATTTAAATCAGTCAAATACTATTATTGCCTTTTTAAAACGAATGTTGTCCAAAAATGCATAAAGATGAATTTAATTTAATTTAATTTAATCTAATTTAATTTAATCTAATATACAGTTTACATTTCTATTTGTCCCATATTTAAACAACTCTGAGCAAAAACTAATTAAGGCTTGGAGTTATTTCATTTTATATTTATATATGTTTCCTATTATGCTCGTACTGATATTATATATCAGTATCAGTTGTATGACGTAATCAAGTGTTTTCTACCTCAGTGAAACAGCTTACTCTGAAATGTCAGTTCTACCTTGTCAGTTCTACCTTTTTTGACTAAATTTAAGATTCGGAAAGCCAAAATTACAGGCAGAAAGCCATTATACTCACAAAGTAGGCCAACCAGTAGGTCTGCTACATTCATTAGATTCATTATTTCATAGTATTTAATCTTTATTTTTTATTTTTTAAATATTTTAATTAAAGGTAATTCTCCCTTAACTTGTATTCTGTACTTTAAATAAAATGTATACCTGTTTCTGTTTTTATGTGTCTTTTTCTTATTTTTACTATTATTATTATCAAATGGGTTTATTTTCCATTTTATTGCACAGTAATTACGACATTCTCTCCCTGTTTTTATGTCTTTTTTATGTGAAGCCCTTGGTGCATGCAATTTCATTTGTGAAGTACTTTGAGTTGCATTACTTGTAAGAAAGGTGATATACGTACCATAACAATAAAGTCACAAAGTATTATTATTATTATTATTATTATCATTTTACTTAATCTACAATTGTTATATGGGACAAGGATCTGCTGATGAAGTAGAGGCACAGAGGTTTGACTGAGGTGGAAAACACCTTGATTACTTCATACAACTGATACTGATCAATAATATTAGTATGACCATTATAGGGAAATTTAATAAGCATATAAAAATGTAATAACTTCAAGCCTTTATTAATTTTGCAAAGAGTTGTTTAAATATGGCACAATTAGTCATGTAAGCTGTATATTAACATGTATGTTACATTTATGTATATGCATTTTGGATGACATTTGTTTTAGAAATTATAATACTGATGACAGTATTCAAATAATTAATAAAGTAATACAGTATAATTGAATGTTGTTGCAGTACACAACATTTTCCACTTGGTGTCGCCAAAGCTCCATCAAATGGTCCTCGACGTAAAGTTTACCCAACAACAGAATAGAGGCTGTTTCTACTGAGGTATCTGTTGGAGACCTTGCTGGGTTCTACACGTTCCAGGTTTTACTTTACTTACTTTTTAAAATACATTCAGGTAACTCAGGTAACCAGTGGCTTCAAACAGGCCCAGACAAGTCAAGATTTATACCAAGAGCCAGTACAGGGATGAATACAGGACAGCTCCCACAGACTTGTGTACCGGCAGTGGTGGAGGAAGATCTTTTACTTTTTAAATTTATAGTTGTTTATTTTATAACGAAGCATCATGTTTTATATGCTTGTAATTGGTCAATTAACAATAAAGCTGGCAAATAATTAAAGTGAAGTATCGGTTGAAAGTGGCATTAAAAGACTCAAGTATAAAACATTTTAACTAGTAACATATTAACATGTTATTATGCCTATTGTATGCAGACATACAGACATGCTTCTCCAAATGTTCACATTTGCCAACTCCTTAGTCAATGGTCAACTCTGCATGAGCATAATTAAAGTGTCATCTAATCGGCCTGTCATATCAGCAGAAATGTTCATTTTGGTATTTAATTTTAAAGCTGTTATCGACTGATACTGATGACGTGTTAACTTTATCTGGCATCCTTATAATCTCTACCTTATCTGTGGTTCATCTGCAACAGATTTCTTCCATGTGATCATTAAACAGCAGCTCTGAAAAGACGCTTTTGCTTATTTATTTTCTGGGACTGATACCAGAACAAGATGTTTATGTTCAATCACTTAATCATTTTTTCGATTAGAAGTCGTCACAGATGCAGCAAATATTTGGATGTAATTTCAAATAACTTTCTTTTTCTCACCGACTGACAGCAGGAACAAGTAAATGCAGCACAAATAAGACATTTCAGTCAAGAAATGTGGTTTAGATCATAGGCATTTTTTTTTAGCAGCAGGAACTGTTTGATGACACTCTCTTCATCACCAGATATAGAAATGTCCAGTTATTGTGGGATCACAGTGATGGACAGTAACTAAATACATTAATCACGTACTTGAGTACAGTTTTAAGGTACTTGCACTTTTTTTTTACTCCACTACATTTATCTGATAACTTTACTATTTTGTAGTTACTTTGCAGATTACATGTTGCATCAGAGCCAAAGCAGTTTATTCTCAAATTAATGTATTTTATCAGCAATTGGATAAAAAAACAAACAAACAAAAAAAACAGTGATTCAGATAATCAGAAAGAAAAATTAAGATATCATGTTAAAATATCACTTTGGTAAAAGTAAAAGTTGAATCTTGAATGAGACTAAATGACTTCTTCCAGTGTGTTGAGGTCGCGGTGAGATTGTGGTGAGGTCGTTCTTGTCAGCTAAACTTCTCACTGACTTATCAAACCGCTCCGAGTAAACAGGAGTAAATGTCCCAATAAACAGAAGCTACACACACACGATGCATGCAACCAAATCAAATCCCACTCCTTTGTAAGCACGGTTTATTGGCACACATAATGGTAAAGCATACATACCAGACATCAGATATGACACTGAACACCTCTGCTATATAATGTACAAATGGTGTCTAATAATACTAGGCTCAAACATATTTAGAAATGTGTTAGCTTCCTTACAAATGCACAAATAAATACCCATAAGATCCAATTGTATAAAGACATCTGTCGCTGTCTTCTCGCCCATTTTTCAAACCAAAGTCCAACAAAAGAGATCAGGGATATAATATCAATTCAATTAAAGATTAAAGAACAATTGTGAACACAAATACAGGGATCTCAAACATTTCTGTGGGGTGGATGGGATTTAATCTGTGCCTTGTTTTTCCAAATGAAAGACTGTTTTCTTCCTTTCAAGACATGTTTAACTTTGTGGCTTTGGTTCTGCACTAGCTAAAGAAGACGGGAAACATTAGAGAGTTAGAGGCCAACCAGCGTCCATCCAAACCACCCAACAGAAATCTGAACCTCCTGTACAAAAACAAAACAGCTGCCATATCCAAACTGGTTTCAGTGGCTGATTTACAGTGGACAAAATAGATTCCACCTCTATTTACAGAGCTACAAACCTTGTAACAGTGTTCCCAAACTGATGAACCCAAAAGGAAAATCAGACTGATGTGTTTTTTTTAAAAAGTACATATATCAAACAAAATAAAAATCCTATAAAATCATGCAGGAAAAGGCTTTAGTATCAGTTTGGGAGTAGGTCGTTAAAGGGAAAGAAGTCCAATTTTTCGAGGAGGGAAGAAACAAAAAAATCAACATTAATGCATCGATGCGTGTCGGCAAAAGTTCACATACTGATCGGCAAAATTACGACGTGATTGCAAAGGATTCTGAGAAGCAAAATACCAATAGACTACGAACACAATCAAACTGGTTTGCATGAAATCACAATCTGTGACGGCCGCAGTAAAGTGGAAAAACAATCCAAGGAGACGATTCTTTCCCTCGTTTGAAAGGAGTCCATAGCGGTAGAGAACTTTTATTTCCTCTTAATTGGAAATGGAAATAAACAGCAACAGCAGAAACAAACTGACAGCCAACTGAATTTCCAATAAAAATGCAACTGCCTCAAACAATGTTTCATTTGTCTCCAATGTGGTTCGATGCTTCCATTGGCTGTTAAAAAAACAACTTCTTCACGATGAGCTCGCCATTTTTTCAGACATCTTGTTTGTTTTTCTTCTTCTTCTTCTTCTCCCTCACTGTCTACTGTCAGCATGATGACTTGTGACCTGCAGGTCAACCAATCACAGCTGGAGTATTCCACCAGACGAGACGTTTGAATCTGAGGGTCCGAGGAGGAGAATTTGATCCGCAATTTTCCCACTGCAATCTTGAAAAAAAATCCTTGCCATTTTTACATTATAGCTGCATACAACGTGTATGCATTTGTTGTCTTTGACATGTGGATATTGCTGTGCAATGCTGCCAGTTCTCAGTGTTCTCCGAGATGTTACAGTGATTCAGAGAAGAAGAAAATATCCAGAGCGGACATATTTTGGCTGGACGTGCCACTGGTGAGTTTGCAGTCGGGGGTTTCTGATTCAGTACAATGTTATGAGGCGTAGAAGCACTGCCATCAGGGGAAGAGGGGAGGTTAAAAAGTCCAGTCCACATGGAACCGAGGATCTGCTGTTTTCTTCTTCTTCTTCTTTTGTTTTACTGTGAGGGCTGGGGCGCTGTGCTCTCAGGCTTGCTGTCCTGAGCGGCGGGGGGTTTGCTGCTCCAGGGGGCGTTGTTGCCCAGAGCTGGGGAGCTGTTGAAGTCGTCCTCGTCGTCCAGGCCGTTGGTGGCGTCGTACTGCGTGTTCTCCAGACGAGTGATCAGACGCTCATCCTCGTCGCCGAACTCGCCACCCATCAGGGTTGGCTCGCCCACCACCATCACGTCCTGGAGAGAGAGGCAGAAGCAGGAAGAGCAAATTTACAAACTGGAACATGAAGGTTACAAATGTTCTTGTTAAAAAGGTCCCATCATGTTCAGGCTGTGTCAGGTGCAATATGTAAGACTTTGCCACTTCCAAAAAGTCACTACAGTAACCGCTAACTGCTGCTAACTAACTGCTGTTAGCTAGTTAGCTCAGTTAGCCATGCAACTAGCAACCAAGAGTGGGTCCTTGGGATATGTTGGTGTTTATACTGCAAGTACTGGAGCTTTAGACTAGGACGGGATGAGGCTAGCTGGTTAGCATGCTAACTTCAGTAGATATCTCTGCAACACACACAACATCAAAAGTGTTATTTCTTCATATTCTGTTGATGATTTCTGTCAATCTCTTATGAATGTTTTCAACTTAAATTTTATTCATACTGCACCTTTAAGATACAATGATGTCACTGCTGTGAATCACATTTTTTTCCAGGATAAAGCAAAACAACCTTGTGTTTTGCTGGACCACTCTAAAATTCGTAGTTTTTCCAATGGGGTTTTGAATGGGTTTGCCTGAACAACACCATACACGAACATTTAGCCCTAAAAATCCCCCCAGTCATCTTTAAAATTGTATACAGTTTGTTTCATTGATAAACAGGCTACGTGGTGGAAAAAGTGACACAAATACACAAAACATACTGTCTTTTAGTCACATTTTCAAAACTGAATACACACATATTTACCCCTTTTTGTTGAATTTGCTTCACTGCAAATTTATGTGTCCACTAAGATTTATTTTATATAATGAGATTTAATTAAGTTATTCAATAACTTCTATCTATGGACTTATGATATATTCTTAAATCATAAATATGTCTTTTATGCCTCAAATGGTCAGGACATCCTAAAATTGATTAATTTACTTGTAAAACAAACTACAAAACTACATATTCACTAAATAAAACATGTTTCAAGTAAAAGCAGAATCATACTCCACTAGTATTCAATAACTTCTCACTTATTTTGGTGATTTTATTTTTACTCCTTTGTTTTTATTTTTTCTCTGTGCTGTAGTGATTTGATCTAAAATCACATCATATTAGAGTCCAATTATCTCTGGACTGGCACAATTTATTTCAACAATTCTTGTCGAGTCAAATTATTTTGCTGCATGTCCATACTGTATCATTTCACCAGTATCGAGTCATTTTTTCCTTAAATTCAGCGTTAATTTCTTGTCCTTTAGCTTTCCTTTTCTTGCAGTGTTCCTTCTTTCTTTACTAAACCCACTTTTAGTTTAGTTAATCAGCCTCTAACTCGGTTTTAAAACTGCTACATAAATATAATTAATTCCCAAACAGGCACGCGAGATGTGTTTTCAGTTTTGTGCGGGGCCGTCTGTACTTAGCCTCGAGGCGATTCAAAATTAACATGCTAAAGTGAGTGAGAAATCACCAGAGAAGAAATTAATGCATATCTGTTTCATCTAATTCTGAGACCAAACGCACCATCTGAATATCAAGCGGACGCACATCCACCCAAACAGAACTTAAAACATTTGCATTACTTCAAATAAATGAATATGCACGTCGTCTGGTTTCACGTAATCTGGAATTTAATCATCCGCTTATTAAAATGGAGGGTTAAAAATACTACAAGGTCATAAAGGCAAACATTTACAAGACTTCAGTCAGCAGCTCACGTGTTTTCCCTGATTCCAGGTATGATTGAACTGCCTTATTTTCTCGAGTTTGCTTGTGTTCACATTTCCAATCGTTTGTACTTCTTATATAATGTCTGTATTGTATTTTTATGTTCAGGACCCCAGAAGGCTTCTGATGGAGATCTATAAATAAACATACAGTTGCTGATATGTTAGTGTGTCCCAGCTGAGAGAGGATCACCCTACGATTGGAGGTGTGTATTTTCCTGCTTCAACACAGTAGATCTGTGTGTGTGTGTGTGTTTCGGTGTGTGTTTGTGTGTTAAGGAGAGACGACGGTGTATCCAGTGAACCCTTCCATTCGGTCGCCCCCTCTCGAAGCACTCTGTGCAAATGAAACCTTCCCGTACAGAAAGCGGATTCCCCCAGCGCTCTGTACCCGCCCCAATCAATACTCATCATGTAAGACATATTTCAAAGAGATGGGCCTCTCGCAGCGGGTCAAAGCAGGGACGGGGGAGATTTATCGGTTACCCAGCGCTATCTGTGACTGTTGTGATGTGAAGGAATCTCTTTAGGAGGGTGTGCTTGTTTTATATTCTGCGTTTCAGGTCAGATTCCTCCACACTTCATGAACAAAGTGAATCAGATTCTGTTGACAAATAATCACTGGAGTGTAATTTGTGAATTCAAACGCTGATCGATAAGCTCTGAATCATGGCTGCGTTTCTTTGTGTGCTGCTGAGTCTGTGAATCTCATCTTCCTTCCTCAGCCCAGCGCCACCCACCGTAACCTGGGAAGAAGCTGTACAGTTAAATGGAGCGCACGCTTCACTGGCCATGTGTGTCAACGCTGCCTGGCTTGGGAGATCTCAGCCATCTCCTCTGCAACACACACACACACACACACACAGCAGACAAACAGGCGCACATACACTGGCACACAAACCCAGATTAGCTTACTGTACAATCACACCATAACACACAAACCCACACACTGAGAGAAGCACTTGAATGCAGATTAACCCTATGTACTGTACACAACAAACACATTCCCACAGAGATGAACAAACAAAGACAGAACAAACACAAATCATCAAATCCGGCACGCATTCATGTAAACACACAAACAAAACTAGTCGCAAACACCCACAAAACTCAAAACACACACACACACTTGGATGAGAGGCAGTTTATTTATCCAAGCCATCCCCAAAACCCCCCTAGCGACCACTTCTACACCCCACTATGCCTTAATCAGGCTAATTAATTTAGGTGAGCTTTTCAACTAAATGACAATATCCACACTGATTTGTCAATTTGCATAGCTAATTAAGTCATTAGCTAAAAACGTGCTGATTGCCAACAAGCCTTGCATTCACCATCTGTTCCTGTGAGGAGGCCTGTCAACCTACCTCTGGCCAATTTTGGGCCAAAAAAAAAAAAAAATCCCATCCCTCAGACGATAACAGCTGGTGGCTAGTCTGAGACTGGGGAGCACTAATTGTGAGCTAATTAATACTGTCTACTCGTCTACTCATCTCGTTAGGAGTTAGCTTTCGCGCTAGCTTTGAATGGGTCGAGGCGGCGATGAATGCCTCCATCTTCCCTTCATTCACAGAGCGGTGCCATTAGCATATTTTTAGATTAGCGGTGAGGAGCTCGGAGGACATATTTGCCCCTCGGGCCTCCGAGACAACAAGTGGGAATTTTGAAAAGCTGTGGCCCATTGGCCCAAGTTCACCAGCCCTCCATCCGTTCTCTGTTCAGATTTAGAGAAAGGCAGACAATCTATAGCTTAAATATTGTTTTCTGTGCCAGTAAGTTTATTAATTTGTGTTTTGGCTCCATGCTAACGTCATAAAATATCACTTTAAACATGAATCTGGTGATGAATTGTTATTGTTGTCAACAAAACCAGGCACTCAGCTAAAAGCACATTTAAAACTTAAAGCTCACAATTATATAGATATAAAAAAATAAATAAATAAAAAAAGAAGAAGTTCAGTGCTTACATGAAACAGCTGGGCACTGTAGTTTTTAGCTAATGTCACTCACACAGGAGTGGATATTTGCTGGGGAATATAACACTTCTTACACTCTGGTGAGCAGGACGGTGTTTGTGGTATAAACTTAATTCCAAAGCCCATTTTTGTGTTAATCAAATGAAATGTTGTATTAATGTCAACTAGTGCAACGGTGTGACTCATTTCTAATAGTTTTACTGACAACAATGCAGCTCTGTGGCTCAGAGGAACAAGCTCTGGTTACACAGACGACACTTCCAGGAGGATTCATTGTTGGTTTGGGCATTTCAGAGGGATTTGTTGACAATAAAAATATTTAGAGCAGGAGTTTCCCTGCGAGGGCCTAAACTGAGTCTTAATGGTGGACCACAGGCCAAAAGCAAACACCTACTGTGTTGTATTGTAATAATGCAAGAATAGTGCTATGATACAAAGTTCCCTTGACTGACTTCCTGTGCAAAATGTCACTCTGCCCGCTATAATCAGAATATTAAAAACAATTAAAGCTGAGGTAGACATTTCTAGAGAAAGCTTTGATGACACAGTCTCACTCAGGTCTTCATATACTGACGCCTTGAGTCGGCCACTGTGACAATGAGACTTAATGATCAACTATCTTTCATTACAGTTGTCTACTTCAGCTTTAATAATCAGGCATCCAACATAGTGTCGTCACAGAACTGGAATTTCTGATTCCGATACAATACTTTGATAAATATCAATATTCGATACCATATTCCAAAACATGGGGGAAATTGCCACAACACTGAGGGAGTAATATTTCAGATTTTCATCTAAAGATAAATATAATAAGGTTCGTGCACTGTGTGTTAAGAACAACAGCATCTAAGTTTATTTACTTCTGGAGGAGTTGGGACTTTGTAGACACTGCAGCGGCGTGTCTCATGAGGAGAGTGGAAAAAGTATCGATACTGCAAAAAATTAGTATTGCACCCATTTCAAATATTCAGTATCAATATTTCGATACTTTTGACAACACCGACCCTAAATACGTCAAGAGCATTTTGACCTCAATACAGATAAACAGCATAAACAGTGATGTACATTATATCTTCAAAAATAATAATTTTAGGTCCAGCAGTCCAGAGTGTGATCGTCTTTGTCTTATCCGACAGGAACTCAATAACATTGTGTCAACTCTTGAGTAAAAAGAGTAAAAGAATATAAAGTCATGTTCTTTTGAGGGCATGCAACATAAAAAACTGTTGTCTGTGCCACATTTTGATTTGAGCCTCAATATTTATATAAAAGCACGAGTTTATGGATTTTTTTGCCAAACACAAGCACAGGCGTATTTAAAGATGCACGACTCCGTCTTTGCAAACATCATCCTCAAAGATCTTTAATCTGTGCTCTACCAATTTAATACAGAGCGGATGGACAGTTAATTATTGTTAGTCCATTAATATTTCTTGCACTTGCTTCAAACACACAGACTGAAACTGATGAGAAGGAACTGAACAAAACCTGCTGCGGCTGCTCGGCTAAAGAAACATGTTCAACACTGAATTCAGGCCACTAGAGGTCAGTGTTGCACATCCTATGAGCCCCCCCCCCCCCCCCACACACACACACACCTCCCCACCTTTCTTCCCCCGCACCTCCTCTCCTCCAGCCGCTGGTAACCCCCCCCCCCCTCCTTCCCTTGCGAGGGTCCACTCCTCATCGTCATTGGGCTCACGTAGGCTTGTGCTCAGCCACAAACGAACAACTTCTCAGACAAAGACAGCAGGCGCGCAACATATGTAACCAGCATGTTACCAGCCACGCTGCCAGTCTTTAAGAGGCGTGTGAATGCACGCCGTGAGTGGTACGGGTGGTGTGTGTGTGTGTGTGTGTGTGTGTGTGTGTGTGTGTGGGCAGTGATGGTGTGGAGTGTGTGCATGTGACAGAGGGGGGGGCTGGGGGTGGACAGTGTGTATACAGATATCGGTGATAATGAGAGCTGGCACACAGCCAAACTGCCTTCCAGAGAGAAAACAATTGTGCACGCTGTGTGTACATGTGTGTGCGTGATGTACATTATATATGTGTGAGACAGAGAGAAGGAGGGAGAAGAAGAGCGGGAGGACAACACATCTCAACAGATGACGAGACGGACAGACAGTACAGTGTGTGTCTGTGTAGGTGAGAGAACGAAGGCTCCTGATTTAGAAATGCTGCCAGAAAAATGAAGTTTTCCAGAGTTAAGTGCCAAACAGATGAACAACCAACCTGGCTGGAAACTGGAGTCTGTCCAGTGTTAAAATCATTCACCTAAGCGTACATGAGGAGCCTCTATAACGATGTCCCGATAGTCAACCCTGCATGTACGATACTGTATGTTTTGACGGAGAAACTGTCGCTGTCTGGATTATATTTTCAATCAAAGGACAAAGTGTCAATCAAGGTATTCAAACGTGTTCACTGACAATTTGTTTTATTGTTAATCTCACTATATCTACTCTTTCAATGTTGTGTTTGTTTATGGCAGCTAAAGCATGAAAAGGTACGTAAGGTTTAGTCACTCAGAGCACCTGGTTGAATGTAGTTAAACATTGTGATCTCAGTTCATCTTGAAGAAAGTCTGTGTTCTTTGGTCTCTGGTGATAAAAGTCTTGCGACTCTGAGTGCTGTATCGTAGTCAACTGGACCCGTTTCGGTTTCTTGAAGACGTTTCACCTCTCATCTAAGAAGCTTCCTCAGAGCTGAAGAAGCTGAAACAGGTCCATTCTCTACATTAACTTGATAAATATCGATATTCAACACCATTTTTCGATACCAAGGGGAAAAATTAACATAACAAAATTACTGTAGTAAAATTAAATATCACACTCTTTTAAAAACATTAATTCCTTTTTCTCTCTTTAGATCAGGCATTTATGAATAATGTGCAGGGTTTATGCCTAAAAATGTGTTAGTCCCAGCCACCTTAAAGGTCGGTTGACCTTAAAGCAACATTATGTAGAAATTGGCATTTTGTGCACATCGGCGCCCCCCACAGTTTCTGAGTGCAACACCACGGTTCTGTAACAATCAGGTCATAACAATTCAAACTTGTATGTTACAGTAAACATGTATGTGACGCTGCGACCCGACCCGCTCACTGAAGTGACACAGAGCAGAAACAAGTGACACCATTCACCTGGTACAGCGCTGTGCCATCAACATGATGCTGAAGCTGTTATTATTATGTTAATGTGAAGAAGACGCGATGAGTCTTCAGATGAGCCTGAGTCAAAGTCGTTGTTAGGTCCCTTCACTTTAATCCGCAGGTTCATGAAAGACGCAGCTTCAGGCGGGTCGAGTTGTAGACACTGTGCTGCTGTGTTCACCTTAACAACGTTACTGTAAACTCACCGTCTGTTTGTCTCTATAACAGTTCAGTTCAAAAGACATTTCTAAATCATTTGATGAGTGCAGCTGGTACCTGCGTATTGATAATGCAGATAATGAGCATTGCAAATGTTCAGATATTCAGAATCAATACATATTGAAAAATCTATATTTTGACAGCACTGCTTTGTTCAAGGCAGGAGTCAGTTTTCTCTCAAAACAAATGAGTAGTATATAAACATCATGTCTGATATACTGCACACACATCAGCATCAGCTTTAATCCCCATTCAGCAGAATGAGTCTGTGTAAGACATGAACACAACCTGCAACTCTTCACCACTATGTCGGGTATCAGCACACTTTAAGCTGCACTGGAGTGACCTGTATTCAAAACCAGCAGACTGCTGCACCAGCGTGGCTACAGAATAATAAATTGGATGCAGTTGTGTAAATATAATACGGTATGTGTGTAATGAGCAGTGTGTGGAACAGGTAGAGAACTAGAGCCTCACAGCAGCATCAAATCCTGGAGGGGAGCGCCAGGCATGTGGTGTTACACTCAGCTGTTTAAGAGGCCATTTAACCTCTAACTGTGTCAAGAGGGCTGTTATGGAGACATGAGGCGAAATCAGACGTTGGTTCCCTGAAACACAGCATGCAGACGAGTCACGGGGCCGGAGGTTTTATCCAGGTTACGCTTCCTGAATGACAGTGTTTGATCGATATAGATCTATTGTTATTACCGTTTATTACCTGTTCTGTTTCTTGATATGGCAGCAATGTCGACCTATCGATGTGACCTCAGTCGTATAATTTAAACATTTTAAAAATGTGTGCCATGTGAAAATGTGATTTCTGTGTTCTTGTACATGAACTCTTCGCCTTTAACTCAACACAATATTTTTGCACGTACTGTAGGTGAAGTCGATACTGATATATAGGATGATGAATCTAACGGAGTTGTGTAGTGAGGATGTTAGCATCTCTCTGGTCCCCCCGACTAACAGCCAGGACTGTAAACTACACCACTCTATGTTTTTACATGCGAGGTAGCCCACATGCTTGATATTTTGAAGTATCATTGTTTTTCTCTGTGTAGCTTCTCTGATGTTTTCTTCTGGATGTTTATCAGCCTGCCACTATAGAGCTGGTCAGTCTATTGATGTGCATAATGTATAAATATGGGTGAGGTTTAACAGTCTGACCTGACAAAGATCGAACAGGATTATAACACTGTCATTATCGAACACTTGTGGCATGTCGTTAGTGTGCAGGCATGAGACATTTTCATTTATCTGGTATTGTTTATAATGATCACATTATCAATAACTATTCAATCTATCCACTACAGTCATCTTACATTTACTATTACTGTTACAATAACAGGACAGTTTATTGTTCAAATATTACATTTCATGTATTTGTTTTTACTCTCAGTTATTAGTATCAGCCTGAGAAATCCCTGATGGTTGAGTCGAGTTTTAACAACCTGAGATCTGATTATACAAAACAGTTTTACTGCAGCAGCCGAGTTTACAGATGTTTCACTTTGACCTCCACACGTTCATCAGAAACAATTCAGCAGGTGCTGAATGAGCAAATGGATTAAGAAATGTGTGCAGTTGAACAACACATGAAGCTCTTTCGGTTGTTTCATCCGAGCCAGTATTTATCCAGCGCTCTTTACATTCAGATGGTTCTAACGAGCAGAACTTCTGAGTGGAAGCGGACTCTGCTACAGTCCTCTGGGCAGCTCTGAGTTCAGTGTCTTGGTCAAGGGCATTTTGAACAGTGGTGGCTGAGAGAAGGCCGAGAGTCACATTCCCCACCCACATTTTCCCATTTGGTCCACAGATTCAAACCTTTGTTTTTGTTTTTTTCTCCGATCAAACCTCGAGGCCCGTTTGGGTCAGCTGGGTCTGTTTTAAACAAACATATTGTGATGGAGAGTTCTCAGGAAGAAGCTGCTGGAAAACTACCTCCAGTTAGCTCCGACGCTACCTGCAGCAAAGGAACACTTTTCATCACCTTTACTTGTTGTTTCTAACTTTAGTTGTTCTTGTACCACTTTCTGCTTTGATGATTTTTAATGTCGTTCGTGTCGCTCTTTATAATATCTGAAGTGTTTTCTCTTTGTCTTGTGGCGAGATGTTTTCGTACAAATCCCTCGAGGTTTCTTTGTCTCACTGCACAGGTTTTCTTTTCTACCCTCCCCCTGTTTTTTTCCCTCTTTTGTGCAAATAAATTAAAGCTAATAGCTGCAATACCATTAGGAATATTTCCTGCCTGTGTGTAACCCTGCAAACATGCATGTGGAGTCAGAGAGAAAAAAATAAAAGAGGAGGCAAACCGAGTGGAGCTGATGCTTACAGGTACCTGACTGGAGAGGCTGAAGTTGGTGGCGGGGCTGCGCTTCTTGCCTGCGGTGGTGCCCACGCTGCTGTTGGCGCTGCTGGCTGAGTTCTTCCGTTTCCTCCTCTTCGTGGTTGTCTGTCGGGCGGGCTCAGCTTTGGCGCGACCAGCAAAGAGAAAAAGAGGCAATGCCAAGAACATAACGCATACAGATGGAGACAAGGTGTCGGGTGTGTGCTGTGTGAAGAGCAGAGCTGCAACAATTAGTCCAGTGTTCCTCAATCATCGTCTCCTGTCCTGCCTGTTCTAAATGTTGCCCTGACACAAAACACTAAGTTCAAATGAATGGGTCGTCATGAGGCTTCGGCAGAGCTCGATGACGAGCTACTCATTTGAATCAGTCGTGTTCAGGACATCTTCAACATGCAGGACAGGGCCCCGAAGACCAGGACTGAAGAAGTGTCACCAAAATAGTTGCCAAAAATGTTCATTATCAATTAATCATTGAAGTTGTTTTTCAAGCAGAAATGTCAAATGTTTTCTGGTTCCAAATGTGAGGATTTGCTGCTTTTCTTTGTCATATGTGACAGTTAATGGAGAGTCTTTGGGTTTTGGACTGCTGGTTGGACAACAGAAGCAATTAGTAAGGAAAATAATTGTTATTTGCAGCCCTCGTGGAGTGTGTCAGTGTCAGTGTCAGTGTCAGTAGACAGACATCGTATGTCGAAGCACAAAGGCATGCAGACACAACTGTAGAAATTCATGTACACATGAATGCATGCAAAGTGAGCACACACACACACACACACACACACACACACACACACACACACACACACACACACACACACACACACACACACACACACACACACACACACACACACACACACACACACACACAGACAGACATGTTGCAGACACAAGGGCGACTCGTCTACAAGGATTCATGCTTTGTTTTCTTCAGAGGTGAAACCGCAAGAGCGTTAACATCTCCCAAGACATGCACTAGTAAGAAGCAACCCCTGCTTCATTTGCATAAATGCTCAACAATGGACCCTGATGCTCAACGTAATGTAAATCTGTTAATGATTTCAGAGCTGCACCGTTTGCAATGTTCCTCGACAGAACGAGCCAGATTCAAACTGCTCTGCTGAGGCAGAAAACACACTCATGTTTGTCCTGCTGAATCTGCTGTTACACTGTTGCATTACTATACATTTGGTTTGCTGAGCATGAGTGTGCTGTTGTTCTGATCATGAAGTTTTCAGGATTCTGTTACATGTAACCTGTATTTGTTAAATCACAGGCATTAGTACTGTTTCTAAACATGCCGCTGAGCATCCGAGATGAACCTGCACACATTATAATGTATTTCGGGGCGTTCCAGCGAGCACCACGATGAATTCAGAATTCAGACACTTGACGGCGTAAGAGAGAAGATACCTTTTTTGTGATTTGTGGGAAATATTTCCGTTTTGAAGTTCTGCGGGTGTCCAGCTGAAACCGGAGCCAAAATCAGTTTTATTTTATTCAGGTGATTGAATAATCTCTTTAACAATTTAAGACAGAATGAGACCAGAGACGACAACAGAGAAAAGGAAGAGAAATAATTGAACATTCAACGTCATACAGATGCTGCTAACACCACTGGGAAACTTAAGCTTAGATGAAAGATGTTTTTTCCCAATTATGAGCGATACATAATTCCTGAAGGTGCAATTAAATCGCATGTGAAATCATTATTATTAGAAAGAAGTACTGACGCAGGTTAATAGAGATCTAGGTGTTTCTAGTATTTACAAAATAATTTATGTCGTGCATAATTTATGAATACATGATTTTGCAAATTCTGCCAACATTTGTTAGAAAACATTCCTTTTAATCTCAAGAGAGACAAAAACACACGGCTGTGATCTTCAAACAGATGCCTGAAAATGAAATACATTTTTCAAGGTTCTTACTAATCACACCGAGGGAGATGCTTTCATATTCAGTTACAACAACCAGCGACTCGTGATACAAACAAAACTGGAACTGTTAAATCAGAGGCAAAACAATAAAGGGGAATTTTTATCAGCATCTTTTCTCTCTTTTGATTCCTGACTTTGACAGACGTGTGCAAAAAAAGCAGGCCCATTGTCAGAGACAATCATTTCTGTTATCCGACCGGTTTCCTTCGATGCTGAACCGGTGACGCACTAAAATCACTTCCATTTCCACCAAAAGGACTTATCAGAGCATAAATGCGCCTGTGGCTTCCTTCCTGGCTAAATCCCAACCAGTTTCCAGGCTAGAGAAGAATTACAGGAAAAGGGGAACAACACGCAACCAATAAGGAAAACCGCAATTCCAGCTGAACTGCAAAGTTCATGTCAAAATAAAGACAGATGACATGCAGTAACCCTGAAAAACACGCTGAGGAGGCCTGACTTAAAGAAAGCGTTATACTTACTTCATTAAACATCTTAACTGTAACTTTTAAAATATTTAATAAAGTAAGTATAAAGCTCTCTTTAAGTCAGGCCTCCTCAGCGTGTTTTTCAGGGTTACTGCATGTCGTTTGTCTTATTTTCACATGAACTTTGCAGTTCAGCTGGAATTGAGGTTTTCCTTATTGGTGCATGTTGTTCCCCTTTTCCTGTAATTCATGTCTAGCCTGGAAACTGGTTTTAGACATTCCCCACATAATATAAGAATAAAGAGGAGACACTTCAGGTGAAAAGGGTAATTATATTACAAGTTTTCTGAAATGTTATGTTTAAATACACAAATAGGACATTATCTAATGAAAATGCAAACATTTGTCAGAGTCAAAGATCTTTACAGAGTGAATATTGGAAAACTTTTTTTGATCCCTCCATTAATCAAAAAATACTGTCAACAGTCCTAAAAAAAAGAAAAAAAGAAAATCAATTCTCGCCATGTTTGAGAGATAAAAGGTGAAATAAATCAGTCTATGAATGATATATGAACAAACCTCTCTGTGAAAACTTTGAGAAAATAGATTCAGAAATAAAACTGGAAGTCTGCTGATTTCTGGCTCAGAGTTTGAGAAGAAAATCCTTTTGAGAAAATATATTTTAAAGAAGTAATTCCAGTTATTCTTGGAACTGGAACCATTGAACGGTGTTAAGAGTAAGAATTTCAATTAATCGATATCACCATTAAACTTTCCCAGGTGATTACCTACATTAAGGCAATCATTTTTTTTCATTACGAGTTCTCTGAAATTTCATGTTTAAATATGTAAAAAAAAAAAAAAAAAGCACAAATTTCCAGAACAGAAATCTGAACGTTGGATAAAACCAGCATCAGAATTACTGCTCCATCCTGTTGAAATATGAGAGTCAAAGATCTTTACTGAGGGTATTGATTATCTCATTTGTCAATCCATAAACCAGTAAAATATTGTCAATAGCCATAAAAGAATTACAATTTCTGCCATGATTTTAGGAATGAAATGTTATTTAAATCAGGCTATGAATGATATACGAACACACCCGTCAGAGTAAAGATGGGGATAAAACTGGACAGCTGGGTGAATGTAGGCGCTACTGAAGTCCAGACTTCTGGCTCCATAAACCAGAAAATAATGTCAACAGCCATTAAAAAAAAGAGAGTAATAACATGTTATATAAATTAGCCTATGTACTGTATAATGTGTGAACAAATCCCTCTGTAAAAACCTTCAGTATATAGCTAGTATATATATAGTTTGGTGAACGTGTGACTTTCTGGCGTGAAAACTCATTTTGAGAAACCCTTTAATGTTCTGTAATTCCAAACAATTTCAGAGAAATATGGTGAATGTGATAAAAATCACACACCATGAAACAGTTGATTACTTAAATTAAGACAATTTTCCTTTGAAATATGCATGAATTTGTATAAATATCCAGTTCAGATATCTGAACTAAAATAAAGACATGAATGTATATTCTGGATGTTTTCTCTCCTTCAGCCTGAAAGAAGACAATTAAAAACAGTGTTTTCACCTGAAGTGTCTCCTCTTCAGCTGATCCTCACAACTCACACATAGTGTTGTATATGATTTAAAACTGTATCCCCCATATACGATTTCATATAAAGCCGAGTTGAACAATTAACCATCAATACAAGCGCTTCTCCCCCTCAGACTTCATATTCATAAAATGCTTTCCATTTTTTTTCCTCTCTGTTTTTCCTTTTCTTTGAAGAACGTCGTCGACACTGGGGAGCCGCTGGCCGGGGAGCTGGATCTACTAGTCTGATTACAGCCGGCACTCTTAATTAAAGTTACACAGGTCTGAGTCAAAGGCTTTTTGACTGGTGTTGGTTTTTAAAGACATCTCGTCACGCCTCGCTAAGCATTGCTGTAATTTGCAGCCACTCCGATGTGTCCGAAACACACTCGGCTTACTCTGTTTCTCTCCCCAGCTTAGGACCGCACAGCCAATTTAAGCCCGGTACTTTTCAGAAACCGCCCCTAAAACATCAATCATAGAAAGCTGAGAGGCCCGTTAAGATTGGCGAGGTAGAGATTCGAGAGGCAGCCCTGAATTCTGATTAATTTCACATACCTGACAGGTAAAACATATTTAAGGGATTAACATGTATAATGGCACATTGGGAAACATAAATGATGCAATAAAAACACATTGTGAGAAAAAAATATTCATATTCCTGAAAAGTGAGTGATGGTGCAGAATCAAAATCTGTTTTTAAAGCAAAGGAAGTCAGTTAAACCTCAGTAGAGAAAACCATTAATACTGAAAGGGACAGTTCACCCCAAAATCCCAAATATATATTTTTCCTCTGACCTGTCATGTTATTTATCCATCTAGATTATTTTGGTGTAAGTTGTAGAGATATTTGCCATCCAGATGTCTGCCTTCTCTTCAATGTCATGCAATCAAATAGCACTTTGAGCTTGTGGTGCTCAAAGCGCCAAAAAAATACGTTTGAAAAACTCATCAACGATGTGTCTTTCAGAGATCATGACCCGGTTACTCAAGACCTATTTTCTCTCTGAAGCTCCAAACACTCAGACAACTCATGGACAACAAATGAGCTAACTCAGCTAGCTGACATTCCAGCTCAGTGGAGGAGGACACCGTTGGCTGTCTCGAGTCTCTCATACCTGCCAACACGTCAGATTTCTCCTTATTTTAAACCCTTTCTCCCAATGTGCTCCCAATTTGTAATTTTCCCAAAACAAATCAAACTGGAGCGTGTTGGTTTCTGGAGCGATATGTGTCGTGGTGCCTGGTAACCCGACCTACAGACGCTCCCTGCCTGACGCGTGCCACTTGTTTTCTTTTTTAGGGTTAGGGTTAGTTATCAAGAAATGGAGGTGAGAAATAGCACTACAGGTAAGAGGAAAATATGTATTTTGGATTTTGGGTTAAGCGTCCATTTAGGACTAGACTGTTTTTAGTTGTTGCTTATTCAAACTGAATTTGATGCCAAAAACTCCTTATTTATTTCTGGGGCTTGACCAGAGAAGCTGGAAAAGATGTTCAGATTTGCGGGAGTCCTGGATCTTTTATAGAAAAACACTACCCAGATCTGCGTCTTTGAACAGACAGTGAAGTTTTAGCAGTAGGGAGTTGGTAGTTACCTGGTGGGGCTACCATTCTCTGCCATTTCTGGAATAGGCATGTCTTGAGACAGTCCCGCGGGCTGAGGTTGTAGGTCTTGTGCCTTGACATGAGCTCCTGCATGGGCTCCAGGATGACACACAACTGCAGACACAACAGGACAAACAGCACCGTTCAGTTAGAGCAGATTTATTCGACGGGCGACGACAGAAGAGTGTCCTGTCCACTGCTGCCGCCGCTCATCAAGGTAAAGCAAAACAACATCCATAAAAACACTCAGTTTGTTGCTCAATTAATCACCACAGACTGACTTTGAGTGATTAATTGTGCAGTAAATCTACTTTTTATAGACACTATTAATAAAGTACCTTTAAAAAGCAGGTTTATTGTCAAACACTTTAGAGAGAAGAGCAAGAGGACAGACAGAGAGAGGAGGACGGGCCAGATTCATTTTAACATGAGCAGCCGTTGTTGAAATGTTTCAAACTTACACACATTCATGCAAAAATATACACACAGTGGGATATATTACCGTTTACCCCTTCAACACAACAGACACACCAACAGTCCCTCGTTCCCACACTGCGCTCCAACAGTGTTCTCCAGTTAAAAGACTTTAAGTATAATATTAAGTTTGGAGAAAACTGTAAATCTCTGGTGATCTGCAGTGAGAGGAACCAGGGGTCAGCCTGTCATCTTAAATACATTAAGCTTAGCTTAGCCAGATAACATCTGGATAACATTACAGCTGGCCCTTCTCTAATAGCAGCAAACACCCAAATGCTTGCTGGACAGTGATTGGTCAGTTACAAGGGCTGTCTTCTTGCTGGACCAATCACAGAACAGCACTGGGATTGAACTCCAGGCAGCCTGCCGTCTCTTCTAACTGGATGAAGCTGTAATTTGACCATTATTCTCTTTTTTGAGCAGCGTTCTGTTTCATGAAGAAAAATATCAATAACTAATGTTTTTCAGAAAACTCAAAGACAAAGAAAACAGCAGATCTTCGTCTTCTTTCTTTTTCCATGTTAGCTAGAAACTTTAATTACTGTAAGCAGCGAGATGGTTTCTATGATATTTTGTACAGTGTCCAATAGATTGTCTATTGTTCTGTTCTGGCAGGAAGGTTTGGGCGTGATTCAGAAAGCCATTCCAGAAATAACTAGACACAAATATTAAAATGCACTTTCTTTCACGATCATGTCGAGACTTATAACGAACCCCATACTGTGCTTTTTTTAAGATAGACCCACAAATCTGTGAAACCAATATTAGTTTATTGCAGATAAATCTGTTTTGGTGTACATGTGAAAATATCGGGGAGAAGAATCAGGAGGGAGACATCTGAGAAGCAGTGGGAGATCAGTACATGCCAGAATATTTTCAGATCTAACTAAAAGGTTAATTTTCACCAAACCAGACTTGGTGATTCTTGGGAAAACTAACCAAGATGGTTTTTTATTTTGTTTTTCTGTCATGAAGTGTTTTATGATGATTAAACTACCAGATGCAGTGTGGCGGCTGTTTCTGCTTAAACAAAAAGGATCTCATTGTAAAATTACTGAATGAATACTTGACCTTCAAAAAGGTCGGCCTCAGCAGGCATCCTTTCCATAATGCTGTGCGACACTTTGAACAACAATCTGGGCCTGTCACTGGCAAAATCAAGTACTTTAAGTGGACGTACGACCACAGTGTGCAATTGCCCGAAGTAATTACATTGCGGCCCATTTTGAGGCTGCCAGCTGCAGCGGTCTCGCTCAGTACTGGGCCAGGTTCAAAAATTGTTGTCCTAATTAGTCACTTAAACAGAAAAACATGGGAAAACAGTAACTCTAAGTTTTGGCACAAAGGGACTTTAGGGAAAGGTCGTGGTTTGGGTTAAAATAACTACTTAGTTAGGGTCAAGAGATGATTGTGGTCATGGTTTAAAGAAACCAACGTGATTGTTGGTAGAAAATGGGAAACGGACAGCGGTCCAACGGACAGCTACAACATCACACTGCCACTGGCTGAGTGCTGCGTCACTTGAAAGCGAACATTTGTTTTTTGGGAATCTGAAGAAATTCTTTGGAATTTCTTTGGACAAACCGAAACAATGTCAAAGCGATTTTCTCACAGAGACGAACGTTTTAGAAACACACAGAAAATGTTACTGCTGTGACACAACAGATCTACACAGCTGCTCTGTAGCCGGATGAAGTTGCTGTTAAGTGTTTTCCAATCATTGTGTGATGTAAGGTAAAAAATGACTGGATTGAAAGTAGGCGTGGGTTTACTAACTTGCTCAAGGGCACTTCGACAGTTGTTACTGAGAGAAAGGAGACTGTTAATCATTCGCTGCATGCTCAAGTGATCTCATCTGACCTTCAGCATCCCACCACCCCGACATGTCTGATGTCAATTCTCATCAACATGCTCGTCCTGTCTTCAGCCGTACTGTACAGCCACTCGCAGGTAAAAAGGAAAAAAAGAGGGCAAAACTTTGAGGGAGATTGTGTATCATGGACACACTTAGTATCTGTTACTTAGTTTGTGTTAAACAGGTCTGCAGGGTTTTAAAACCGCCTCACAACAACAAGAATCCTTTCAGAAATGTTTTACCATGATGGATATTCAAACCAGGGATGTTCACCAGTCCTGTGTTTCAGACTAGTTATTCTAACAACCGTACACTCAGCTGCTTACGCCAAATTACCCAACATGAACATAGTAATGTCTGTTGCTATTCCCTGTGTTAGGACAGCCGTGTTTTGATGCCATGCAGCTCGAGGTAAAGTGAACATCCCTGTAGCAGACTAATCCCTTGTTCTCCTCTGATAGTTCCCTCCTGACACAGTAATATCCCTCCCCAGCTCAGCCAACAAGCCCTGGCTCTCAGCCTGAAAACAAGGGCTATTTTCAGGCTGAATAGTATGAAGCCGGCAGCTCCAATACATGGAAAGGCTTAAATACTCCAAATGAAAAAAAAAAAAAATAGAGAGCGTGTATGTGTTTGTGAGAGAGAGAAAGGCCGGTTGTAACCCTTTAGCCAGGAAACTGTCAGTCTCTCTTGGAAGGACTGATAAACGCTGGGAAAGGCCTTTTCCAGGGACACATTATTGTCAGTTTAATGTGAGGAAAGGGTGTATTTTACTTTGACATCCTTAGATAACGGTAGGGGAAAATACGGTCTGCAAAGTGTGTAGCATGATGAATAACAGGTTCCTTGGGGATCAGGATCCCAAATAAGAAAAAAAACCTAAATTCACAGACAAAAAAACATTTTTCAGACGTTGTGTAATCTTTGCTTTGATCTTGTGAAATATTGCATAGTTTTATCTCATCAGGCCTCCAAAAAGTATCCAGAGTCTATTACAAAGCATATGATGCTTTTTGCATTTTTCCCTTTCCTTTAATGTGTTACATAGCTTTTCTGTGCAGGCAAAACGTCGGCAACGATACAGACAGGGAGTTATTCTTTCTGCTCCTGAGCTGCCTGAAACGCCGCACTCTGTAGTCCAGCCTTCACTTCTGTAACTCAACTACGTCACTACGTAACACAACATAACCTCCAGTCAGGGGAAGATGTGAAGATGTGGAAAGTACAAGCAGAGCAGGCAGCTTTCACTGGATAGTTGAAATGAGAGACCATTTGTTAGCATGTAACAACTGGATATTTTTAATGAGACGAGGGCCAGTACAACGCTACAAGCTGAGCATGGGAGCTGCTCTGTTGGGGAAACTGAGCTGGTGATGTTGGACTAATGTCTTAATACTGAGGGACCGTCAGGGAAACTGTGTGAGCATTAAGCCTCATTTGGTGCCAACTAAATAACGAGTTGTAGGTCTGATGCCAGTAAAGGTTCTTTTGTGTGTGTTTGTACTGCAGCGCTAGCTCGGCTAGCATTAGCTCTGGCGTTATATGAAACCTGTTTTGCTCTGGGTTCTTCACTGATGTGATATGATATGATATACATGCCCTGACGATAATGATAAAGGTTTGTGTGAAAAAGAAAAAAACTGCAGGAATTCATTTGCTTGGCAACTTTGTGACACTTTGATGAGCACCAGCAGTTAGCTGGTTTACACCACACGAAGACCGGTACAAAGCTGTAATGTTGCAGCCAACAGCCAACTGGAAGCTAAAAATACTATAACAATAATATGAGCTGGCCAATCAGCAGTGAGGAGGACTGGGCTTACAGAGGCGGGAGAACAGAGGTGAAGCAGCACTGGGCAGCATAAAAAACAAAAAATCATAAAGCAATTATTTTGACAAATATTGTGATTGCGATATGATTGACGATTAGTGGAAATGATGATTTTTGCATCACAATTTTAATTCTCACTGAAAAACTATCAATATCATGCTGATGTGACATGTTTGGGGGTCTGTGCCAAAACAAACATGTTTTCTTACATCTGGAGAAGATTTGGAGGCCAGGACGTCTCTGCAGCACTGCACTACCTCTAGTCACATATCACCTTAATCAAAATGTTGCAGCCTCCTGCAGTTTGGATATTGTGATTAGCCATATTGTAATTTCGATTTTTTTTTCTTTGAAAAATCGTGCACCCCGATGTAAGAGGTCGGGAAACACTTCTTCACAGTCCACGGTGAAGCCTTAACGAAACACTGAATCTGCATCTGACCCTTCAACTCTTACTTCTGCCCTCTTGATGAAACTGGCAATCTGGGTAAACTCTCATGCTTAAAATGATGATTCAACAAAGTAAATATCATTACTTCTAAACTATTGAAATAATCAGTGCGGTTTACGATGTTTTCATTATGACTGAAATGAAAGAAAACCTCAGGAGGGTTAAATCCCCCATTAAAATGAACAATTTCTGCAACATTTAAAATAAAACCACATTGTGTTTTGGGAAAGTCGGCCAATTCCTAATTTATCAGAAGCACAAGGATTTATGAGAGATATTTCAGGCTTGGAGTGCTGAGGCACTGCGAGTCATTCTGACAAACTAAAGCTGCGAATATTTAGACACAAACAACTGAACCTCGTCCTTAAAACACATTAAACAGAAAGGAAAGCTTGATCCTGTTTGCTGAGCACTGACCATCTGAACACGAGGACTGAGCAGAGGCTAAATCTTTAGTGTGCAATTACAGATACTTGAATTATGTGTTTTCTCTTTCACTTGCTTTCAGTATATAAAATCATTGTTATAGGAAAACAAAAAGCAGCAGCCTGCTCCCTCTCTCCTCTCTGTGTGTCTCCCTCCACTCAGTTATTATAAGCAGCGGAGGTGCCGTTCAGCGATTCGCGCGCCATTTCACAATTATGAGTCTCAACAGGGAGCGTTCATTAATGTTATGCTAATTTTCTGTATCCAATTAATTCTTCTCTCTCCCGCTCGCTCTTGTTCTCCCATTTGGAAATCGTAGCTGTCAGTCAACTGTGGCGTCGGAAAAAAACACAAACAAAACCCTGTGAAATAATCACTAATGTATTCAGTCGGCTTATACTTCCTATTTCCCGTAAATTATATTGCTGCGGTCAGGTAGAAAAACATGTATATGCAGAGAGTAAAGAAGAAATGAGTGCTTATTTTTTTGTTTTGATGCCATGAAAATTATACACTCAGGTTTCAAACGCCGAGAGCCATAAAACGTGTTCAGCACATAAATAACAGCATAAGCTTTCAATTCTAGCAAGAGAGAGAAAAATAGTGAGATTTACATTAACTAAAGAGTGAGTATTAGAACGTAGACGAGCATTTCAGGAAAACAAAACTCAAATCAAATATAAAGTATACCTGTAAATGTAAAATGTGCAGAGCAGGTAATGTAATCGTGTCGAGGACCATATTAAATATGACAAGATGTGAATATTCTACATAATAAAAACATCTTCATGCTGTCTAGACACATTCGTATAAGAGGCATCTTAATATGAGTAACATGAATTACTGCAGTTTAAAAAGGACAAGAATTGTTCCTGCGTGTGCATTTAAGTGTGAGGAGTTGAAAACAAAAGCAGGATGACAGTCATAGACATTGTCACACACACACACACACACACACACACACACACACACACACACACACACACACACACACACACACACACACACACACTTACCCTGAGGTAGTTGAGGGTGAAGTTGGTCAAACCCATGCGAGTGATGTTTTTGGACAGTTGTTCCAGCACCTGAGGGTCTTGTGCCTAAAGTCATCAGCAGAGAAATGACAGTGAAGAACAAATGCATGTGTATATAGGATATATATATATATAAATATATATATATATATATATATATATATATATATGTATATATTGTACATCTACATTGTGTTATGTTTGCATTCAACTGACTATGAATAAGCTAATTATCTACAGCCAATTAGGCTAATTGGCATTCATCAGATATGCACAATCAACACATTCACACCCTCGAGTCATAAATGCAACTACTTAACATTGTTATTGCAGTTGTGCCATGAAGCTGAATGGAGGCATTTCAGGCCTTCATTTCACACTAATGTCAAACTGTGGGATAATTAATCAATATTACTTTGTCGTTCCATTTAAATTTTCACACATTTTCAATTTCATATCATTGCTGAATTTGATGATGTTGCTCAGTGTTTGTATTGAGGGTCTGGGCAGCAGGGAAATTAGTCTGATAATGTTAAGAGTTTAAAAAACTACAGACGTTACCCTCACGACCATTTCACGTATGTACTGTGAAACATAAACAGCTGAAGCATCACGTGGCTGAGCTGAAGGCTGCATTATTGACACAAAAGATTAAGTAGTAGCCACTGTGTTAAGAAATATCATTATTAGTAGTAGTTTATTTGTATAGCACTGATGAAAACTAGAACTCAAAAAATAAAATGCACAGTAATGTATGAATGAAGGCATAAAAGAGAAAAAAAACTTGGATGATTAAAGGATGTTAGAAGGATAAAATGTAAAATAACAATGGGCACATTGAAATAGAGCAGTGCAACACAAATCCAGTGGCTCAAAAAATACAAAATAAACTTAAAATGTAAAAACCCCCTTTTTATATTCAGGCCTTCAATAAAGCCTTTCAAAGTCCTTTAAAAGAAGACACTGATGTAGCTGGTCGTAGTTCCTCGGGCAGGTTGTCCCACAGCTGTGGACCCCTAACAGGAAACTCTCTGTCCCTTTTACTCGTTAAGTGTGAGCCGGCCACAGTCGGCAGGTTCCTGCTTGAGAATCTCAGGTTGCACACTGGTAATAAGTAAAATGTTAAAAAGCCAGCGTAAGCTCATTAAATTTAATTTAATGTGTTTGCTTTTCTTGTTTTTCTCGCTGCTGCATTTTCGAGAGTCTGTCAATTAATATCTGATCAATACCTGTTAAAAGATCATTACAAAGGGCTGCGTGATGCGGCCTCGAAATTATATCGCAGTGATTTTAGGCTATATCCTGATACACAATACATATTTTGATATTTTGAACTTCATTAATGCTAGGACTGGGCGACAAAATGAAAAATCACGCTCTTTTTTACCAAATACTTCGACAATATTGTCGGGATGACTATTGGTACTTTCACCAAATATTAACACAATGAGATTTTTGATAGATGATCATCAGTAATGAAGATATAATGACTGAGTGAGTAAAGGCAAGTAGAACATGTAGAGCAGTCAGGTTCAGAAAATTACATCACTTTACTGCAATGCAGCCTATAAAATCAAGAGAAGATAAATATATCACGATATAATGATATCCAAAATCTAAGACTCATATCATGATAACGATATAATACAGGTATATTGCTCAGCTCTAGTCTGCACTGAATACATTGAAGAAAGAAAATGCATGGAAACCCCGTCATTATACAGGAGGACAGAAAAAAACCTAAATCAGGACAAAGCAAAAAGAGGAAAAGAAAAAGCCAAGATAGCAATTAGAGGATGACGTGATTTAAAATGAATCTCGTGAAGACACATGATTATTCACTAAGCTTGTTTGCTGCTCTAAGAATAAGCAGTCAAATCATAAAAAGCTGAAGGTATTGACAGAGAAAAACATAGCCCGGACTGAGGAGGAGCAGTGAGCACACTTGCATTCACCGCCTCATGAAAAATGCATAATTCTATCTCCAGTCGCATCTCTGTGCAGAGAAAAGTCAAGAGGGAAGCGAGGGAGTCCTTCTGTGCCGTCAGCAGACCGACATGAGTGACGGGAGAATTGAATTAGTGTGCATTATTGGCAGACCATCAGAATCTGAACTACTTTACTCATCAAGGAGAATTAGGCTGAACGTACTGTACAGGAATTTGTCTTGGCAGCGCTGGTGCAGCCATGTATCAACAATTTGTGGAGTAACACGATTAAATACTGACACATATGGTGCAGGGACAACACAGACACTCGGTTCAAGAGGCCAAAGACGGACAAATAACAGAATGAACTCTACGAGAACACGGTCAGAAATTAAAATGCATGGCAAAGGTCCAAATGAGACATTTAAATAGTCAAGACAATGGCGGCAGCACAGTTTTGAGGCACTTCTTTATGTACCTTTGTATGATGCTGTATACTTCAACTCCACTACAACTCAGAGATGTTTCACCATTTACTCTGCAGTAACCTGACAGTTGTAGTCATTACACATATTAAGATTTTACATTCATTGTTGTGGATAAAGGACACAGTCGTATAGAGCTGCAACTATAAACTGATTAATCGTTTTTTTGTCGATGCTTTAATTAATCTGCAAATATTTTGACAATCGAGTTATTGGTTTGAGTCATTTTTGAAGGGAAAAAAGTCAAAATCCTCAAATTCAAGCTTCTTAATGTGAATATTTTCTGGTTTCTTTACTCCTCTGCAACAATAAACTGAATATATTTTAGAAATGTTTTAGTAATATATTTTATATTTAGATCGTTTGAGATGATCTCAGGCTTTCACATCTTATAGACCAAACAACTATTGATTAATCCAGAAAACAATCGAAAGATTAATCAAAAACACAAGTATTACTACATAATGTAGTTAAAATCAGCTCCAGCTTGACCTTCCACGACACTAAAATGCTACTTTCACATTAATACACCAGTAATAATAATCAAATATAAAAAATGTTTAACAATACAACAATTCATCATTATGGAGTATTCTACAGTTATACTGCTAAACCTGCTTTACTGAAGTAAAAGTACAGTAGTGTGTATCACTGCTGCTGTGAATGTGTTGAGCAGCTGCTGCGTCTCTGCCATGCTGCATTATTTGTGATTGTTTGTAAATGTGTTATTGACATTACTGTGAAATGATCTGTATGTTTGTCTGTAGGACTTCTTCACTACAGCTCTACCTTAAGTTTGTACATACACACTGTATGTGTGGGTGGAGAGAGGTGGTGGTGCACAGCTTCCACACTGTTCATGGTTTTAATGTTTTTGCTTGCTTTGTGTATTTTTACCAGCTCGCGAACAAAAAAGTCAACTTTTTTTTCTCCAGCGGTTTAAAGTAAATACATTTACTCAAAGACTCAGATCATGGAGGTTTGAGGTACTTGAGGTGTTTGATTGTTTCTGTATATTGCTGCTTTAATTTCACTCCACTACAAATGGAAACATTACACTTGTATACAGCTGTACACAGATTTACAGTAGAATTAACATCACAAACATGTTTCTTAAAACATGAACCAAATTGTCATTTAAAAACACAATAGTTAACAAAAGATGTATTACAACATTAACATGCTGTTGTGTTCACTTATAACAACACTGTAGTATAATAAAACCATTCAGCGTGATGAGTACGTTTACTTTCAGTATCTAAGTGCAGTTTTGTGCACTTCTGTACGTCTTAAGATTAAGACTGCAGGACTTCTACTGATAACTGACTATCAATACTTTTACTCAAGTCAAGGCTTTTTACTGCTGGATAATAAAGTTATACCTGCCATCTTGGAATAACAAGATGTGTGAAGATGCGAGCTCTCTGTAGCCCCTCTGTAATGGACCCAGAACCATCAACACAAATATAAGAAGAAGTAAAAAATTATTGACACACAATTTTATTTGTTTTGTTTTAGATATAGATGAGTCTCTGAAGTGAGCATCTAGTGGGCGTCACAGGAACTGCAGAGCTTTGTTTGTTGGCCACTTTTCACAGAACTTTATTGACTTCTTCTTTATGGAGCTTCACTGGACCACACGTGCACTACACATGCACCACACATGCACCACACATGCACCACACACGCACCACACACGCACCACACATGCACTACACATGCACTACACATGCACCACCACATGCACCCCACATGCACCACACATGCACTACACATGCACCACACATGCACTACACATGCACCACACATGCACCACACATGCACCACCACATGCACCACACATGCACTACACATGCACTGCACACGCACCGCACACGCCACCACATGCACCACACATGCACCACACATGCACCACCACATGCACTACACATGCACTACACATGCACCACCACATGCACCCCACATGCACCACACATGCACCACCACATGCACCCCACATGCACCCCACATGCACCACACATGATGAGGAGATGTGAAGAAAACTGTGGCACAGCTGTGGTTTTGTGATGCTTTAACAGACATGAAGTGTTTGAATCTCACACTTTTCAGTGTGTAATCGTTCCTAACATTTACTTAACATGTGGCATCTATTTGTCCCTTACTTTGTCTAATACACTCCTTTTTTTCTCAAGTTTTCTACCTCTGTTTTCCTCATCACACTGTATGAAGTCAGTAAGTAATCACAGTAAATATAAACAGTATGTTGTTGGACTTAATTAAGCTCCTGTGCTTTTACATCAGTAGATTTACTCTTTTTAAACTTTGCATCACATCTCTCGTATCTATCATTAATGGCTTATTTCAATTACAGGCCGAACTTCTGAAAACTAAAATAAGAACAAAATGTATTTCCTTTCCAAACTGTTTCTCATCAGCGACTGAAAAGTAGTACAGCTCACATCAAAAACTGGGCCTTCCACCGTGGCTACATCTGAACTGGTATCTGCAGTTTCAACTTTCCAAATCTGACTCCCATGTGTCTGAATCTGCTTTCATTAGTCCGGGCTGCGATCAAAAGAGCGAACTCACACTCGCACACAAATCACTGAAGATCTGGCCAGGACCCACAATACACCACGATATCCCACTCTCCAGGAATTAGTGTGAATACCCAGAGGGGCCAATTTATTGGTGAGTGAAATTCATATGAAGATTTGGCAAAAAGAGAAGCTGGCTGTACGGGCGAAGCTGCCTCTTACCCACACCTTTAAATCGATGGAGGTAAATACAAAGTACTGGGACTGAAGCCTGTTTTACTTATCAGACACATGGGAGGAGCTGCATGTGTTGCATATGACTGCTGAAAAGGAACATTATTGTTTCAGATGTGAAATGCAAAACATTACTGGCCTCATCTAGCTGCAGTATTAAAGTGACTTTTATGTGCATCTTCCCTACAGCTTTTTAAAACATTCATGGAAAGAGCAACGTGCTACTGCAAATACTTTGTCACCTTGTACATGAGAAGGCGTCATCCCTCCTTTAAAACAGCTGTGAGTTGAAAAGTTTAATGATATGAAGGCAGACAGCTGCATCACTGATGGATCTTAAGACTTATTTAGTGGTTGAAACTTTAATTAATAAACATATTGAGCTAGATGAAGATCAGCCTCTCTTCATTTCTAGTGAATTTCCTATTAAATTCTCTCATCATTTGCCTGTTTTATACAGTCTGACGTTAAATTGAGAATGTCTGTCTGCTCAGAACCTGAATGTAAAGCTTTTTGGTGGATATTGTTTTGGGTTAAAACGCACTACGAGGAACTTTAACTGGTTTTGAAACAGTCCTCAGTTTCATACTGATATATAAATATATTAAGTATTGATATGTATCAGAATATCAAAACATGCAGATTCTAAATATTGTAAACTGTTTAGATTTGTTTCAAAACTACGACCTACATAAGCAAACAAGACCAAGACGTTTTTATAGTTATTAAGTAATTAATGAATTAGTTATTCTTAATGCCAGGTCAGATTCTCAACAAATGTGTCAAATAAGTTAGGAAATATTTTTTTATGGCAGCGTGTTGAAGATGAGTTGAGGAAAGATGCTCTGTAGGACGACATCACAACAAAGTCCAAACGTTACCTCGTCGCTATAAAGCTGCTAAAACAGCTGTTTAAAAAAATAGTATTCAAAATATGTGACGCCTTTGTTTCACTAGCTTCCAATGTAGATGGACATGCTAGCCTGATCAAGAGCTTTACGACAGGAGGGAGCGATGCTCAAACCACTTTTGTCCACAGGGGGCGCCAGAATCAACAACAAACAAAAATCCCTTGTGGCTGCTTTAAGTTGAAAGTTGAGAATATAAGGAGGGAGACAGTTTGTCAAATCGTTGTGGCTGTATGAGACGTGAGACTCGATTCCTGCTCGCACCACGAAGAAAAGAAAAATGAGAAGCTTATGTGACATTTATCTGAAACAACGTGAAGTCGTCTGATTCAAACTTGTTCATCGTTTATCAAACTGATTTTAGTTTCTTTGAATATGAGAGATGATACTAAAATAAAATAGACATGAAGATAGAAAATAAAGACATACAGTTACTTTGTCTTTGTGTATTTAACCTTGACCTGCTGTATACTTTGCATTTATCTGATTGGATCAAATATTACTAGGGTCCGACGCAGTAAGATTTCCCTAATGACTTTTACATAAAATGACTCAGGGGCTTATTCGGATATAAGACCAACATGTGAAATCAGCATCACTTTTCCATAAAGAGGCATGTCTGAAACAGGCTTAATGTAATCCTTTGGCTCTGGAACACAAAACCCCCACTACAGCATCATGGATATACAGTCCGCTGCCAGTTAATTAGGTACACCTAGCTAAAACAAATGCAGTCTAATACAATGCAATGCAATAAATCCGGCAAATCCATGAAGGTTTTTCTTGAAACTGGTGTTGAAGGTAGGATTTATGCAGGACTGTGTTAGTTTTTAGCCAGACATGTTTTAGCGTATGTTGAATTTGGCTTCTTTTACTTTCTCCAACAGCAGTTCTGTATCATTCAGTCTGAGGTCAAAATCATTTGAAAATAGAAGACCTTCTGCTTGCTCCGGCTTCACTCCACAGCTCCAGTGACTAAATGTGTGTTACACTTAGTGGAATTAAGCAGATTATTCATTCGACCTTGTTTTTTTCTCTCTCTCTCTTTTCAGACAAGGCCCTTTTTTATCCTCTGTGGCCTTTGATGTCTGCAAATAAATTGGTTTGCAGAAATCCCTCCAAACTGCTTTGTTGGCGTTTAAATTTCATATGCTCATGAATAGCTTCTAAAAAGTGTCTTTGCAGAGTGCAGAGACCCTCGTTAGGATTCAAAAAGTGACACCTAAAACGGTCAGATCTGAGGGGGATGTTTTTAGTCGCATGTTAATGATGTCACACTCACGTGCATGGCCAGGATGCTGCGGGGGATGAGCTCTCGGTACTGCCGGATGGTAAAGTGCCACGTCTTGATCCTCATCAGATCATCAAAGGCAAACTCCAGTATCAAACGACCCTCTGTACAAACCTGGACAAAGATCACATAGTTAGTGTTACCTCACGTTCCTCTTTCGCCTGATATCTCTCTCAGTAATCTTTAACCGGCTGGCAGGCGGCCGTCAGCTGATTTGGACGCAGACAGAAACAGAAATCAGTGTTTATTGGCCAGGCGTGATTTTGATAGAAAATGCTGGAAGGGTTTCGTCTCCGTTTCTGGAATTTGTTCAAGGATTTTGTAGCATGGAGCGAGCTATTATGCTCCCAATATTTACTCTGCTTGCTTCCCTCATTCAGAGCATCTGTCCTTGGGCCTCTCAACCATCCAGCTATTTCTAAAATGTGAAAATAAATGTAATCTGGAGAGGGGTGTGTTTACACCAGAGACAAAAGAACTTCAGGTCAGAGAGAGTTGCCAATTAGGAGGAGAGAGGGAGAGAGAGGGGGGAGAGAGGAGAGAGGGAGGAAGACGGAGAGAGAAACAGCGAGGAAAAAAAAAAAAAAAAAAAAAAATTCGCCCCTTTAGCTGAATTCAGCGCTTGCCGGGGCCCTTGCGCTTCTCCCGTATTTCGTTGCTGTGACAACCAGGGAGAGAGAGGAGAGAGAGAGAAATGGCGAGACAGACAGAGAGAAGGGGGGAAAAAAATCAGCTGATTAGTTGGCATGGCAACGGCAAAGATGTAATCCCACCAGACACACTCTAATCAATGCCCCCAGCGCAGATGGTCTCCTGAGGATCAGCAAGAAAGAGGCTAGCGGCCATACTGCACCCCCCCACCCCCTCCTCCTCACCCTCGTTCCCCACTTCCCACCCACCCACCCACCCCCCCCGCTGGTCACGTGCTGCACAGCTAACTCCAACACAGTCAGTCAAAATAAATAAATAAAAAAAAGAATAAATAGAAGCTCGACTGCTCCAAAAAGCCCTGAATGCCGAGCTGCTTCTCTCCCGTCTCCACTGAAAATGTTGCTACTGTAGAAATGTTCTCAGTGTTTGTGCAGCGGTGCGTCTCCACACTTATTCCTCCAACTGAGATTACATTAAGTTCATATAGAGAGTTTTGTTCCACAATGAAACATAATTGGAAAAACAAGGCTGATACCTATTGTTATGCCTGATTAGAACAAATTAAGAAACTTTTGAAAGCTTTTATGTGTTCATGACATAATATATTCTGCATCATGGTGTTCTTTCCATTTCCATTGTGAATATATGTCACAGTGTTATTGTGTTGAATACACCACACCAGGTATCACAGCCCGACCAGTCGAGGATTTTTGGGGCTGATACCGACGTTAGGGAGTAAAAAAAAAAAAATCTGATATCAATAAATAAACATTTATTACAATTATGCTTCAAATGTGGTTACCTAACACTTGGACGCAGGCAGGATATTTTACAGCTTAACAATAAACTTTCTTGTCCTGAATGACATCAGTGCACTGGCACAGTTAACTTTAGAAATTATAAATCACCGTGGGGCACTTTATACGCTGATACACATAACGGTGGTAGCCAATATTGGCCGATTACATTGGGTCACCAATATATTGTACAGGCTCTAGTACATATGTATATACATAATGCTATATAATACACTGTTATCATCACTTTTTGTGCAATGGTGCTTTTCCTGATTTATTCAACCAGCTGAGATTATAAGTATATACAGAGAGTTTTGTGACAACTGCTATGAACAATGTCTGAGAAGAAATTAAGCAACTTTTGAAAGACATTTATTTTTACTCTGACTAATATATACGAACAACAACACGCTTTAATGTCGCATGTTGTGCTGAGGACTACAACAACACACTGAACGTTGTCCATAATAATAACATAGTATTGTTATTATTATGGGGAGATGATATGAGGAGCAGTAGAATATCTGACACACTATGGCTGTAAATTACATTATATAACTTAGACCGTACAATACTGCATCACTACTTGAACAATATGATTTCTTCTTAACGTCATATTATATTGTGTATCATGGTATTCTTCTACATTTTTATTATAAATATATATCACAGTATTATATCATTACTGTTGAAGCAGGTGTACATTGCGGATACTACGCATATATACTTTAATACATGATTATCTATATGTTGTATTCATACAGTACATATCATGTTCCTGATGCAGTCCAACAAATATTTGCACAATTTACTTAAATAGCGTAAGTGATTGTAATTTATATATTGTTTATAGATTTTTTAAGTTGTCCTAATGCTGTAATTTTGGTATCTTCTTGTTGTTTATTCAATTTAAATATTTTTTTAAATACAAATTTGTATGTCTTCATCTGTTGTTTTGTCTTTTCTGATATAACTGAAGGAGAAACTTGATGGTTCAGTCTTCGTTCTTCTTTAAATACAAACAGTATCTAGTATTTTCACTTTGACCGGCACCACTCTGCTGCAGCGGGGGTGTTTTTGCGTGCAAACACGTCTGCATCAGCGCGGTTGGATAATGGGCTTGTCTGAGCTAGATAAGTGTGGATTAGACTAAAGCAATGTTTGGAAAATAATCCTTTGTGTTTAATGGACAATGAAAATAGTCTTTATTCTACTTTTTATATTTAGTCTAATTCCAACAGCAGTTTGTCCAACTGCTGACCTCAGACAGCATTAAAAGACGGATGCAGCACGACTTGTAACACCCTAAAATTTAAAACAACTGCAGGTGTAAACCAGTTCTGTCCACTGAGAGCCGTTTATCTACACATTCGTAGATTTCTTATTTTAAGATAAACTCAAGTGTTTCTTTTCTGGGCTGAGAAAATCCTTCTGCTTAACAAAGTAAATAACCTCTTTAAAAACCAGTTGGATTATATGAAAATGTTTTCTTAGCTCATGGAAAGTTGACATTTTGGAGATACATGGACGAGCTTTTCAAGTTTTTCAGTCGACTAATAGAAGCATTAAAACCACATATGTTAATCAGTTTTGCCGAACAGAATACACAAAATTAAAAACAAGAAACCATATTTGTGTATTAAAAAACATGCATGCATATTATTGAAGTTGTGAGTGGAAACTTATCATCATTGACCTCCGGGTTCTGAGCCAATGTTCAATTATAAGAAGGTATGTTGTAATTAATCCACAAGAACTCAAATTGCTCTTGAAAGGTGAAAATAAAAACAACAACCTTCTTCTCCTCCTTTGAAATGAAATGCATCATGGTCATTATGATTGTGGATGAGTTTCATACCCTTTGGGCTGCGAAAACCTATTAAAAGACCAAATACTTCTGCATTATGAGGACAAAAGTAATTCTTGACATCATTCTGTCACTGTACTTTTCTGGATATTTGAGTTTATTACCCACCAGCAGTGAAATAAGTTGAATTGTTTTCACACTAGTGAGCCGATGTCTTCTGATGCTTTCCAGGTGCTGTAGCCTTCAGTCAAACAACGCTGAGCTATTGATTTATTTTTCCATAGCGCCAACTGTGTATTTAGCATTGCCTCCACTATTGCTCTTATTTCTCTCCATAAGCTTTCTGCTTCCCTGTAACCCATAAATAAATTGGCAACGCGGCTAAATCAGAACCAGAATAAGAATCACTTTAATTGCCATGTGCAATAAATGTGCAGGAATGTGTCTTAGTGGCAGTGTTGCAGAGATATACTAACCACAAATGCAACCAAGGCAGCGCTTTCCTACAGATTCCAGCTTAGATTCAATCAGGAAAAGCTATTTATTCCTTCATACTGTGAGAGAACTGGTTAAAATATAATATTTCTCACAATGGCTGTAACCAATTTTTTTTGCTAAATAGTATTCCCTTATGAAAACTAAAAGGAGGAAAATCCCCTGGAATTAAAAAGCGGTCCATTAAATGGTACAGCCCTTCACAGAGAGTCCCCATTGATTTAAGAGCAGGGTCATAAATCTTCCACACAACGGGGCTGAGATCAGGGGATCTCCGGCTCAAAAGGGTAAGAAAGAATAACAGCGTCCTGCTGCTGAGACACTATTCAATACTGTACCCTAACATGACAATCAATTAACAACGGAGGAGCTGAAGGTCGTTAAATCGATTATTATGAGCATTCACGACCGCTTCTGGTGAATATTAATCGGAGCAAAGTTGACTAAATATGCTCAATTACAGGACGAGCTGCTGACATACTGAATAATACTGTCAGTCAACATGACCCTCTGTGAGGGCAGTGCAGAGGTGAGGGTCTGACGACATCAAGCTGTATGTTCATGTACATATAACTAGAGCTGATAAGATCCGTCTGATTGTTCAATCAATCGATCACCAGGAATTCATTTAAGAACAACTTCTGGTCATCAGCTAATTATTTAATATGTTATTGTAGGAAAATTACAAAAAATAAAATAAAAATAAAAATCATTGATTGCAGCTTCTCACATGTGAATATGTGCTGGTACAACAGTTACCTAATGACCTTGTGTCTGGGACAAAAGAAGCTACTAAATGTCAAAATGGACATTTTTTATAGATCAAATGATTGATCAATTGACTGATAATTAAAATGATCATCAGTTGCAGTCTTGGTTGGATTAAAGAAAGATAATTAGGATGAGTTTGGCTGGAAGATATTATTAAATACTTCCCCTCATCAACTTACCACCTAATAAACACGTCTAAGAAAGTATTTCTGAGGATAAATATGTGTGATTGTGTGATTGTGTAGAGCAGAATATGATTCCGACTTAATAATAATAGTATATAATTCAAGTGACCCAGTGGCCTTGCTATTAAGCTGCATGCTACATACATTAATTGGAGCATCTGTGGCTTGATTGCAGCATTTGTTGTCTTCTCTCTTTCCATGTTTCCTGAAAGTCTCCACTGTCTTCTGTCAGTAGAGGTCACATTATCAAAAAACCTAACAGTTATCTAAAAAAATAGAATAGTATATAATCATGCCTGTGAGACGTGTATAGCTCAACGAAACTGAATAAAAAGCTACCTCATGTTCAGAGAACTTCATCAGGAGTATTTCATCGGCTCCAGCAACTAATCACAAACAGTAAATTCACATTCAGTCTAGGTCTCATTTCATAACATTATCATAACAATAAACACAGTGATATAAGTATGGCTAAAATAATGTCAAGCACTGTACTTAAAGAAACAGCGAGTCTGATAATGTACAGCTTTAAAACAAATGTCTGCAGCTTGTTGCTGGTTCGCTTTGATCAGATTTATATTCACCAGAGTTAATAACCTTCCTCTACTGATCGTCACGTTAAAGCACAGGATTGAATCGCTTCTATGATTTCTACGTACTTTTGCAAGAAGGATTGACTGTTTTTTTCCACAATGAAGGTAAATTAGTGCAATGTTAACATAAATAGATTTAAGTAGGATTACAACAAAAGTATAGTAGACGAATTAAACATGCCTGAAGAAATGACTCACTACAATCCAGGCAAAGCTAAAAACAAAACAAAAAAACACACAGTTGACAACACATCCACTAGTCAAGTTCTAAAAAAAAAAATATAAAAAAATCCACTCAGGGAATTAAATTCACTTGAGCTGAGATCACTGTGTCACGAACTCGCCTTTCGCTCTTTGCTCGCCTCCCAGCATGCAGAAACCCCCAACTGGGCACCGGTAACAAGGGCCGTGCCCTCACAGCTAACACACATCAGCCAGGGAAAGCAAAGCCTGCTGGGTCATGAATGGAGGTGCTGGGATACCAGGGGAAGCTGGGAGGTTGGGGGCATTTGGTCAAATTGGCACCCTGTGTCACCTTGTCAACACCTCGCCACCCTGAGAATCTGCACACATTGTTGGCAGCACCACCCACTCTCAGCACCCTGCTAACCCCACCCATCGGTAAGTAGATGGGGAGTGACGGAGGTAAAACTGTGCTGAGCTCTCTAGAAACTGACTCCTGATGGTTTCACATCATCCCTTTTCTTCTCTGCTGCACTGACCTGTCAAACTATGTCTTAAATATAATGATTTGTATTCAATGATTTGTTTTTCCTCCGTTATATTATACCATTTGTTATACTTGATAACACTAAAATTAAGTCAGACAGGACAAGAAACACCAACGACGATTATCAAACCCTCTGTAAACAACGGCAGCGTTTTAAGGGACAGTTCATCTCTTTACTAGAAATACACACTTTATAGACACTCTGACCTTTAATGGCATTTATTCATCTAGATTATTTTGGTATGATTATCCAATTTTCAGAGATATTAGCCTTTGAGATGTCCACCTTCCCTAGAAAATATGTTCGCAGCGCCAAAAATGTTTTTTTTTTAAATTCTCTCTTTCCAGAAATAACTCTTCACTCCAGCCCTCGACCTCATCATGGCACAGAAGGAAACGCAGGTCTGATCAGGGACTAGATGGTTGTGCTTGTGGCAGCGCAGGATGTTAGCATCAACGGCGTCCTCTTTGGTGGAGCCGTAATGTTAGCTAGCTTAGTTAGCTAGCCTCACACCAAAACAGTCTAATACATTTAACCAAACTACTATTAGTGGTTCGCAAAGCTGCTGCTTTGAGGGAGCCTCAAGGTTTGTGAGTCTAAATTTCCTATGGTACATTTTTAATAATGCTTATGGACTCATTAGCTTTAACCACATTTCCATGTTATTTTTTTCAAATACAGCAAAAGAAAAAAAGCAATAAACACGATAATAAAAACCCTTTTAAATATGCAGCTCAGATTGGTGACATAAGTAACGAGCTAACACGAGACTAGAACCTTTTAAAAAGCCTGCTGTGCACAGGTGTTGTCAGAGTATCAGGTGCGTCTGGTGCATCTGGTGCTTGAGCATCGTTGTATGATGCCGCACCGATGTTGTTGCTACGTCCCTGTCAAATAAATTAACTAAACTGAACTAACAGCTTATGGCTGCAGGATTGCATGTTAGTAATAATGCGTCTTTGTGCAGGAGAACTGCACAACTATGGTAAGAACGGCCGGTGAACCATCCTGTGAACTGATACTTTAATTTAATTTAATCTTCCTCCTTCTTTGTTTTCTCCTCCTAATCAGTTTGGCTAAAAACAGAAGGTCGGTTTAAAATACTGTATTGTAGTGTAATCGTCTAAAATTTGCACTGTATATCATTTTTTTTATGTTCCTAGAGCGGTTTTATTGATGAATTTACCTTTATAGGAATCATCAGTGTTGGTATGACTGGACTGTGTGCTGAACTCTTGGGTATGTAACACCAAGGATCACAATGGAAGTGAGTCTCATACTTTTATGATTTGACGTCCGTCTGCTCGTAATGTCGTATAAACCGAAGCATGACTGTCTGACTGCTGCTGTTTCTGCCCTGTATGATCTCTTTTTAGCATTCCAGATCTCAGCAATTAACTCGGTGACTGCTGTGTCGTTATTACTGTTAGGAACGACTGTTTGGACTACAAAATAAGACCCCAAAAAAGCAGACAAACAGTTATGCTTTAAAAAAAAAAAAAAAGGCCAATAAACCAAATCAAAATTTGAAATTTTGAGATAGAGAGAGAGAGAGAGAGAGAGAGGGAGAGAGAGAGAGAGAGGGAGAGAGAGACAAGCAAAGAAAGAGACAGATACAGGCAGCGAGAGAGAGAGAGAGAGTGGGAGAGCAAGAGAGCGAGTTGGGAGCTGGGGATGATTTCTCTAGGGATGAAGGGTGTGTGCGTGTGTGTCTCTGTGTGTGTCTCTGTGTGTGTCTGCATGTGTGTGTGTGTGCGTGTGTGTGTGCGTGTATCTCTGTGTGTGTGTGTGTGTGTGTGTGCGTGTGTGCGTGCAGTGCGAGTGTGTGTTGAGGTTGCAGGGAGGGGGGTTGAGAAGAAGAAGAGGGGGGATGAGAGCGAGCGGTGGAGTAGAGAGCGAGGGGAGAATGAGCGAGCGAGCGAGTCAGGCGGGGGGATGAGAGAGAGGGGGGGTGGGGGAGGATGATGGGGGAAGGAGGAGGTGTGGTGGTGGTGGTGGTTGAGAAAAGCGAGGCGAGGCAGAGCTGATTGAGATTCGGGCCTCCAGAGCTGCAGGCTCGCTGCTGCTGCTGCTGTGCTGCTGTGCTGCTGCTGGGCGCTGAGGGAGAACACGCTCAGTTATTGGAATTCTTTTTTTTTCTAATGAATTAATTCTTCTCATCCAATTTAGGTGAAGATGAAAAGAGAGCAGCGCTGCAAGCATCAAATTTAGCTTTTTGTTGACCGGGCCTGGGACGTTCTGTTTCTGCTCTGTGCGGTTAATATCGGACACTCGTAATATATTAACGCTTTTCCCCCTTTTAGGGAGGCTTGTTTACAAAAACCAGACAACAGCAACATAAAGGACACTTCCTGTGAGTGTTATTGGGAATGTTTCATACTCATTTACTGATACGACAACACAAAGAGCCTCGCTCTCCACTCAACACCATGCACACGTCCAGCCCTCAGCACCCAGCAACCACACACACACACACACACACACACACACACACACACACACACACACACACACACACACACACACACACAAAACCATCTTCCCTCTGAATGTACAGAAAAGTGAAGCCACCTCATGAACTCTCGACACAAACCGGCATGTCAGCAGTCATGCATGTAAATATACACAAACATACAGTCACACTGAGGTAAACAGCTGCCACATCTGAAGCAGTGGTTAACATCTGACTCTGGTGTGCTACATGAAGGTCCTGCACTGCACTGCTACACAAAACTACATATCAACATATCAACTATGACAACGTGTGCATCCAAAGAGGAAGAGTGATGCAGCTAGTTGTTTAAACAGGATGCAACACGTTAGAGTTTTTAAGAATTCTATTAATTTAATTTAAGATTTAATAATCATAATAATATGATAATATGAAGAATATGAAGGGAGACTGGAGTCCCAGCGTTACTTACAAAGTGAATGAATTTATTCAGATTCTGTTGAACACGACTACACTGTACTGTGTGTATGTAGAAGTAGTGTGTGTCTGTGTGCATGTACACAGTGAGATGGATCTCTTTGAACACATATGAGATGAAGCTAATGTTAACAGAGACATTGACTAGCAGCTGGTTTTTGTTGTGGCTGTGCTCCGATAAACTCTGACCAGGCTCAGTTTCTGAGTTGGTGGTTAAAGATTCCTTTTGATTTCGTTTTGTAGTTTTGTTACGGCGTGATCATTACACAACACAACACAACACAACACAACACAACACAACACAACACAACACAACACAAGTTACAGCAACTTTATAAAAATAACGTTAATTTCATAATCCAAACTTTTAAGACCTGTCAAAACCCTACTTGTACATTTTAAAACATCTTCGGGAGTAAAATTCAGATTATTGGATTTTAGACGTTTTAAGACTCTCTGCAGAAACTCTGTTATAAGCTCCTTCACTCACACAAATATCAAACTAAAATCACATCACAGAGTAATTAAATCAGAAACATTCTGGGCAAAAAGAAAATGATTACATGGCTTCATTAAAAAAACTGCTATTTTAAAAGCTCTCAAAGACTCTGAGAAGCAACACGGATTCTGTGGGGAGAACTGAGCCAATACATGTTCAACTAACAGCTAACAACACAACACAATGATTGATCAGGGAAATTCAGTCAATAACATTAATATTAATGTGTATTTGTACAAATAGAGTGGTACAGAAGTGGAACCTCAGCCACAAATATATAAGTCACAATTAAGCTTGTGTATATATCTGTATCAGTTTATTGATTAGAGAGAAAATATAGTTATAGAAAGAATATATGTTAAAGATAGTTTTGAGGCAACTTAAAAACTGTAAGTATTCCTTACATATAATAACTAAATGTACAGGATACTTTGAAAGAAGCTTTGTTTAGGAGTGGAGTGCTCGACTGGAACGAGTACCAGGTGCAGATAATCTGTGTTAAAATCAATAATGAAGTAAAATCTTTATCGGCCGTCTGACTGAAGTCAAAAGATTCAAGTTTATAGAGAAACTTGTTCTGTGAGCAGTTTTAAAGCTTCATTCTGAGGCTTTTTGAAAGGTTAATTAACTACGCAGCTTCTGATGGGTTGGCCCCGCCCACTACCGCGTTAAGCCACGCCCACCCCAAGTACAGATACAGATAGCGATAAGTTATTAGTTTAGTAGCTGTCATAATTAGTCTTTGTAATGCTCGGTATTGATATCGGCTTCATAAATCACGTTTTTGTTCCGGCCCCTTATTACAAAATTAATTCTGATTCAGCTTTAATAAAGTGACTTGGTTTCGCTGTGCTGAAGAATTTACTCAATAGAAGATTCACCGTTTGGAAACCAGACTGGAGAAAAGGCCTGAGTGTCAACAGAAATGACAGCTGATACCAACAAATTCTTTAATCGAGGTCATTTGTATTTACCAATAGTCAAATGTTCTCCACCCATTGGCCCGTTTGTGCATTTCTTTTCTGAAAATAAGATTTAAGATCTCAATAACAGACAAAATGACTCGCTAAAATGGAGAGTATTTTGCAGTGATGTTTTTTTAATTCACTTTTAAGTCTCACAGCCTGTGGCAGGTCAGCCAAAAAGTTAATTTCAGACTCTGCACACCACACACACACACACACACACACACACACACACACACACACACACACACACACACACACACACACACACACACACACACACACACACACACACACACACACACACACACACAGTGAGTGCACACTGTCAAGTCCTGAAAACAAGAGGGCGTATAGCTGTTTAATGTCAGAACAATCCGGTCTGGTGCTGTAGCTCAGAGTTCATGGTACAGGGAACATGGAATCCCTTTAGCTCGCCTGCTCGGCGCTGACAAGGTATCTGGCCTCAGATTCATTTAGACAGTCAGCAGAAGACCACTAAGAGTCAGCTAGCCATCTGGATCAGACGGTGGTGAAGCAGATATTCACTCGGGCTCACGGGGGGATTCTCTCCCCAAAGACAAAAGCAGATGAGCTCAGCTTTCAGAAGACCTCTGTGTCAGGTTTGGATTATCTCACCTGTGCAATTTGTGTTTCCTTTGCTTTTCTTGCTTCTCCCGTCTGTACCTCACTTATACTGCAGACTGCACTTTACAAAGATCTTATTCATGTCCGCCTCGCATGTCCTGTAGAGAACATGAGGGCTTAAGAATCTGTCGACATCTTTAACATAAGAGGTGCCGGTGGGTTCTGGGGTCAAGGAAAAGGTCAAAATGCTGATAAGTAAAGAGGGTAAATATGGTCATGAGTGACATTTTCCCCGTATGACTTCTCCAGACAGCTGGTTGGTGCAGTTTGAATCTGAGATAGCTTAATGTGAGACTTTAATAAACAGTAACAGTCCAGGAGGGTTCAAAATATTTCAAGTCCGACTGAAACATCAGTCAGTGCAGTGATGGCATGTAACTGAGTCCAGTTTTGGGTTGCTGTTATTTTTACTTCCACCTGCCATTTTGGAGGCACATGTGTATTTTTTACTCTATTACATATGGATGTAGGTACTAGTTACTTTGCAGATCGCATGCTGCATCACAGCCCGAGCAGCACATTTTAAATCAATTTATTTTATCAGCAATCCAAAAAACCTTTGATTTTAAACTGGAATAATTAGTCAACCTATAGAATACAGTATATTCATATATGTAAATATATACGTTTCTACAATTTACTTTTACTTGTGGTTTTGATATTTAAGTGCATCTATTACAAGAAAATAACATTTAACATCCGATACTTTACAACTTAAGTACTATTAATATGTGTGACTTTAATTTTTAACAAAGTAATATCTCAACACAATATCTATAATGTGTATGTAAAGTATGACTTTCGGTACTTTTCACAACACTGGTCAGGTGCCCAAGCTTGCTTTAACATTGGCTCTGTCATGTATGTATGTATGTTTCTGGGCTGTGAAGTGATCCAGGGCTTCAGATTCGGTCCCTGATTCACTGACATTGGACGGACATTAGGGGACGACCTCTTAACAGCCGGAGGACGGATCACAGCGACCGGCTCCAGTCCTCACCGCTGGTCACTGTTTCAAGACAGACTAGAAAAACTGTGAACTTGTACTTTAAGAAATTCAAAGAATTATTTAGTTTTCTGTGAAAAAGGAATATAACTTCTGTCGTATAGGATAATAAAGTACATATGATTTGTACTGTAAATGTTGTATCGTCTGATGTATTTCTTGAGTCTTGGACATTAAGTTTACACATTTCAACATCGTGTCCGAGCGACCAGCTGAACAACAGACATACAGAAACTTTCTTCCATCGTCGCTTTGTGTGTCGAGCTTTCTTCTGTCTGTTTTGTTTTGATGTTGGCATGTTTTTCTGCATGCTGACTGGTTGGATACTAGATTTTATCCATCTGGTTTTTCTATCTTGCTACTTTCATTTTCTTCTTTTCGGAAAATAAACATGAACAATAGATACTAACTACAAACACGGCTGTTTAATGCTTTTGTTGTTTGTGGCTGCCACAAAATAAAACATGGAAATAATGTTTCCACCAACAAAGCCAGGGTATTTAGTGTTAAAAGTTCCTTCAGAAATCAGGGATTTAAAATGTAAACAAATAATAAAATAATACAACATTTTATAGTTCATGCAGAAATAATAAAAACATTCCCATTTTGACAGTGAGGGCACCGGTTGTAGCTCGATAACACTGAGACAAAATGATCCGCGGAGGGAAAAAAAGAATCAAAGGGTGTAAATGGATTTGATCTTTAACCAGTTAAACACCTCGCCCGGTCCATTATCATAGCTTTTGATCAATTATTCATGGTGGGAGAAGCTCAGCGGGTCAGGTGTTACCTTTGTAAACATTGGCTTCCCGTGCTGGGTGACCATGGTGCACTGATCACAGTCCAGGGTGATGCAGGAGTTGTGGAAGGACTCCTTGGAGTGTTTGAGGATGTAGTGGAGCTCGGTGACCCCTCCCTCGAACACTGTGCTGAAATAACGGGGGATCAACGTCCGGCCGATCGCTGCAGGGAGACAGAGGAGAGGACAGTGCTGCTAAATATAGAAGGAGACGAGACGTGAGGGATTCAGAGAGAAGACAGCGGGCTTAGAAAAGTGAGGAGTGGGTGACATTATTACATACTGGCACTAACTCAGTATCACTAATAGACTGCAATGATGATGATGATACCACTAGTATCAGGCTATTACTACTACTGCTGCAGTAGTTACTGTACAATTTTAAGGCTACTGCTGGTACCATTGGATATAACTACAGGCTACTTTTGCCACCATCATGATTCAGGGCTGTGGATAGTGTACAGTCACAGAGTAGCTCAACATTTGGAAAACTGTCTTTCTTGCTCAGAGTTGTGTGAGATGACTGATACCAGTCTCATGTCTGTGTCCAGTGTGGAGCTGCAGCCTGGAGGCTAATAGCTTAGCTTAGCACAAATACTGGAGCTAGCCTAAGTTTCTTAGTTCTTAAGCTACAAATGATTGTTTTTACATCTAGGTTTGTTTGTATATCAGTGAGTTAACTTACTAAATAATAATAATAATAATAATAATAATAATAATAATAATAAAACTAGGATAACTCATTTCTACTGCACAGACTCCACCTGCTTACTAACTGTTGGCAACCTCTTAATATCTCAGCATATTGATTTATTTACTACACACCATCTTTCTATTACTACACAGTATTATATTTCACTTTTTATTTTTTATTCCCAACTTTCAGCTGCTGCACTATTTTATATCTCAGATTCTGATTAGATTTTGTGCCACTTGTGTGACTGAGTGAAGAGTTTCAATGATTCACTGTAGTCGTTGTGAGCAACAATAAAAGACCTTGACCCTGAACTTGATGCACAAACATGAGAACTTCAATTAAAGAAGGTTAAAAAAAAAACATATGTCAAACTATCCCTTAAATGTCAAAAACCCTTCAATCTACAAAACGCTTGTTGTTGAACAGAGGAAGCCAAACTTCTTTACAAAATTTCTTCCACGCAAATGTTCATCATCGTCTAAACAAAATCAGCCACACAGAACCTGAAAACTGATTTTTACTGCGTGATCAAGAATAAATAAAGAGGAGTATGTAGTGGGACATGATGATATTCAATATTCTGTGCGATGAACATATTGTGTTGAGGTTCAATACTCAACTCGACTAACACTGTACCACTACTGCTGCTGCTGCTACTAACAGTAATAATCATTTTTACTTTATAACATTGTCATGTGTTACTGTAGATGACAGATATCATATCATAAACTGGACATTCATCAAGCATGTAAGCTAAAATGTTAAATTCAAGATAATTAAAATGAAAGATTTAAGAGAACACAATCCAAAATGAATAAACTGATATCCAGTTTATGTGCTCAGTAAAGCATAATAGCAGAGAAACGGCTTGATAAGGACATCTGCTGTAGATTCATTAATCAAGATAAACATTTTTTTTTGGCTGTCAAATTCTCCTTGGAGGAAGAAAAACCGATCAGATGTTCAAATGAATGAAATTGATTAAATATTTGAGAGCAGAGATGTTCTGCTTTTCCTATCTGACCCCTTTTCTGTCATCAAAAATCATCTTATGACCACGAGACGATTGTTCAGTCGGCTGTCTATTGATTTGACTTTAACTCCTGAACTCATTACAGCTGCTTGTTTATAATACTTTCTTTTACCCTGTAGGTTTGTCTTTAAGAATATCTACTAAATCCCTAATTTATGTACAAAAAATGTTCATTCATATTCCTCCCTTATCCAGTCTAATTAAAAGCTGAAAAGCCTTCTAATGGGAATAAACAATAAGTGCATAACAATAATCCCACACAAATCATTTATAATATTTCTGGCAGTGCCGTAGTATTCATGAGGAATCTGAATCAACTACACATTCTCTATCACGCAGCAGCCGTCCTGCTGATTTGTGGTCAATTCATGAATCAAGACTCTCAGTGCAGTGTAACTATGGTATTGCCTTACAACCTGTTGTCCAGCGAACACTGGGCAGCCTTCAGGAAACCTGTTCGCCATCCAAGAAATACTCAAACCCTTTATTCTTCCATTGAGTCTGATTTTCCGCTGATACAGGTGTCAAATAAATCTTCGGGTGCGGAGAGCTACATTCAACTCTTTCCAGCACATCGGAAGATTAAAGGTTTCTTCAAACAACCGACGATATCGTGAATTTGGACCTCTCAGTCCACTTCTACAAGATGACGCCTCACATTATCCACTTTCTTTTGAATATTCCACATACGAGCGAGGCTGCACGGGGAAGAGGGAGAGTATCTTCACATATTTTTCAGAATAATATGATTCTATGACTAAGTTTAGTATTAAACTGAATTATTAAGATGGACAACTTTTGCAGTGCAAACTTTCTGCAGAAGCCTAAAGAGACAATGAACAGGCTGCATGATGAAAACTGTAGGAGGAGTCAGGGAGGGAGAGAGTGTTCGGTGTTTTATAGCCCTCAGGCTTCGTCTGGTTTCTATCTCCTCTGTGTTCGCTGGCTTCAAGGAGAAGAATGGATGATACAGAGAGAGAGAGGCTTACACTTCCCATTACATTATGGATGCACTCTGATGGCACGCAAGATTCCTGAATACTTATTTTATACCATAAAATCAAGTCCTGAAACTGCTTCCCTTCCTATCTTTAACTTGCATGGTACACGTTCATTTTGATGAACTGTTACTAATTAGGCAAAAGTAAAAATGACATTTCACACAGGAGCTTCCTCATTAAGGGTTTTGAAACCATCTTCAACAAAATAAAACACTGTCGTTAACAGCCAAACCATCGCACCTCAACTTCAGCTCTGCAGCTTAAGAGTTCTTTTGTCTCAGAGCTTCTCTTCTTCTGCAACATCGGTGAAAATCCCACCCTACCACCCCACTGAGAACCTGAAATCCTGCTACACACACCCTCTATCCACCAGACCAGGGTGCAGGAGGTCCAACTCCTTTATAGAGTAGAGCTCCATCTGTCATTAGAGTCGAAGGATATTGACAAAAATCAACTGAAGACAACGGCCATGAAACCAGAACACAAATTCTTGCAAGATTTTTCTGTGAATAGATTATATGTCACTTTTTTAAAGAAAGGTAAGAACTGCAACTGATGATGAGTTTTAGTATCAATTCATCTGTGGAGTATTTTAATCTTTGAATCTCAGAAAATGATGAAAAATCCTGCTACTCTTTCCCAGAGTCTAAGGTTACTTGTTCAAATGTTTTGTTCTGCCCTCTTATTAGTCAAAACCACAAAGATATTAAATTTGCTATCATGGAAGTCGCAGAAAACTATCTAAAATTCACATTTGAGACGCTGGATCAACTGAATTCTGTGGTGATTCTGCTGGAAATATGATCCAAAATGATCAAACAACTATAAAAATGTACCATTTTTCTGTGGATGGACCAGCCAATAATCATCTAACTGTTTCAACCTCACAGAAGAGTCTGGTTATAGTGAATACTTCATTACACGACTTGTTAAGATGGATCTTTAGCAGTGTGGGTGCAGCTTTATTTCAAAATAATGTGAGGTGAAAGTATAAAATGAGATGTTAATGCTCAGGAGTTACTCAGAATATAAAGCAAGATACTCTTCAATGTACAACTTAATATGTAAATCAGGGATTCTGCACAGCAGCAACAGAGAGCAGCTGCGTCAAACGGCTTCACTTGGGACAAAAATTGCAGCCTCTTCTGAAAACTGCAGAGCTCAATATTGCAGTTCCTGTTACTTGTTGAGCAGCTGTGCACACGCAATTTGCAGAACAACCCATACCATCTACAACACCACATCTGAGCAGCACATTCCTCCTTAAAGAGCCTGTTTCTTTCCCTCGCCTTTATTTTCCAGCTATAGGGTTTCTGCTGAACACAGATACTCATTTTCAGCACAGCTCTGCTTCACACTCCTGCACACACACACGGCTGAGAGCTGCACTGCGACCACAGGCTTCATCCAAACATCACTGGGCAGTTCCACTTGAGCAACTTGACTTGCTCAAGGGCAGCGCAAGCAGTTACTGGAGGGCAAAGTCCTACACATTCACTCAGATGCAAAGGGGATCTGAACAAGCAACTGTTTGGTACTTAACTGATATCTGCAGCACTGGCTGCAAACGTCTGTCTCCTCTTTTAAATATGCAGATGCCATCTGATTTCTTTTTAATCTATTTGGATTTCACTTAAGTCTTACGCAATCTCCTGGCTCATCTCTCATGGGATTACAAGACACCTTAGCAAAACACTGATAGTGTTTACAGTGCCCCGATGTTCCTTGTACATAGAGACGACTTTAAGATCTCCTGATCACACAGTGACGGACATCTCTGTGTTTAAGACATGTAGCTGCGTTGGTGGGACAGGTAGGAGGTTTACTGTCACAGTAAAATATGATCCGGCAGGTTCAGTGTGACTAAGAGACCCTTGAGTTTAAAGCAACAAAATGTAACTTCCTGGAGAAAGACAGCTGATTGTCTCATCTCCAGATTGTCAAACACTGGCCCTTTATAATTTCATTACGGCATCTTTGAGCCATCTTTGAGCTGGCGACCCGTGTTTCTTTTGTTGCGGTTGCCGCTGTGTTGGCATCCGTCTGCGTCATCGGATCAGCCTCATTAAAATAAATGAGGGCTGTGGGTTTTTTTATGTCGGGTTAATGTCACTCTGAAAAATGCCTAAATCCATGACTCCAAGCCAGCGGTACTCACGGGAGCTCTTCTGCAGTTACCAGGGGGAACATGTGACGTGGAGGAGCCCGGTTCATTTGAAAAAATGACTTAAAAATATATTATGTATCCCAAAAAAAATAATTCCACATATGTGCGTTCAGAGGGATGAACAGGATGTATTGAGGCTGATATTTATCACATTTTTTTGTAACAACAACCAAACCTGCGTCAGGTCTCACACCTTTACACCACATGCTGTGAGTGAGAGTGTGATAACGAGACACCATGTGAGCAGAGACGTTCGGATGATAACTGAAGTCAGTGGTTCTCAAACTGGACTCCTTCCCCCTGGAGCACCACTGCAGGACGGGCGTGGACGATGAGGGAAACATACTGAGTGAAACTAAGTTGAATGAATCTGATTTCTGCAGTGAAAATAAACAAGAGCCTGCTGACGACATCATGTTGACCTTTATTTCATGAAATTTCATATTGGATCTGTTTTTGTCAATTGCTTCTAGAGCTGCAACAATTAGACAAGATTAGTTGATCGATACAGAATTATGCACCAATTAAACACATAATTACGATTCTGATAATTGATTGATCATTTTAGTCATATTTCAAACAAGGTTCCAGCTTCTTACATGCGAGGATTCACTGCTTTTCTTTGTCATTTATGACGGTAAATGAAGAGTCTGGGTTTTGGACTGTTGGTTGGACAGAAGAAGCAATTTATTAAAATGTTTGAAGTGTTATAGACTCTTATAGATAACGGTTGAATGATTGGCTGATTAATTGATGAGTTGCTTTACCTTTTTTGGCTTCTAATGTTTGACATGTCGGATAAACATTGAGAAATATTGGCTTAAAGTAGCTTAAAACTAATAAATGACTGCAACGTCCAGTTCCTGCCTCTCTGAGAGGAAGTGCTACAAATGCAAATTTGACCGAGCCAAAACATCTGCTGTTGCAGGGTGACTGTGTCCATTTTTATACAATTAAAAGTGTTAAATTTGTGTCCAGTTTAAAAACACATTTGGATAACGAGGTGTCGATGAACGAGTGCTTGAGCTCATTTGACAGGGCAGCAGGTAAAAACGGCCCAGAAACCCTGTTAGCGACCCTGTAAACACCGCGGGTACACTTGCTTTTTTCTTTTTCTTTTCTTTTTAACATCATTGGTTCAAGTTGGAATGAACCTTCTAATCCCACCAAGTGTCAGTGACCCGGTCTACCCACCGAGCTACGCCGCACTGTTAAATAGCAGCAAAAACAAAACACCCATAAATCCTGACTTTGGGATTATGAAGGCGAGCACGTTGGGATTTCCTTTAGCCTCTCGTTCCTCGCCTGGTGGAACAAGTCTCTCTGTTCCTCTACGTTTTGCTGCCCGTCAAATCTCCATCATTAGAACACTGCGGGAAAAGAAAAAAAATCGGGGCGGCCACATTATCCAGCAGCACATGGCCTCTGATTTCAAGCAGAAATAATCCATCTTAGAGTCAACACTCTGTTGGCTAGAATTATGCTCGCTCTCCCCTTCCCCCGGGGTGGGTGGGTGGTCAGGAGGAGGTATGTGAGTGGAGGAGGAGGAGGGAGAGAAGCCTGGGAATAAAACTTCATTTAGAAGTGAAATGTCCCCAAAGACAGTGGCTCGAGAGGCTCTTGAGGTCAGACCTGGATGGTAGAGTCTGAATCGAGAGAGAGGGAGGGAGGGAGAAAGAGAGGGAGATGAAGATGATGTTGGGTGAGGGTGTGGGGGATATGGAAGGGGGAGGCAACGGGGAAAGGGGGGAGGGGGGTGTACCCGTGACTGGCATGTTTTTCAAATTCGATAAAGTCAGGCATGACTAAATAACACATAAAATGTTTGCCGTCGTGAGCAGTGGCTGAGGGAGGGAGGGAGGGAGGGGGGGGAGGGAGGGCGAGCTGCAGGGTCCGCTCGGCGTGGATGACTGTGTAAATGATGCTCGCTCTCTCTCTCTCCCTCTCCTCTCCCTGTATCTCCCTCTCTCTCTCCTCTCTCTCTCTCTCTCTCCTCTCTCCCTCTCCTCTCTCTCTCTCTCTCCTCTCTCCCTCTCCTCTCTCTCCTCTCTCTCTCTCTCTCCCTCTCCTCTCTCCTCTCTCTCTCTCTCCCTCTCACTCTCTCCCTCTCTGTATCTCCCTCTCTCTCTCCTCTCTCTCTCGGTATCTCCCCCTCTCTCTCTCTCTCTCCTCTCTCTCTCTCTCCTCTCTCTCTCTCTCTCTCTCTCCCTCTCTCTCTCTCCTCTCTCTCTCTCTCTCCTCTCTCTCTCCTCTCTCTCTGTATCTCCCTCTCCCTCTCTCCCTCTCCTCTCCCTCTCTGTATCTCTCTCCTCTCTCTCTCTCTCTCTCTCTCCCCTCTCCCTCTCCTCTCTCTCCTCTCTCTCTCTCCTCTCTCTCCCTCTCCTCTCTCTCTCTCCTCTCTCTCTCTCATCTCTCTCCTCTCTCTCTCTCCTCTCTCTCTCTCTCCTCTCTCTGTCATCTCTCTCCCTCTGTATCTCCCTCCCCCCCTCCCTCCCTCCCTCGCTCAGCCTCCACCACGGTTGAAAAACAAAGTACGTCTAGGAGTGGAGCTGACTGCTAATGCGGAGGAGCTCTGAGGAGACGAGGGGGAGGAGGGGAGGGTAGAGGGGGAGGAGGAGGTATATGGTGGTGGTGGTGGTGGGGGGGGGGTAGAGGGATTGGGACAGAAAAAATGAGCGAGGGATGAAAGAGAGAGAGAAACAGAGCGAGAGAGGGAGGGAAGATGAAAAAATAAGGGCTTGTCAATGAGGGAGAGAAGGCTCACTGAGGGGTAATGGGAGGGTGAGACAGCACGGGAGGGTGAGACAGCCAGAGAGAGAGAGAGGGAGACAGGGGAAAGGAGGGGGGGAAGCTCAGGTGATACGCAGATCTGCTTCTTGCCCACCTCACCAAGCCGTGCAGGAGTTCTGGTTGTGTCTTCTCAACCAGAACTGTCCTAATAAAACCCAGTGTGCATAACCCAGGGTGACAGAGTGATAGATAAGCATGTAATGGTAGCCATGCTAGCAAGTTTTGGATCATTTCAAGCGCAGTAGTCTTGTCTTTGCTCTTCAAATGTTTTCTCGGCTCCCTCACTCAGTATTTACACTGTAGGCAGACACTTCAGGTGAGTTCTTGTGAGTGAGCCGGCCTCGTTGTTTGGCCCAAGGGCATGTTTAAAGGACACGTGACTGATATGTCAGAAACGTGCGTTAATCACTGACTGTAAAAAATAGGGAGGGAGCTTTCCAATCAGGGACGACTCCACTGATTTAAAAAGTCAGTCGGATTGTATGTAAGCTCATGAGAAAACGCCCCGACCTCTGTAAAAAAATCCCTAATGAGTTTATGGTCGAAACTGTTAATTTTTCAAATTATTGTCCAATTTACAGTAAAACAGACGGTAAAGCAGAGTTTGCTTTAGGGCGTGGCTACCTTGTGATTGACAAGTCTCAGTCAGATCCAGTCAGGATATCCTCCCCAGCCCCACCCTCTCTTCCAAATATGGTCACTTCTGGCGTCAACAAACCAAGATGGCGATGGCCGTGATGCCAAACTGAAGGCTTCAAACAGCAGGTTTACACTTGGTTTTACTCTGCCGTATTTGCGTCCACTTCCCTCTTGTTAACTGTCCACTGTCTACTGTCTACTGTCTACTGTCCACTGTCCACTGTCCACCGTCCACCGTCTACTGTCTACTGTCTACTGTCCACTGTCTACTGTCTACTGTCCACTGTCCACTGTCTACTGTCTACTGTCTACTGTCCACTGTCCACAGTCTACTGTCCACTGTCCACAGCGAAAAAAATAATCATTAGATTAATCTACAATGACAATAACCGTTAGTTGCAGCCATACAAGAGTCCAGCTGATGTGTGTAGACTGTTTGCTTCATCCAGACATCAGTCTAAAATAATCAAAGTTAATTGAGATGCACGGGTGCCTGCTTCTCATGTCTGATACCGATAAGATAACTGATAATTTCACACTTTTGTATTTCAATTAAGAAGCTGATAACCTGCAGTTTATACACACCTGAGGGTAAGACGGGCTAAGATGAAGTAAACAAAGATGTCACTACGTAAGTGCAGCAGTTTTAAGTCTCCTCCTCATGTTTTACTGAAGGATCAGACTGCAACTTAACGTGCATATCACCACCGACTGTGCTGGGCCATGTAGATGCTGCACTTGTAAACTCAATGAAAGTAATCTGGCTCTCTATCGGCTATAATTTTCTCATAGCCCAAAAATAGCCGATAATATACATTTCCAGTTTGGTATTCAGCTTTGAATGACATAAATGATATAAAAGCATTTGAGATGCTGGAACTCAAAAGCTTTTTAGATGTTGAATAATTTTCTTTTGACCAGGTCACTAACCAACGATTATTTTCATTATCCATTAATTTGACCAATTTTTTCTCGAGTGATCAATCAATAATTTGGTCGATAAAATATCAATCCCAGTTTCTTTAAGTTCAAGATGATAAATTAATTATCTTGTTTTGAGTCTAAATCCCAAAGATTCAGTTTTACATGATGACATTTACATATTTAAGAGGCTAAAAACAGCATTTTTTCATTATTTCTGCATGAAAAACAAACAATCAATTATTTTTCTGTTGATGGACAAATTGATTAGTCGACTTATCATCGCAGCTCTGCTTTCAGCCAACTAAGAAATCCAAAGAAAAAGTACACACTTACATTACCAGTGGGAGAAGAAAGTTTCAACTCCACGTGAACGTATTACCACAGAAAAGTCAAGTGAAGTGAACACTGAAGATGTACTCAGTGCCGACAGAAGGAGAACGCCACAGTGACACAATCATTCACCATACCGCCAGAAAGAAGGAGCCTCATCAGCCCCATGTTGCAGCCCCGCGTTGAAACTGCTATCATTTATCTTTTAATAGGCAGCCAGATTACACACTCACCAACAGCGCAAAAGACAAACACACTTCAGACAAATAACTGCAGAATGACCAAAAAACGTGCATGGAGTCCAGACGAGATGAAAAATACTTGTTGGCAATCTTATTTATTCTTCCTTTCTCTCTCTTTCTCTCTTTTTGACGTTTTCTTCTTCCTGCACCGTGCTGATTGGCCCGTCTTCAAACGCAGGGCACTCCAGAGATACAGATTAGCTGGCACTTGTTTGGGCGAACACAACAAGCAGCATATGCCTCTCAAGTAACGTGTACCCAAACATGCAATTTACAAATAATTAACGTGGTGTTAATTAGTCACATTAATTCATGCCACTTTGTTGGGATCGTTTCCCCCCGTCGGTCCCCAGGACTCCTGCCAGCAACGACAGCCAGCGAGACGGCAAGAGCGATTTTTCTGCTCCGAAGCGAGAGCAGGGCGTCAGAAGAAAGAAGGGTCGGTGCTGGCTGCTATATACACAGTGACATGCACACACACACACACACACACACACACACACACACACACACACACACACACACACTCAAAAAGACATTCAACCACATATGCAAATAGTTAATAGTCATATGAACACATGCACACACCCACACATCGAACCAACAACCACAATGTGTGCAGATGTGTGTGAGCACATGTTTGAGATGTGCACAGAAAACTTTATTCTCAACAAATCCGTTCAAAAGACCAAATCCGACACTGCGTCGGTCCGTCTCTCAATACTTTCGACTTCCCTCCCGTCAGCCCCGAGCACATTCACTCCTACTCATGACACACAGTCAATCTTTAAAAATCTTTAAAATCAGGTCGCTTATATATAGTTTTTTTTTTCCCTAAGAAAGCAAAATCATTTTCTTAAACAGTTTGGCAGACAGGAGGAGTACAGGTGCACGTTTTCACTGTTTTAATATAACCTACAGTTCACGAGTTCATCGAGTTCAGGAACACGTCACCCAGTGAAACAGTGACTGACTGGTTTTAATAGTTTGTGAACAACTGAGCCACATGGATAGAAGATAAATCTCACTCTGGTTACACAGACGATAAGTTAAGTTAGTGAAATACATTTATTGCTGGTTCTGTTGTTTTAAAGCCTTTATCTCACGAATACCTGTGACGAGCTGATACTGTCGCTAATATTTAATGACTGTAAGAAAAATAGAGAATGTCATCAAACATTTTTGAAAAAATATTTCTAAAACGATAGAGTTGGGTGGATATTATAAGCATGAGGATACCTGAGCTGCCTCTGTGTACATACAGGGCTTCAGACTAACTGATGATGGTTGCTAGTGGACCTAAGTTCTCAGGTGCACCAGAATGTAATTTATGGGCATCCAATAATACATTTTAATTTCTTAATTATTATGGCAACAAAAATGGCGATAACCTCAATTGTTTAAAAAAATAACTTTCAGGCGCTCTGGATCGACCAGTGAAAATGTGTGGCCCCCTGGAGCCCTGATGAGCCCTGACTTTCCAAAACATGATCTACTTTAACAATGTGAGTCACACAAGAACTTTGCTTAAATAAAACGAGATTAGATTAAACTTGATCAGTCATTGCAACAGAGCGCTAATACTGAGGCAGCAAAAGGAGCAGTACAGTACAGAGTTATGTACATATGTGTAGAGATTAGAGCGATATACAAATAACAGTTTAGGGGTATAGTATCAATACACTAAGATATACACAGCATGTGCAGGAGTCACAATAGGCTACAGTGAGGGTATATATATATATATATACATATATATATTAATACACTAAGATAAGTACAGTATGAAGAATATTAACAGTATTAATAGATCTAAGAAATAATGATATGATAAAATACAAGATTTCTACTTCTGATGATGCTCAATATAAAATGCATTGAAGGATTTCAGTGTAACATTGTCACTGAGGTCAGAAACCCAGCTCGAGTCGCTGTATGTATGGAAGTACTTGAGAAACATGGACTCAAGGGCAGTTTGTGCACATGGTTGTATTTCTATCTGTTTAACATTACATGCATGTGCTGTGTGGATGTTTGTTTAAGCACCATGTGTATGAAGGACTTTTACATGTGTATACTGTATATGTACATTCTCCAGTGATGCTCAGTGTGTGTGTGTGTGTGTGTGTGTGTGTGTGTGTGTGTGTGTGTGTGTGTGTGCATCCTATACATACTATATGTCTTGTGTTTCTTATCTGTGTGTCAATTGACATTCATGGTGCACAGGAGAGCAGCAGAGCTACATGTTGTGAGTTGGCTGAATCTGTGTTGTCCATTCTGACACCATCACACACGCAGTAATACACACACATGCACGCACGCACACACACACACACACACACACACACACACACACACACACACACACACAGCATATACAGTACATGTGCAGTAATGATGCACCTAGGGAGTACAGAGGCAGCTAGGTAAACAATATGCACGCCCACCTGCATGAACAAAAGTAAATTCATGTAAACATGCGGAGACGCGCGAGGGAAGAAGTGAACAGTGTCATCGCCTCTTCCTTCCCTCCTGAGTAAACAAACCCTTCATTAATATTTCTAAAGTTTTTAATGGAACGTCTTTTATTTAAACAGCACCTGTGAATGACGTCGTGCATCTGAAAGTCTTGCTTTTGTATTTTCTTTGAAATAGCTTGTTTATTTACATATTCATTAAGGCAGGGCAACGTATCGATATATTGATGATATGAAACTATGTATTGTCTTAGATTTTGCATATTGTTGTGATATGACATAAGTGCTGTCTTCTCCTGGCTTAAAGGCTGTATTACAGTAAAGTGATGTCATTTTCTGAACTTACCAGACTGTTCTACTTGCCTTTACCCACTTAGTCATTAAATCCATATTACTGATGATTATTGATCAAAAATCTCATTGTGTAAGTACCCACAGTCATCCATACAATATTGCCGCAATATCGATCCAGGTTTTACACACTGTTATTGTATTATATCTTAAGGCTGTAGCCCTTATATTAATTCATAGATAAATATAATTTAAGATGAATTGTTTTCCACCAAAAAAGCAAAAAATAATAGATAATTTACAGGGAGAGAGGTTCAGGTCACTCTGTGGCTTCCTGGATTAGTCCTCACTCAATATCAAATACAGATTTTATTTTCCCCATTTTAAATATGTATTTCTTGTAGCAGTGGGTAATGTGAATAAAATAACAGTGTGCTAAAGGCTAAATTTCAGGCACACTGGTGCAACCCCGGAGCCCTGATGTATACTTATAAAAACATGTTCTGCTACAACAATGTGAGTCAAACTTCTCAATTGTTAAATGTGGTTAAAACAGAAGCAATCATACAAGGACTCTGCTCAAATACAATTAGATTAAATTAAACTTAATTGTCATTGCAACAGAGTGCAAGTACCGAGGCAGCAATCTCACCACAAGTGCAAAAAGAAAGTACAGAGTAATGTACGTACGTATAGAGATCAGATATATATGAGGTATAACATGAAAACACTGAGATATACGCAGCATGTGAAGGAGTTACAACAGGCGACAGTAGGGGGCATATACACAAGACAAGAGACGATATTAGGTCATATTTAAGCCATCTTTTATGATTATTTCTATAGCCATGTGACTTGTCCAAGAGCCCTCAAGCAAGGCACTTAATTCCCACCAGCTCACCTGCTGTATGCATTGAGGGCAGACATGAGCTTCACGCTAAATGCCTCAAACACATTCACTCTAAAATGCTTTGAACCAGCAGTTGAAGGTCTATATATGATACAGGAAAGAGCAAATACTGTATAGTTCTTCAGCTCCAGAGTTTCATGCACCAATCACTGACTATCAATCCCATTTTTCATGAAGTTGAGAGTAAGAGGCTGGAACCATGACTGGAGGAAATAGTCACAGCTGTAAAAGAGAGTGTGGCAGGCTGTCACAAAACGCTCTGCATGTGGCAGCAAACACAAGAGGAGTTCCACTCTAAAAGAAAGTCATTACCGGGAAGTCATTACTTAAAGTTCATCATCCAATATCTGTAAAATATAGACAATCTACTGTGTTGAAGGGTAATCATTTTGCGAACCACAGATTAAAGCTACTTCTATCCTTTGAAAAGTACCGTCATTTGTGTCCAATTTGGTGCTATTAATCATTTCTGCAAGAAAAAGGTGCCGTCGTCTGTTTTTTTCTAAATGGCATTATCTCAATAAGGAATGAGACTAGTCAAATCAAGAACGCCCAGACTTGTCAGCACTGTTCGTTCCAACCTGTCCGGCTAGTTGATGACTAAACTGCACGCTGGTGGAGTACAGTCGAATTAAAACGCGGGGGGAGAAAAAAAAGTCGGGAGATACTCAGTGGGCGATTATGCAGCAAATGCAGCTCTCTGCAGTGCAGAAGAGAAAAGGATGGAAATGAGAAGGGGGAGAGCAAGGAGAAAATGTTCATGATCCATAATGTCTGCATCCTGCAAATATTCATCAGACGATCAGGCGGGTTTTAATGGCCAGGTGGAGCTCAAGAGATAGAGCAGGGAACTTACAGGTTGGGGGTTCAGTTTTCTTTGAGGTTTAGTGGAAAGTAGGGGGCACTAACATTTACAGGGAGAGGTTCAGTTCACTCTGTGGCTTCCTGGATTAGTCCTCACTCAATATCAAATACAGATTTTATTTTCCCTATTTGAAACATTTATATCTTGTAGGAGTGGCTAATGTGAATAAAATAACAGTGTGCGATATTTAATGTTATCCTTTAACTTTTGAAATCGACTTCACTTTAGCATTTAACTGTCTCTGTCTAAGTCTGTCTCAACCCAGCTACAAAACATTCCTCCAAATTCATTATCAAGATATCACATCACTGAGTAGCTACAGTACATTGGAGACAGACCAATCATTGGCCTGGCTGATTATCAGATCCGATTTTTAGCATTTTTCTGAATACACTGTCGAATCTGACGAGGTGATCTTACTCAAAAAATAAAATCAACTCAACGGATTACCTCCAAATTTCCAAGTCTGGACATAACTTTATTTTAAGGCTAAAATGTTTGAGTTGTTGAACACTTTTCAGGTTGTAAAACTTAAATGTAGTAATGTACTTTATTTTGTACTTCTGAGGTAATCAGTGTTTTTAAGTAATGTTAGAGTGATTTAAAAATATGTTACTTTGGCAGTGATGCCGACTCACTCTGTGGTCCCGCCCACAGCAATCTGATTGGTTAGACTTCATGAGTAACAGCCTACTGACACTAAATAATCTGAATCTGCAAAGTAACTAGAAACCAAAGTTATGAAATATAGTAGTGGATTAAAAAGCGCAATATTAGTAGCGGAAAATGAAATTAGGTACAGCTCTGAAGTAAACTAAAGTTTTCAACATGTAGATTTCCATTTTTACTGAAAATGTTCATGAATAACTGAATGTGTTATGTTTGAGGACCACATCTTGGACTTTGAGAAACACTGATTTTCCACATGTTCTAACATTTCTTAGACCAAACAACTAATCAATTAATCAATGAAATAATGATCAGATTAATTGACAGTGAAATGAATTGTTAGTTGCAGCAGGCTTGATATCATAATACTCCTGTGTCTGCAGGAAATGTCTTCATGATGACCCTCTCTGTGCGATTTATCTGTTATCTTTTCATTATAATGATGTACTGTATGATTTATGTCACATCACATCACGTCACGCTAAATAAAGAGCAAATATAAACAGACATTCTGGGTCAGTTGCAGACGCTAACGTGAGGACAGACACGTATGTTTTCCCAGCGGACCGTCTTCATTCTTTACACTTCTGCTCTTCATCTTTACATTTTAAGACATTCAGCTCTCTCGTCGAGTGATTCAAGTCCCAAGTGGTTAAAATGACAGAGCGGGGATTTAGTGTCTCTCTTGAGGATAATCTCTGACTTTCCAGCGTCTGAATGGTTTCTGTAACCTCCTCCACCTCATAACCTATACATAACGTTAGGCTAAAGCAAACAGATTATGGGACCAGTAAATCGGAGTGGATCAACACTCTGATAGGTCACATTGATTTTTTTTTCAGCCTGTGACGTGTGTACAAACCAGTGTTCACTCGGTCCTACAGTATGTATTGTGATCAATAAGCTAAGCTAAAAATACTATTAAAATCAATTATTACCCCTTGCTGTGAGCTACTGCTGATGATCGGGGAGAGGAGAGAAGCATGGATGAAAACCGAGCTGACATATTGATCCGTGAGTCTAATCGATGGTTGAGCAGAGCCTACACTACTTGGCAAACAAATGTCTGTCTTCATTGACTCATATCTCTATCTAAATACCCATCATGAGCTACCATTACTGGGTCAACGGGGAGGGGTATTAGATCATCGGCAAACTGATTAAGTTAACTGTTTGTCAAACCTCTGACAAGCAGGATTGTCACAAAGAGCTTCGCAGAGGACACGAGCAGAGATGTAAACAAGAAAGGGCGTCAACACGCTTCGATTCTTAAAGGACAAGTTCAGATTTGAACTGTGACAAAGACTTTTCATTCTGTGCTGATTGTTTTACGTCACTGTAAAAAGTCTACAGTCTTTTTGCAAAAAAAATGTACCCCACACCTAACTGAAGTTTGAGCAGAGTTAAAGGAGGTCTTGTGCGCTGTGCCTTCTGCTATTGCAACTACGAAGAGACACCTCGAGACCTGCTTGTGTGTCTGCTGGTAGAGACTGTTGACAGTAAAGGCGATATTAAGCAATTTGGAGAAAAGCTTTTTTAGAAAACACAAAGCAAACCTAAAACATCTCCACTGCAAACCTTCTGTTTACCACAATCCCTGTTCTCTATTGTAATGAATGAAACAACATAAACACAATGATCGCACAGACGTAGTCTCATTTCAGGGATGAAATAAGGAAAACGTTCCCATTGTTGCTCTGACCTGGTAGTCTGGACCTGCAATGAGTCACAAGATGGAAAAACAAAACTGTTGTTTAATTTGTGAATTACTGGATATTTTCACTATTCTGGCTTCAAAAACTACACAAACACAAACCAAGAAGGGAGATTTACTTTATTTCTGAGCACATACAACATGTGAGGAGTCCCACATAGCCTTGTTTCAAGCCAAAAATGCATCACTGCTTTAAATCCCAGTGAAAGAACGAACATGATGACTGGAGGAAATATAATTACAGAAGCATGTGGCCTGATTAAAATCCATGATTGTTTTCATCATCGATTGTACCTGTTGATCAATTTCCCAAACCGTAAGGTACCATCTTTAAGTTTGTGGTTTTAACCGATTCACAGACCAAAACTCAAAAATCACGTTTACATGTTTTTTTATTTTTTATTTGTCCTCTATCATAATAGCTTCGGATCAAGTTAGTGTCGGTCAGCTAATCGATTAATCGACCGACCATTGCAGCTCTACTTGACTGTGTACAATACATTCATTTAGTGTTGCATGGTACTGTTAGGTGATGCAATCCAACTCTTCACTCCTCACGTCCAAGTATAAAAACCAGCTTTGGACAAATTACGTATTTGCACTTGTTTGGGTACAAAATTCCCTCTTTGTGTTTCCTTGCAGAGAGAAACGTTGAGGTACTTTCCTGTAGGAAATGTACACACAACATTAAATGTACACATGACTACGAAGATACCTCGTTCTCTTTTAAGAGTCCACTAGAGAGAGATCTATTCATGGACTGTACGGAGAAGAGGAACGATTCCTGCAACCACCAACTCTTTGACTGTTCATAAGTTTTACTTAAAGCCTGAAATCTGTGAGTTCACATATTCACAACAACACGACGAACTGGGAATCACTGCCCAGAACATGAAATATTCATCAGTCATAAAACTTTAATTCAATCTCTCTCTCTCTCTGCCTCTCTCTGTATTTCCTGTCATTTTGGGGGCTGCTGGATTGTGTTTTGTGAGGTAAACACTTCCTCCACTGCCCCTGCAACGCAAACAATAATAGATTTCATTAAAACCCCTTTTGCACAATTGTCCAAACTCACGAGCCAAAGCACATCATTAAGACGCTGCTACATTTCAAATGGAGGAGACCGGGCGTTCACGTAGTTCAAAATTACATTTCAAAAAGGAAAGCTGCTGGGTGGCAAAGACAGGAGCAGTCTGCGTTTAATACTGTGACGCTGTAGAGGTCCTCTGTTCCACTCGAGCCAAGACTTCAAACATAACCTAACGCTATAATCATACCAATGCTTGCTAGTATATAAAAAAAGAAATAAATCAGTGGCATATATGCCCTTATGTTGTGATATTACACTGCAGCAATGAGTTCAGGTTCGATTTGAAGACCATCAACATTATAACATCTCAAAGGTGGCAGCACAGTGGATCAGAGCTGGAGCAAAGACAGGCAACAACTACTCTTGTGTACCTTAAATGATCTTGAATGAATAAAAATGAATAAAATAAAATTAAAAAAGGAAACCCTGGCACAAGTTTCCTTGTGCTTATCACTTACACAGCATATTTTCAGCATGTCTAATGTCCAAATCATTAGTCACACATGCTTATATAATGGTTGTGTATTGCCAAGGCCCAACAAAGATCAAAGCTCTTCTTGAAATCTTCAAATTCAGTCATGATCATCAGAGTTTTACAAATTCAAAGTAAAGTTATCCTGCTGAAATATTACTAAGTAATATGTACTTAGTATATATTTACTAAGTAATTGGCCAATAAAATGTTAGAAAATGGTAAAAAAAAATGCCCATCACAATTTTCCCAAAGCTCACGTGACATCTTTTAAAAGAAAAGTGATGTTAGTCGATACAAAGGACGTCGACCCTGTGACAGAAAGTCTGTGGTCCGTGGTATCTGTGTGTGTGTGTGTGTGTGTGTGTGTGTTCCTGAGTAAAAGTCTTACATTATCTGTTCAGTATCAAAAGTAATTTTCTGGCATAAAAACACTGGGTCATCAGATTATCGGCCTGACTGATTATTGGATCTGACATTATTAGTTTTTCTGATGTCGATGATGACTCATCTTCTACTAATTAAATCATGACAGAAATAATCCTGAACGTCTTCAGTGTTTCAGAGGTGACAGGTGCTCTGAGTGCTACATGTAACTGTACAGTTGTAATCATAATATGTTGTGAATAGTGCAGAAAAAAGCTGATATATGTTGTTAGTGGACACTTCAGTATATTCAGAAGAAACATTATGCGACATTGACAAATATCCATTAAAAATATGTCTGCAAATTAGTATATAAACCTCAATTTTATGAGACAGAGTTGATGTTGTTTGAGATGTGAAGAGTGAGAAAGCAGCAGCTTTGTGTTATTCAGAAACACAGCTGACTGACTCAATACTTGTAATATAATCTTGGACAGATCGCCTTCATTTTGAGTTTATTGGCTGAAGAGTCAGTAATATTGTGCGACTTCTCCACTAAGAAATGCCACACAGCTGTAACAAGGTGGACCAGCCTTTTCTCCCTATAGTCTTATAACAGCTAACAAGCGCCGGGCTGAGGGCACTGCTGGAGAGATTCAACAGTACACAACCTTCTCTGTGCACAATGCTGCAAAATGTCACATACATTATTATGTGACTTCAGTGCCACAGTGGTCACTTCCAAGATGGATAATATGTCTTTCACAGCTCATCAAAACTGGTTATGTACTTTGGTTTATTTGACAGATAATCAGATTTGATGAAAAAGCACAAAAGAGACTCAAATTAAATATTTTGAGTGTTTGAGTTCGTAGAGGGTCTTTTCAGAATGTATAAACCTTTTATTTATCAACCAAACCTCCTCACAGAACATTTCCAGGTTTTGAGATGAAGGAATAATCAAATAAAAGCCAAGAAAAGTGTTTTCAGCCAAATACTGCTGTAATTTACAGAGGAAGAAAATCAAGATACTGTATGTCTTTGTCTCGTTTTCTCAACATCTGCAGACCAGTTTCGGCTGAACGGACCTCTATCATTTTGACTTTCCCAGCAGAAATCTGGGAAGCAGAGGAAGAGAGAGATAAGGACGAGAGTGTAACGAGAGAAAGAAAAACAGCAAAGCAGAAAGACAGAAAGAGAGAGAGACACATCTCCAGTCACCCTCATCCAACCTCACGCCACGCGTGGATGGTGACTGTTTGGGCAGAAAGGGAAGCAGGAGGGAAAAGAGAGGATGGGGGAGGGGTGGGGGGGAGTCGGAAGTGTTTGGGATGGAGGGGGGTATGTCCCCCCGAGGCCAGCCCTCATCCCCTCTTCACCTCCATCCATAATTCAACAGGGGCCACCCCCCTCCAGCCACACCGACCCCCAGGGCGCAGCTCCGCAGGGAGGACACAACACGCAGAGGAGGAAGAGACAAAGACACACCCCCATCACCACAACAACCACCACACACACCGCAAACACTGGACCAAAACACTGACAAAGAAAATGCCAGAACTCAGTGGTGAGATGCATCATCTCCCCCAAAGTTCAAACTCCCGTCACACACGGTGGAGGACAAAAGTGGAATATCGTCCAACACTGCATGATGTTGAGTGCTTAACGAGACGCCAAACACCTGATCACGGGATCCTCATAGAGTGAATTAACAGCTGACACACACACACACACACACACACACACACACACAGTCTGAGTGTGACTCAGACTCCTGGTGAGCCAGAATCAATGGTAATGAGCATCGCTTTGCGCTGTTTGGCCTCTGATAATCGAGCTCTGATCTCAAAGAGGAAGCGATACCTGCTAGGCTCTCAGCAGCTCACCTGAGGGGGGAGGGGCAGAGGGGGGGCTTATGATTATAGGTACAATCTTTAGGAGCCACTGGTGTTGTACTTTTTAAAATGAATCATTTCTACCAAACATGGCTGAATTCTCAGCCTAAACAAGCATTCTCATTTTGCATCAACAAATTAAATGTTTGGATTTAATGTCGACCGGATTATATTTTCTATCAGAGTAATCAGATCAACAAGACATACAAGCTAAACTAAATGATCACTGTTGACATTAGAGTGTTTTAGGCTCCTCTACAATGTCTGCTTGTGGGAACTAAAGCCTGATTTTAGGCCACTAAAGGTGATGGTGGTCTTTAAAAATACACTCCGAGAAGCCCTTCCTGTGAGTAGGTATAGGATAAGTAGCCACTGTCTCATTTCTGTCACGTCAACAGACAGCAGTAGTTACTGCCTGGATGTTAAAATACACGTATAGATACAGTATTTTTTATTTTATATCTATGTGCGTAGAACAATGCCTCTACACGGTCACCTGCACTCTATAATATATCTGTAATCAGTGTAAACAGACAAGTTGTAACTATGGTAACAACTGTGTGAGACTAACTGTGCTCCAGCGCCAGGCTCGAGTCGGGTCGGACGTGAAAAACAACGAATGTTAAATTTTAGGTTAGGCTCGATTACCATTCTGTCAGTCTTCTCTCCTTTCACGTGTATAAGAGTGAAGCTCATTGTTAAAGTACTGGTAGTTGGATTACAGTGTGAGGCACCGTCGTGCAAGAACTGGTACGACGAGCTATTACGTAACTTTTGTGCCATTTAATGGCAAAAAGATTCATTTAAAGAAATGAACCAACAAGAAGAAAAAGTTATTTTTCGCATCATTTTGACTGGTGAACTTCTCGTCTGATTTGGGAAGCTGTTACTGCCACTGTGAGTGTGAGTGTGAGTGTGAGTGTGAGTGCGTGTGTGAGTGCGTGTGTGAGTGCGTGCGTGAGTGCGTGTGTGCTGAGAGAAGAGTTATTGAGGGATGAAAAAGGGCCACATAAACATTTAATACCTTAAGTAAAGCGGTGCAGACCCTTTCATAGACTATGGAGACTGATGGGTCTCCAACACACTGTATTATATATAAATATGGATTTCTCCATGTGTCAATAACTTTGCACAGTGAACGTGCACCTGTGTGTGTGTGTGTGTGTGTGTGTGTGTGTGTGTGTGTGTGTGTGTGTTTGTACACAAGCCAACACTTTTCTAATGCCTCTTTGTATCTGAGACCAGGTGTGCCCTTGTGTGTGCGTGTGTGTGTGTGTGTGTGTGTGTGTGTGTGCATGCTTCTTTCACTGCCTCAGTGTGTCTGCATGTTGTGTATCAGCAGGAGCTTACTCTTGCTTTCACTCTGTGTATGTATATGAGTGTGTGTGCTATAGTGTGTGTGTGCATGCTCGGTATACGCTGGCTGTTCTCCAGCTGGACTTCTTCTTCTACTCTCCAGTGTGAGGATGAAAACTCTATTCATTATTGATCAAACTTCTCTCTCTCTGTGTCTCCGTCGGTGTCTCTCTCTCTCTCTCTCGTTGACCTTTCTGGAATGTTCCACTGTTAAAAGCTCATGTTGCACTTCACTCTTCATTTTTTCATGAACTGCATGTTTGTCATCATGACTTGTAGCAAACATTCGCAAATTCCATTCCAGCAAAACAAATCGCTGATGTGTACGGTAAGAGACCTCATGGGACGACATTCCCAGGATACCTTCAATGTCATTTCATGTTTTTTTCATTTATTACAAAATGAAGGTTCACATAGATTTGGAAACAGAATCCAGGTAGTCTCAGTGATCACACGTTCTGACGATGCTTTTTTTAACAAATAAAAATCTAGTTATTAGCTGCTTCCTCGCCTCTGAAGTGCAAAAAAAAGATAATCAGTAAGTTCTGTTTTCATCATATTGCAAATTTTTCTGTCAATTAAAAATCTCGCCCACTACAGACTGCCATACAAGTGCCATGCAGAAACACACATGTATGCTTAGATACACACATACATACTGTACATATACAACCATCAGCAGGCAAAACAGACAAGCTAAAAGATGGAGGAAAATGAGGACGGAAAGAAAGAGGTTGAGGGAGAGAACAGAAACAAGACGGTATGGAGGAGATGAAGGAGGAAACTGTGGAAGCAGAAAATGATGAGTGGCCTGAAAGACTTGTGAGATAAACTAGGAGGAAAAAATAAGATGAGGAGAGAGCGAGAAGAAAAGAAAAGAAAAGAAAAGAAAAGGAAAGAGAAGAAAAGGAAAGAGAAGGAGAAGAAGAAGAATATGTGCGTAGAAAAAGATGGAGAAAAGATGAGGATGGAGGGATGGAGGGAGAAGAGGACGGAGGCAGAGGAGGGCTGTGTGCGACATCTATTGTTTCTCAAACTGGAAGAGGAAGCTCTTTTTTTTGCTCCGGGGCACACAGTGTTGAGAAACAGGAAGCCAGGGGACCTGCCCATCCTCACGGACAGCTGGTGCCCTCCGATAGCCGTTCCCCCTTCCTGTTAGCTACACACAATGGTTCCCACCCTGATCCTGGCCACCTGGAAACCAACCATACTGACCACTGTCCACACAGTCTGTAGACAGACTCTGACTGCATCACACACCCTGATACAGATTATACCATGAAGTAGGAGGTGTTGTGTAGGTCTAACAGGCACGCAGTGTAGTCAGCCCACAAGTGACAAGAAAGTGCACTACACAAACAAAAGCTCGTCTCCCAGAGCGCTGACACATTTTCAACTTTCTGCTCAGTCTTCTTCACAATTACAAAGAAAATAGAAATGGTAACAATACCAATAATAATAAAAAAATCCATATCGAGACTGTTTATGTGTTTAATTTTTTTTAAATGATTTTCTCTTTCTTTTCTCTTCAAATATTATGATAAATAATATAATCCATGCCTTGATAACTTTTAATTTAGTAGGTTTATGCATGAAAATACGTACAACTTAACAAACCAGCGTGAAAATATTTTAAACATTTACTTCAGACAGACAAACCATTTTACACCAACGTGAAAGTAAAGCTAGCAGAAGTGCAATACAGTAAATATAATTCATAAAACAAGAATGGCACTCAGTTGAGCAAATACCTCAGTACCCATTAATTCGATCAAGCCTAATCCAACATCCAACTCAATATCGTCACTCATGCTAAACCACAATAGGATCCACATCAAGTTGTACTGTCTCACAGACCACACCAGAATTTTTTCATCAAGATTTAGTCAGAATTCCCTGAGAAATTAATAAAAATGTCAAAGAATGCCTTATTTTGCAATGTTAAAAAGAAAGTAAGAAAAAAATTCCTGGATCAGTCCTTTTGTCCGGATCTGCACCAAAAGTCAATGTGGTCTATTCTGGGCCCAGAACCATCCTTCATCCAAGTTTTGTGAAAATCCGTTCAGCCGTTTTTCTGCTGACAAACCAACAAACCAACAGACACAGGTAAAAGCCTCCTATAGGCCCCGTACTACCTCTCCTATCACACAGGGAACAATCCCTCCTATAGGAAAATGTACAAATCTCTTTACTCTCCTAAAAATATATACTCAACACAGGAAACAAAGGACATGAAGCACACATTTTAACATGTAGTCATCAAGATACAAGTATTTGCTTAATCCACATAGCATTTTATCTCTAATATCCTATTTATTATTAAGTGCACCATAATCACACCACTATAATCAGACAGCCAAATTATATGTTCGTAGATGCAATCAAAGACTTTCTTTAGACATCCAGTTTCAGCGCAGGTCTGATAATGATTGTAAAAAGCATTCCTATTTGTATTTCAAGGTTATTTTTTCCACTTGCCATGCTGACTCATTTTGTAAGCGAGGACCTAATTTGTTCCAAATTCTTAACTCTGCACTCGTTGTAAAGAAAAGTTTTGAGCCATTAGTCATGTGTTGTTACAAAAAAAAAGTCCAGAACACTTAATAGGACATTTTTTATGGTAAATTATGGGCCCTCCTGCCAGCGGCTAAACGTCATAGCTCACTGCCTCACTGTCATGCCCATAATCCCAATAAGGAAAGGACCTCTCGGATGTTATTGCTATAGAAACTAGGTCGGGTTCAAAACCCTTTCACATAAATGTAGAGCGTTTTTCTTTTTCCACATACATGCAATTAAAAGTCCGCTAATGCTTAAAAACGTGAAGTCTGTTCTTTTAATGTTTCACTCGTCCTTCATGAGCTTTTTTCTTTGCAGTTTGTTGAAAGCACTCAAGAAACAAAACTGACTTGGTGCAAGTGAAGTAATGGCACACGAGAAAATAGTAATAATATTTTTAAGTAGTGAGTCTTCTGTTTTGTTTTGTTGTAAATGAATTGCAGGTACCTCCTAATGTGCTTTACTTTCATGCCAGCAGGCTTTTTGTGCAGGAGTAGGCGTCAATTATTTCAGATATTGGATATTGTTTTAGAACGAAAAGGCTGCGATTCCCGGCAGCCTCAGAAGAACCCCATTATGTCTTTAAAAGGCCCATCTCTTTCTTCTCTGGTCAAACAGTCCAACAAAACCACTGCTCGCGTCTGCAGCTGTGTATGTTTTCATCAGACTCTCAGATAAAATGCACACTGCGCTTACACCCACAGATTCACACATACTGCATTAAAAATCGTCAGGAGAATAAACAGAAATCGAAACTGGATTCACATCAAATCGAGCCTATTATTGATTGGCATGACTGCAAAAGGTTGATTAAGAGAAGAGAATAATAAGGAGTGTTACAGAGAGCTTATTTTTAATGTGAATCTAACTATTTTAATTGCATTGGTTATTCAGTTAAACCCAGAATTTGAGCTTCAAAAAGTTACAACAGATCATGGTGTAATATTCAAACATTGCGGTCCACTTAGCTCAGGGAGTCAGAGCTGTATCTGCAGTGGGTTTTCATAAACTCTGCATGCATTAGAGAGAAGTGACTCATTTAAAATATTCATAATCATAAAATGTTTAATATACTGTAACAAATTAAACCACAAAATACATTCAATTATTGATGATGAATGCATTTGAAACATATGAATGAATTTCTATAAGACTCCACGGCGCAGCATGTTTAACTATATATTTTAATAGTTTTCCTAAATGTTACAAGAAGTAACAAAGGAAAAGAAAAAACATAAACCCGAAGGGAAAATCATACAACAGGAACATGTCTCTTTCCTTTTGTTTTGCCGATACATTAATAGGACCTGATGGCAGGTTGTCAGCTGCATACAGCGAGGTGCTACAGCCTCCTGTCATGTGAATCGAGCGACTGCTTCTGATAATTGTCGGTGGCTTTAAAATCGACCTCACTCACAAATTGCCACGACACGGCAAGAGATCGATTAATCATTTTAACAACCGTAGGAATCTCGCTTCTATTCTGAATCAACATTTATTTACTGTGATAATATGAAGTAGCCACCACCACGTTCATCTAACTCTGACTTGTGGCATCTAACTCTGACTGGCAGCATAAACCACACACACACACACACACACACACACACACACACACACACACACACACACACACACACACACACACACACACACACACACACACTCTTATCACTGGGTGAAAAATAGTAACACTGTTTTTGTTCTGGCAGCGACTAAAACTGGACAAACTCTGCGTCCTAACTGACATCAGGCAGATGCAGTACGCACGGGTACTAAACAACAAAAACACAACCTGCAGAGAGATTTTGAACTTGACCCCCTTAACAAATGTTTTAAAACACTAAATGTTGGCAGGTCACAGGTCTGAAGAAGTGCAAACAAACTGACATAAACCGTCTTAGTTAAGTGGAACAGTTCAGCTGCAGGGGGGCTGGTTGGACTCAACACGAACACTGTGGGTGCAGGATATTTTTACCATTATGCATGTGGAGCAGGCGGTCAGCATCAGAGAATGAGCACACGGGGATACCAACCCATCCGTACCAGAAAAACTGTGAAAGCAGCTTGTTATGACCCATATTTATATTTCTTGTCAGGTGGCGACCTCTAGTGGCCGTAGTAATTATTCAGGCAGCAAAGGAGGACGTAAGTAGAAGAAGTAAAAAGAGAAAATGAGAATAGGGAGGTGGTCTGTGAGACAAGGACACTGCTGTTTATGTCCAATACAAAACCAAGTCATCAGTGAGTTACTTTTACTTTACTGGTACGTCTGTCGCTGGTACGTTCTGATGTTTGGTGAACGATGATGTATGTTTTGCCGGAGTGCCTGGTAACCAGCCTATTCAGTCATTTAGGTAAACAGAAGAACAACAGAGGCTATTGGTTTGAAATATGCATGTAGTCAAAGTCAGAATGGCTAGTTAGCTTTCACATCTTTAAATTGGCTAACTTTGTCTCAACAGCCTGGAAAAAATGCAGCATTGACGAGTTTATTCAACTTTAATTTTATTTCTCTTCCTGGTTACACGTATGCTTTTTGGACTACTATGAACTTTGAAAGTTATGTAAGTATTCTTAATGTTCTTTGACTTTTTGCAGTATGATTTGTTCCAGGCACATCTGTATGCATGACACAACGTCATCATCATCACTGTCACCATCAAACTTACCATTACTGATGTTCCTCGGGCAAGAGTACTAAATAAAGTTAAGTTTCAGTTCAGTTCGCCTCTCTTTCCAGATTCATCTCTACCTGGTTACCCTGTGCATTATCTCAAACATCAAAACCATGAAATACGTTTGTCATCTCTAATTTGAATCAGATCTATAAATGATAACGGTAACACTGTTCCTGCTATGACATCAGATCTTTCAGCATCTTGCCTGCATTGATTTCAATGAAAAACTATATAAACTATCATAAAAACAGGGACATGATCCTTAACTTTTTTAAACGACTTTGGTCCCTTAATGTCTCAAAGTGAAGCTGATTTTGTTGGCATTTATTAAGGCTTATTCTCACTTCACATCTTCTAAAGTTGAATTATTAAATAGTCAAGTAACTGTAATAACATTTCTTTAGATTTAGAAAAATCTATAAGGGCTACAAGTGTCTTATTTCCCCTGCAGGCAGGGCAGACAGGATTTCAGAAGAAGGCATTGTTGCAGGCGGGTGTTCAGACAGAAGAGGGATGGTGGATCTGCGGGAGCAGGCGGTAATGGTCAGACTGTGTGGACTGTGCAGACCTCTGGTCCAAACTTACTGATAGAGACAGACAAAGATTTTTTTGTGCTACCACTGAATGAAACAGGCATCTCAGACCGTCACACAGCCTCATCAAAACCTGTGTGCTGTGGGCTTCACAAAGCTGGTATTTACAGCTCGACTTTCATTCAGAAACTGCCTGCATCCAAGGCCAGAGCACAAAGTTGCATAACACAGGGTTAGAGCCACACAAGTTAGATCACCAAGCACCAGGAAAAAGTAATTCACTGATTCAAAAGCAGATTCATAAACACCAGGATGAAGTCAAACACCTCGCGTGGCCTCATCTAATAACACTTCTGTCACTTTCACCCATTTAAGAACTTCTCCTCAAAAACAGGTTCAATATTTTCCTTCACACATTGAGAATTAAATGACATCAGTCTAACAAAGAACATCGTGTAGAGCAGCAACAAGTCGATTAATGGTCGATTCTATTTTGACAATAAATAGTTTGTTTCTGTTTTTTTAAAGCTAAATTGTTGGACATTTACCGGCTACAGCTTCTTAACTACAAGGATTTACTGCTGTTCTTTGTCTCTAATGATAGCAGATGAAGAGTATTTTATTTACAATTTACAGTACAATTGATTTTACACTTAATAGAGTAAACGAGCAATCGTGAAAAATAATTGGCACATTAATTGATAATGAAAGTATTGGTTAGTGCTGTAGAAGTTTAACTGATGAATTTTTTTGAACAACTATTTGGAAAATTGGTTAATCTTAGACATCGTTCAGCAACGTAAAGGTAAAAGTGCTTCCAGCTGCTGCAGACGCTGAGGATTCAGCAGATCCTCGGTTTATTACCTTTGTACAGTTAATTGAATATCTTCTCAGTTTGAAGTCGTCACCTTTGCTCTGTGATGGACATTTTTCATGAATTCATTAATAATGAAAAGAGTTTCAGTCTCAGGCTAAATGTATTGTGAAGGATACAACAGCCCTCCTCTGTATTAGACTCACATACTGACGAACATTTACATTACTTTGCCTGATCATATACATTAAATAGATTTCTACTCCCTCGCACTGTTTTTCTTATGACTCACTGTTTGTTTCTCTGAAGAGTTATCTGTCGCTCAGTCCTCTTTCTCTGCAATTCTATTTTTCTCTCTCTTTGCCCAACACAGTTCAACACGTAGAAGCTTGATTAGCACATTGTCAGCCGTCAGACATATCATGAAAGTACCACAAGCTTAGTTTACAACAGATGGCAGTATCGAACTATCCAGGGACAGAACACACAGCAAATTGTTCAGGCTACATATTTTGGTTTAAATCTATAATTTCTCTTGCTCCTCTCTCTCCCTCTGTCTCTCTTTGTGGCCGATCCAGCGCTGTGGTTCCCAGGCTCGGCTCGACTGTCAATCAGCAGCAGCCTACATCTCAGCGCTGCAGCTGAGCCAGGGCCGCATCATCCCGCCTGCCAATCACAGCTCTACACCTTCAATCCATCCTATCCATCTCCCTGTAAAGCAGCTTCGCACCCCCTCCTCCCTCTCTCCTCCTCCTTTCAAAACAACCCCCTCCACAGAAGCACCGCGATCCCCCTTTAACTCGCAAACCAACACACATTCATGCACACGCAAGCATTCGCCATCCCTCGAACACACAAAACACACTCACAATAAGATACAGATACAGAGGCTTAGACACACACAAACAGACTGCACCACTCCCATACCTTCATTTGGGACTCCACCTCTCCTTCTCTTCATTCCACCACCCAATTCAATAATACAACCCCCCTCCGACAAGCCCATCCCCAAACCCTCCGCTTTCAATCTTTTATTCAGCAGAAAAGGAGTCAGATCACAGCACCAGTCTTATCCTTCCATCTCAGGCCTCCATTCAGCTTCTTTCACACAGATACTGTAAAACTCTGACTGTAAACATCATTTAGATTACGTGTAAGGCCGAGGAATAACATGTTTAACGCTGGGCTGGTCACATTATTCGGAGATGTGAAGGTCTCGACATTATGAACAACATTATGAAGTCGTATAAAAACGATACACTGGATATTAATAACATTATGACGCCTGTAGGAACGAGCTGCAGATGGAAGGAAACTTCATCGCATGAATTTTCTGTGTTGACGACACGTTCATGATGTTCAGGTCAATGACGGCTCTGATATGAGAACTGTGGATGTCATCAGATTTATTAAAGCTGCATTCATATTTCTTTTTTCAAAATAATATGAAGTCAAACGACCACATGTGATGTGAAAAAGGTTGTTTTGATGAAACCAAATCAAATTTTAATGCAACTCTGTGCACCTTTGTTTTCATTTCACAGCACATTTACTGTGAGTGTCAGTCAGTACTGTTTCCAGGGCACAGAGCAGGGCTCGTAGAGCTACTTCACTCGCCAGCCATAAGAAACAACTCAATCTATTTAGTAGCCTGTCACATTCATTAGCCATGTGGCCAGTGGACAAAACATTACTGGACATTACTTATTATCTCTGATAAACTTACTGAACTGGATCTGTCCAGCACCAAACAGCTGAGACACACATTTAGCAACTAGCTGGTGAACACAGTGGAGCATTTAGCAGCTAAAGGTGGAGGAGACCAAAACAGAGCTAAAAAGGCAAAAAATATTAGCCTTACATTCCTCAAGTGTCCAGAAACATGGCTCCAGACCTATGATAATGTTGCTCTCTGTCTTGTGGTCGTCTACGTCACGCGTGAGCCAAAACAACCATATAAGGCAAAGACATGAAAACAGAGCGTTTGTTAGCCAGAAAACGATTAATGCAGCTTCAACATCTCTTTGAGACTTATATATTACAACACGCAGCTAACTGAGGGTGAAGATGACATTTTGTGTTGGAGGCTAAACTACAACCAGGTTTGTTTAGATTTTAAAAGGTCTGCTTCAGTATAGATGGATGCTAAATATCACAGTTGAGCGAGTGCTCCGCTGAGAGTACAATGTGCTTTTTATGAGTGCGGTCGAAGCAAAATGTGTCAATGCTTGTGGTCATGATGAAGAAAAATCCTCATTGGGAAACTGTTTATAAAAAACTTCTTCTTCTGTATATAGTGTTCAAATAAATAATACATACAACGACTCCTTAAATATTTTAGTCTTAACCCTCCTGTTGTCTTCACATTCTGTATATGCTCCTAGTCCTCCAGGTCAAAAATGACCCACCCTCACTAAAGATCTAAAATAAAGCAATTTCATTTCATTTTAAATGCCAAATCTATTTTGCATGAAGAAACAACCTGTCATTCATCTGAAACTGTGTGAATATCAGAGTTTTCCCTTTTTACAGTGCAGAAAGACTGCATTCATTCAACACAGCTATTCTATTTCAACACAGCTGTCATATATGTTTTCTTTACTAAAGTAGATTTTTATTATTATTATTATTTCTTATTTCTTAAGGTACTGAAAAGCTGGTAAACAATATTAATTTATCAAAAAATAGTACTTGTATAGCCCAAGAAAGTATCACAAATGTGCAGAAAGTAGTTTTGAATGCAATTTACTGAAGGCAGTCCCAATAATATTCAAATGTCAACGACATAAACCAACAAGGGAATCTGAGAGGGCAACCACGACCACCACAGGAGGACAAGCAGCCGCTTCACCCACTTGTCCCAGACCCCTCTTATGGCAGCTAGTTTGTCTGTCACACGTCCTGCAGGTCTTGACTCATGGTTATCAAACCGTATCATTCTTGAGAAAGTGTGAAAGACTTTCAGCGGCATTGTGCCCTTCCACTCTCTGCATCCCAGAGACTAGATGCGGCCTCACCTCGTGACCTGTTAACTCCTGCTAAGATTAGCAACCCTATGTAGGCATGCAGGTCTATCTCATCCATGCTTTTCCAGCTGTCTCCATATTTTTTAAAGACCTCATCTCCAGGATGATTTTTTCGATAGCTGGTGTGATGAACAGGTGAAATGTTGAAGTGATGTCCTCAACAGTATATCTTGTGGGACCTGGAGTCATCTTTATGACATGTTGTGCTGCCACCCTGCCCTGGTTGTCATATGGTGATGGGGACCATGTTATCTTTCTTCATCTGAAGATGATGCATCATGCTCTGGGTTGTACTCCTCCCCATCTTCCAAATCTGCTGCTCCTTGCTGGAGAAGCGTAAGAATCAGCTCTACGGCCTGTTCAGCGGTGAAACGTGCACTCATGGCTTCAGCACAGAGAACTGAGGGTTCTGTCGTCTGCAGCACATGTACAAGTGTTAGTAAACAATGCTTTGATGTTTGTGTCTCAAACTGTTTGAACTTTGATCTTTGAAGGTTGTGTATGGGGTCGTGGAAAGGTGATGGTACACCTGCACGGGACGTTTAGTTCTGTCTGAGATCAATCAGCAGTGTGTGTGTGTGTGTGTGTGTGTGTGTGTTGTAGTCTGTAACTGACTCTGTGACTGTGATTTTAACTGCCGGGTCAAAAATGACCCAAAGACAATCTTTGTACCCAAGTGGTGTACAGCTTCCATGGAAATATGAATAAAAGCAATATTTCCCTTCCCAAGTCTCATGTTCGCCTTGTCTTGAATAAAACCATTGAAACCAACATGCTGTGTTAAATGATTAATGCCTTACACTAGAAGTTTAATAAATGGGACTATGTACAGGGAGCTGGTCATTACTGCAGAGTAGGACCCTGATGTCAAACAGCACATTACATCTTTTGCTAAACACAAAACTGAAGCATAAAATAAACCGATGGTTCAAAATGTCATATGTGAAACATCTGCTAGAGAAGTTATGTTTCTCTGATGTAGGAGAAGGATATTTTTAGATGCAGTCAGACTAAACTATGACTTGCTAAAACTAAAAGATATAAACATAATGTGTTGACCGATTAAAAACTTCCCAGTTTTAATTCATAGCTCCGGCTGAGCTCCTTGTTAAGCTGACTTCATGGCGGAGGCAGTTTGTTTCATCCCTTCACTCGTATTAAAGCTGTTTCCTCGTGTTTTCTTCCTCCTCATTATGTCCTCATGCTTGCTTAAAGATTATTAGCTGTGGTCATTTTATCGCTGCAATTATTGCGTGCTGCAATGCAAGAATAACTACATGAATTGTAAATGTGTTGTGAGTCACTTTCGCAGTTTGCCCTGAATCAGCCCACTAAACATGCAGAGTTTTCCCTCTCTTGTTTGAACTACTTCTAAAATGAGCCTTGCTCTTTGATTGCATCATGGAGTGCAGCTTTCATCAGATGCCTCAAAGATTGCAGAGCCAGACAAGGTACTGGGGCGAATTCTAAGGCCATGGCAATTGGGGGTATAATTAGACAGGGTTCCTGAATATTTGGTGTAGAAAACAATAATTGGCCTGCGCCCATGATGAAGTGTTTCACACACATACGGGAACACAAATATGCACCAAACGCTCTCCCTCCGAAGATGAAATGCGATGAAGTACACATTAAAAATATTAACCATCATCAAAGCAATATACCGTCATAGCAATACAAGACTTTTATAAGTTCTATTTCCAAAGACGCTATAAAGTATTATGACATATTGGAGACGACAAATTCTCGCTGCTCACATTTAGTGCTCTTCAGATCTTTACAAGAACAAGGCGAGGCAAGAAATAATGCAATCTGTCTGGATAAGCTGCTTATGTCGTCTTCTGACATGGTTATTGTTACTGATACATGTAGATTACAATTAGACGCAACAGACGATCCGGTGAAGTTTGCTTTTCATTAGTGACACAGGGTGGGAAATTATTCAGACAGCAGCCACATGCTCTGCCTCTTAAGACTGTCAAATCTCTGCCCTCTGTCATTTGAAGGTTTTCTGTCTCAGTCTCGAGCTGGCTGGTAGAAAAATGACTGCATGAATCTGGGACTATGCTAACCACTGCAGCCAATGAGAAACACTCTGCTTCTGAGATGAAGGTAGCAACTAATGATCATTTTGATCAACAGTTAATCTGATTAATGGAGAAAACTTTCGGTGAAATGTCAGAAAGCACTGAAAAACCTCCAATCAGTTTCCTTCAAATGTGTGTTATTCAAACCAACAGTAGTGAGTTCATAATGAAATAAACTAAAAACCAGTAAACCCTCACACATTTGAAAAGAAGGGCCGACTAACCCTTCAGAGAAAAACACAATCAATGAGTCACAAGGAAGCATTGTTCTGGCGTCTGTCTGATGTATAGCAGCAGGCAAAATCATTTAAGTGCCCTGAAATATCCAAGCACTTTCTCCCTTTATTACAGCGTTAGCCTGAGGCTGAAACTAACACTTACTGTCATTATTGATTAGTTTGTCGATATGTTTTTATGATTAATTGTTGAAAAACGGCCGTCAAAATTCTTGTTCTGTCCAACCAACAATCCAAAATCCAAATATTTTAAGTTTACAATGTTTTCAACCAGACAAAAGCAACAAAGTCCTCCGGGACTATATATCCTCCGGGATCAGCACATGATTGACATTACTGAGTTAAACAATTCGTGTTCTCAGTTCATTCACTGATCTTCTGGAGGCTAAACCAGAAGTAAGCTGGCTCGACCTGTAGCTGTATCCAGTTCTTATTATACTGTTTACGACGGGGTTGGAGAAACAGGTTTGTGTCCGTAGGGATGCTGGTTTGAATCTCACATTACTGAATCTCTAATTATTATATGAAGCGGCACATTCAATAAACATCTGTTTAACTAACTATTGTTATGTTATTTTGTGCTTGGTTGTGTTGTTCTGTCAGGAAATAGTAAAAACTGTGTTATTATTATCCCCTGAGCTTAAGGTGATGTCTTAAAAATAACTTGTTTTATCATGCAAGAAGTCCCAAACCCCAAAAATTAAATGTATATACAGAAAAGCAGCACGTCCTTATATTTTAAGAAGCAGGTCAGAGCAAATGTTAAGTGTTTTTCCTTGATAAATGACTTAAATGATTAATCGAGTATGAAAATTGGCAAAGTTGATAATTAATTTTTATGTCTATCGACTAATTAATCAGTCCTGGTTAGGTTGTCAGAACTGATTTGAGAAAATAAGAGTTGGACGATAGAAAAACGGAGTGCTCATGGAGGAACATGTGCATCAGTATTCCTCCTCCAACAATTAACAGACAGGAGTTTCCAATATGAGAAGCCACGATGAACACCAGCTGGAGACGAGCTACAAAACACCTCAACACAGGTCCATGCAATAAAAAAAAAACAGATTAGGTAAATTGGCTTTTCTAATTTTTCCTCTGCTGAACGTTATGAAATTAGAGCACCTCAGACTGGAGTGAAATGATTGTTTCCTTGTAATTATCGTATAAGCTACTGCATGACTCAAAAAACATAATTCAATTCCAACAAGGATCTGCGTTCTCGCACTTATAGCTCTTTATGTTATGCAGAAAAAATCTCAGTGGAATAATAAATACATGTGATTGTTTAAAAAGGAATATTTAATTGACATTTTAGCTCAGATATGACCATATGTGGTCTGCATGCTGGAGTTGTTCAATGAAACATATACAGACGAGCCCTTTTAGTGTGCGTCGCATGTTTGATCTGCAAATATACAAATATTGTCTTTGAGTGTAGAAATGCTGTGATACTATAGAGCAAATATATTTACAATATATAAGCACAAATCATTTTACACTACACCACGTTAGCCTCAGGAGTCAAATCCAGATCTATACTGCTGCATAATGAAAACTTCTTTAAAACACGAGTCCTACTTAGTGTAACTGTCTAAAAATACTTAGTTTGACTGAAAAATGTTACGACCTTTTGTTTTGTTGCAACTCTTCCAACATGTACGTCTGGCCCTTTTAACCACTGGTAACCACTCTCCACCTCCCACACCCTCACATCTCCACTGGTCAGCGCTGCTCTGACCCGCCTGACGTTAACTACATATGTCTGCGCTTTTCACAAGGCTGCAAGCAAAGATTATTTCAGAGTAAGGCCACTGGCGGTCACATTTACATTTTATATGTTCGGCAGTTAGCTGGTGCTCTTGTACGGAGTGACTAACAATGAGCGCAACTGCAGAGTGAGCTTAAATTTCTAGACTGCCAACAGTAATATCAAAAAGACAAAGAAGGCAGGAGTCCAAAGCCGCCTGATAACAGACAGGACAGAAGCTCCAGTGCCACGAGAACGATTCTGCATGAGAGAAAAGGTAAAGAAAAGCGCTTAGAGGAGAAAAGGTAGATCAAGTTTGTTCCCCTTAAAATCAGCATATTCACTTTTATTAAAATACTGCGCGTGTCCAACACTCTATGACACACGCTGAGCCACATGTAAGTATTTACATTTACATACATTATTCTCTATGTTGCCAAAGTACAAAAAAATCCTTGCTGCTTATTATGCATAGTTTTAAATCATATTCAGTGCACATTAGACTTTGCTGCATTGAATTACATTTACATGTACTTAGAAGTTCCAGTTTTCTATGTTGTGGTACTTTACTTTAGATACGAGTAGACAGTGAAATAAACACTTCGTCATGCTGTATGGAGTTATACTACAGCAACAAATATCTCAATAAAAATATCATAAAAAACAAAACCAAACACTGAAAGAAGCACTTAGAATTAAAAGATAAAGAAGGTTAAATAGTTTTGCTAATATGCAGTTTTCAAAATTAAGGATTTCATTCACAAATCTTCAGTTTGTAACATTAATTAACTGAAACAATTAGCAGATCCACCAAAATCACCTCAAAATAAAATGGAATTGATAATTAATTAATAATTTCAGTAATTATTTGGAGCAAAAATGCAAAATTTTCACTAGATTCACTTTCTGCTTTGTGAATATTTGCTGGTTTTGCTCATCTTGTATGAGAGTAAACAAAAACAACAAGTAAAACAATATGAAGACCTCGGCGAGGACTCTGGGACAGCCTGATGTTGTTTTTATACATTTTCTTTTGGATAAGAGCGGCGATAGCTCCAACAGAAATAGCATAGTGTGTCGACATAACTTAAAATACAGTATATATCAAAAAAAAAAAAAAAAGTTTTAAATCTTCACTTCATTTAAAAACCAAAAATAAAGTTATGCACATGTGTAATAAAACAGTTTTGAGTACTTTTCCTCGTTTTCTCACTTTTGAAATGAAGCCAGATGGTCGGCTTCAAAGCTTCCAACACAAGAGCCTGAAATCTAAAGTGGACTCTGGAGGATTTTGTGTCTATGTTCTCATCATTCACTGAAAGTTAACAATACGTCATTCTCTCTCAAAAAACATTTACATAACCTTGAGCAAGACACTGACGTCCTCCTACCTGCTGAATCATTATACGTTGTTCAGGAGCTGCAGCTAAAATTAACAACGACACTGAGCTCTGGACAAGACAGCGACCTGGAACATGTGTGACAATAACTTGCTGTAAGACGCACTGTGCTGTTGTTCTCTATATATAATGCTGCCGATGTGAAGCCTGGAGACACATCAGCACTTTCAGAAGGTGTCATTCGTAGTTTCTCTTCTGAGTCACATCTATAGCTGTGTACATGAGGGTGCTGGATTTGTCCTGGATGATGTGTGTGTGTTTGTTTCTGCATGTGTGTAACTTAGCGCACCTGAATGTGAATCGAGGAACACTTGCGACTGACGGTGAGTCATCATCACCATGGTGTTAAGCCTCCCGTTCCCGAGGGAACAGGGTTACCGTCTCTACACCGCTGGGGATTTTTATTTTTACATTTGAAAAGCAAACCAGGACCAGGCTCACAACAATCCTCCACTCCCTCCCTCTCTCTCTCTCTCTCTCTCTCTCTCTTCCTCCTCCATGACTGAGCTGAATCACACACACACACACACACACACACACACACACACACACACACACACACACACACACACACACACACACACAGACACACACACACACACACACACACACACACACACAGCAGACGCTACACGCATCTGCTCATTTCAGAGCACCCATCCTTATCTATGTCTGTGTGATATTCAATATGTTTCAGATATCAAAACATGAACCTATGCAGATGAGATGAAGGGGACATTTTCACAAACTCAATAACAGCCTCTCTGCTCTGTCAGTCGCTGCTGAACACCACAAACTGTAGCTGCAGTCTTTGTCTCTCTAACTTCACTTACACGTACACAGAATCAAGTGTGGACAACATTTCCTCAAATGAATCCTTTGCATCCTAAGAGGAACTGGACGTGTTTCAGTTGCCTACGATGTGATGACTGTGAACCTTCATCAACACATCCTTTGCATCCTTTTTAACTTTTTAACTTAACGCAATAGTTTAACATTTTGTTAAAAATGTTTATTTCCAAGATTTAGAGTAACTGAACGATACCGCTCACGTCTGTGCGTGGAGTTTGGAGCAGAGCCGGTTAGCTTAGTTACTTGCTGTAACTTTTTAACAGTTACTTCATTGAATCTTGGCGTCGCAGCGAGGTTGCCGGGCAATCAGTGGAGACTTTGCACAGATGTTGTTGACGGTAAACACTGGCTGAAAAAATGAGAAAAAGTTGGAGAATGGTGAAACAGCTGCTTGAGTCTCTCTACAGCTAGAAAATACTCCCGTTAATAAACCTGTCACAGCTCTGGTTTTAACGTTCATGCTGCTCTGGACTTTTGACAAGAAAAGATACACTTCATATTTTTACATTCAGTTGTTTTAATTTGATGAACTGATGCGCAAAAATAAACTAAATGGGTTTTATTTCTATAAAAACCAAAAAAAAGCAAAACAACGGTGAGGGCAGGTGCAGCACCTGTAACATCGACTATCACAGCAGGTCTTATTCCTACCAACACCTCTAAAACTAAGCCATTAACCACTTTGGGTTATTCTGGAGTTACGTGGTTTCCAGTATTAACTGCCCATTACTTCTGTGCATTGTCACCACTGGTTCATAAGTTGTAATGTTGTGGGTTTTTTTACATTTCTGTTTAGTTTGTTTTTTTCGATCACACAAACAAGGTACAGTGTGTTAATTAGTGCGCTTAACTGATATTCAAAGGGGGATTTCTGAAGTGTGTACTAAGCCGGGCTAGCTGTCCACCCTTGCTTTCAGTCTACGCTCCACTAATTGCCTCCTGTCTCTGGCTTTATACATAACTCACAAACATGAGAGTGGTATTTATCTTCTCATCCAACTCTGAGCAAAAGAGCGTTTGTCCCCAAATTCTGAACTATTATTTTAAAGCTGTGTTATATCAAGTCAGTGAATAGCCGACTGCACCCAACAGCTCTCACAGTTTACAGTTGCAACTGGTCCCGCCCCCGACTGTTAATTCCCATTTGAATATTTTCTTTTAACGATATTCTCAATGTTCTTCAAGAAACAAGGAAGTGTCCTAGATAATCTAAGGATACTATAGGTTTGTTTTATGGTCTTCAGTTTCAATTATTAAATACTGTTTCAAAGAAATCATGTTTTATTCTTTGAGTGGTACTCGGCTCTAAATGCTACAGTATCAATGAGCCTCAGCCACTGATGCTACGGAGCTGAGAGCCGTGCTGGAGCCACAGAAAACCCTTTGTTGCTGCAGTGGAGAAGAAAACACCCTTTTTGACACAAATCATCTGAAATGACCCAGAATTCAAAAGTGAATGATGTAAACTGCTAAATGTTTTATCATGTTTATATGAAATATATATACATATATATACATATATATATATATACATATACACATACAGTACATATATATACCACACCAACGCATGTGTTTTTCAGATTTTTCTAAAATTCAAGTCCATCCGAGCCTTGAATTGTTCCCACTGCCCGTCACCTCACAGTCTCTATGCAGTAAAATAAAGAAAACTTTTATATTTAGAGTCCTGGAAGCCTCACATGACTCCTTCAACTTCTCAACTCTATTGGAGATAAAATATTTACGATACAGATTTGGTATCAGTTGGTTCTGCGGTCTTCTTGGTAAGAAGTGCCACGATAGCAGCACAAAAGCACCGCCATTCTGATCTCGTACAAAAGCTGATGTTTTGAGAAGTGTCTCGACCCAATAATTTGCCTATTTTCAAGACTGTGGTTTACATTGAAATTTTTATTTAAAAAGCAGAGGCCACAAAAGAGGCCTGTGATGAAATTTTCAGAGAGAGGTTACCAGTAGTTACATGCCGTGGTGCACCAATGTTCAGCAATCACATGCAGAGAGAAAACTATTGTTGAAGGAGATGGTGAGATAACAATTTTCTTACTGACAGATTCAGTCGAGTACAATGAAGAGCTGTTTGACTCAGTGGGACAAATCTTCTTTTTTCTTTTCAGGTTAACACATTTTTTCTTTGAAGTGTTAAAATGCATTTTGGGAAATGTAGGAAAGCAATAACTTAACTGGAAGCAGACAAAGCACGTCGAAGCAAAGTGGAGATACAACATTTCATCATGAAGTCAGTCTAAATGGATCGAATAAAACAGAAAGAGGTTTCTGAACATCCAGAATCTCTCACCACTGAAACGTTACAGTCGTTGGGACCGCAGCAGCACAGTACTGACAAAAAATCATCAATTTATCTTATTAGAAATCTGAGTAAAATGTTGTCATTATTATCGTATGAATTTTGGAGTAATAGCCAAAAATGTGTTTTCTGAGGTCACAGTGACCTTGACCTTTGACCTTTGACCTTTGAATTCTCATCAGGTCACTGAGTCTGAGTGGATGTTTGTGCCAACTTCGAAGAATTCCCTCGAGGTGTTCCCGGGATATCGGCCTCAGAAGAAAGGGACGGACGTAGATATGGACGTACATAGGAACGTGGACAAGCTGCTGTCGGTGCGGAGACATAAAGAAGCTCTGCACTCCAGATTGTATGAGAGGTTTGTGGAAGAGCCTCACTTTTATAAAACTACAACAGAACAGATATTCTACTGATGCATCTTATTGAAACGCACCTGAAAGAATAACTGAGCAGAACTGAGGGAGTTTTCTTTAAAAACAATTAAATTATTTGCAATTAAAACAGCAGCTCATTGCATTATTGGTCTCTTTTTTTAATATAACTGGACTTACTGTATCTCTTTGGTCCATCTTCGAGGCAGAAGGAGAGTGTGAGAGTGGCGTCCTCCTCAAAAAACTCTGTAGCGAAGGCGTCCCACCACAAACTGTCACTTTCCTGTAAAAAGACAAAAAGAAGACAATACTGAGACGGACCTGGATCACATGTTTCTGTAGTATGTAGTCTGCAGTGTGTAAAAGCACGTCGCTTCAGGTACCCCTCTCAAACAACCGAGGTTTTATGAGTATGAAACTCTTCATTTCTTCTATTATTTAATATCCCAGTGAATTTCCTTTATCCCGGCTGCTCTTGTGCTATTGCATTTTTTTTTTTTACATAAATGCAATATTGATTCATTCTGATAAGACGACGATATTGTGGTCATGGAGGCTTTTCTATGAGACAAGATAAAAAAGAACAGTTTATATATGAAGTCAGCAGTGCAGGGCAAGTATTCCCTTTATTGTAGATTGGCTTGTTGTTGTTCCTTTTCATTAAAGTGAATTTTATGAGCTGTATTTAAATCACTGTTTTTACATTTGAGTTTATAAAAAGGCTTCAACGATCAAGTCTGAACAGCAAAACACATTTTTATGTGTGAAACAAATTACGACATTATGTGATCTCTTTTTATGAAAAGAGATCACATAATGGGAGGAAAAGAACAAAATGCTAATTGTTAGATAAAGACAAAGAAAGTATATTAAATGAGTCTTTAACATAAGTTTAAAACAGTGATCTTAAAGTTGGTGTTGGCTGCTGAGATAAGCCTCTCTGTGCAGGTCGACGTAGGACCAGAGCCTGCAAACACACTTTACTGTTCTTAAGCCTGGACTGTGGGAGAGCCCCGCCTGAGGATAACACTGGACTGAATTACAATCTGAGCTCCACCAGCTTTATTATTCACTGCTTCTTCTACTTTTTGGAGAAAAGTAGCTTGTACCCTTTATCATTACAATTATTATAATTATCTGGTGTAGCAGCAGTCGTGATGGTGGATTTATAGTGATTTTCTTTCACGTTTTAATAAACAAATGCAACAGTCGTAGTTGCCTGTTAGTAACAGTATCATCAGTAGAAGCAGTTATAATAGTTAATAACAGAAATAGTAGTTTTAGTAGCAGTTATTGTTTACCAGTGATACCAACAGCTGTACTAGTTGCAGTATAAGTAACTGTAGCTTTAGTATAATCATGTGTACATCTGGTTCTAGTAACCGTAGATGTAGTAGGATTTGTAATGTTAGCAGTGGCTACTAGTAGCAGCTAAAGTAGAAGATAATAACAACAATAGCTTTATAGTGTATTATTTATAGTAGCAGCAGTGGATGTAGCACTAATAGCAGCAACACTAGCAGTAGGCTACTAATAGTTTTAGTAGCAGCTACAGTCAAAGTACTGATATTAACACTAGTGATACTAGTTGTAGTTAATGTAGAGGTAAAAGTCTAGAAGTAGAAGCTGTGGTGCCAACAACACGTTAGTAAAGTAATCATACATCAGCATTAGCTGTAAGTTACTAACAGTTTTACAGGAAGTAACCATAGCAATACTAGTTGTTGGATTAACTATTAAAGTAGAAATGTTTATAACAGTGAAGTAGTTGTAGAGTGTTAGTTCTGGTAATAAGACACAGAAGCTGCAGTCGTCTTCTCACAGCAGAGACGTCGACTGAGAGAAAACACACTCATGTTAATCTATTTGCCCTGAAATTACTCCCCTAACAGCCCCCCCCCCCCCCCCCCCCCACTGATGTCTGACTGATGCTAATGTCCTCTGACACGTTATGACAGATCACTACGTCTCACTCGGCGCAGGGCTGAGCGATGACTAGCTCTTCCCAGATGTTGACAATTAGCGTTGTCACCATCGAGCAGTGTCAAGCCCGATAAGCAGCGACCGGAGTGCCCCGCAGGTCAACGGGTCTCAAACACCGCGAGTCGGATTTGAAGAGGACAGGACGTGTTGGGGGGACCTGAACCTGGACCCTCATCCAGCTGGTCAATCAATAGGTGATCATGAGTCAGAGGCAAACCAATCAGCTGAACTGTGGACTACAGACTGAACCAGGACCGACAACAGTGGACTTCTAACAATTATGAAGACAAAGATTCATCCATCGTAAAAAAGAGATCAACTGCAGGTTAATGGTTTAGAACAAGTTTTCAAATAGATGTTTCAGGTTTCATTGTAAATCGAATACTTTTATTACAAACTTCTTCAGACTTCTGCTCCAGAATACAAACTGTAATTGAAACAAATGCATTTAACTCAAATAAGCATCATCCCCCAAAGATGACAGTGAAAACTAGAGCTGCAGTGATTGGTTGGTTAATCCATTAGTTGATCCAAAAAAAACGAGTTGCCTTCTAGTTTGAACCGATTAACTATCATCAGCATCAGCAGAAATGAAGAGTCTTTGGGTTTTTACACTGCTGGTGGGAATAAGTGTGATGAGCATTTATCACATTGTTTTTTTTTACATTTTAAAGGCCAAATAATTAATTAATTAATTGTGAATATAATTGTCAGATTAATTGATGATGAAATTATCATTAGCTGAAGCCCGACTGGAAACTGGAATAAGATACATTCCCACATATCTACTTGGCCGAGGGCAATTTCTACTCGCCCCCTATTAATTTGTTTTAATTTATAAGCAGTTATTGATTATCAACAAAGACTCAAATTAATTGTCATGTTTAATCTTAATTTAAATAAATGTTCACTTGTGCTTCAGCTCATAAATGTCTCTATTTCAAGTGCTGAGTCCGTACTGCACATGTGCAGCTGTCAACAGAGAGGGAAGTGTGACGGCTCCTTCCATCGTCAGCTCGAGAAAAAACAATACGTTTAATTCAGTTTTAAAACTTGCACCACTGGGCGACAGCAGCTTGGCATCCTACGTGCCCCACAACTTCAGGCAATTTATATTTTTGAGCCCTGCTGATCTGAGATGGGCTTTCACTCATGATCATTTTCATAATCGATTATTCTCTCAACTGTCTATTTGATTAAATGTTGAATCATTTGGTCTATCAAAGCTCAACAAACTGCTTGTTTTCTGTGTTACTGTGCATTTACACTGATGTGAAGCTGAGAGAAGCAGCCGGTCGTCACGTGTTAGCAGCTGGAGGCAGCAGATTTTTGGCCTTTCAGCTTTAATAATCAATGATAAAAACTGTTGGTGATTAAATAAAACAGAAACAATTTAAGTTTTGTTAAATCTACCGCAGTGGTTCAGCAGTTACAGCCTTTTAATGTTTGAAACAGTTGACCATCCTTTACCCTTCAACAAGAACAGCGACGAGTTATTTCAGCATCATATTACTGAGTATAAGTGTGTGGCATGAAAACCAGAAGCGATGGTTCATTCAGTGTTTCTGCTTAAATGACAGAAAACATAAAAAACACATCACCACCCACCCTCACTGGAAACAAATGGATGTGTGGACGCATGCCGAGGTATTCTCCGTGTGTGCGCCTGTACCACTGACCAGCTGTCCACTGGGAACCAACTGCATGAGCTGTCGTGTGTCTGTGTGTGTCTGTCTGAGTGTGTGTTTGACTGACTGTGTCATACTGTGAGAATCAGCAGGTGGGGACAGACAGCATGTGTGTGGTGTCTGTTTCATGTGCATCTATTTCAGATAGACGGACAGAGAAGAGTGACACCAGGACACACAGACAGACACACAGAGAGACAGACTGCTGCTACTCTGCATTCAGATTGAGTTCAACCCATAATCCAGTACCATGAGGGGGCGGGAGCTCCTGGGATTGACAGTCAAGTGAAGGGTGAACATGACACACACACACACACACACACACACACACACACCAGCAGCTCTGCGTCTCACTGTGCACCTCGGGATGATCCTGCTCTGTGCCGTTAATACTCTGCTCCTTGAACTAGTTTTAATGACACAAAATAAGAGGAACGTAACACAGATCAAAATCACTCCTGTGACAAATAGCATCTGTATTCAGCATTAAAGGATGAGGCCGGAAATGTCCTATATTTTGCAGATTATCAACAAATCCTATCAGGAGGCCAAAACAAACAATCCCTCTGAGTCTGTTTGTTCCAATTGAAGACGTTCATCTTTAAATCTACAGGAAAACTCTTTAAATCATTTAACTGCAGATTAATATATATTCGGGGTGCTAGTTACAGCAGCAGGACGGTGAATGTGATTGACTCATAATAACCTACAGTGGCCATGTTCATCATAGTGCACGAGTGTGGCTGATTCATGCTACAGCGTCCCTGGTTACTGATGATCGACCAGCGCTGCTGCTCTGGCTCTGTCGCTCCGTCAGTGCTGGACGAAGCAGTCAGATTCTTTACTTCAGTAAAAACACCAGTCCAGCAGTCAAACTACTTTCACTAAAGTTATTAAAGAAAGGACAAAAGTACAAAAGTACAAAAGTACTGGCATCATTACACATTTAAAGTACCAGAAGTAAAAGTACTTATCATGAAGAAGGTTCGTTTTAGGGGTCGATCAATATGGCTGTTTTGTGGATGATACCGATTAGTAGAAATCAGAGAGACTGAAAATCAATATTAAGTACAATTTTCTCAAGTCCTGTTCTTCAGTACAGTTTTGAGGTACTTTACTGGAGTATTTCCATTTGCTGCTACTTTATACGTTCACTCCAAAACATCTGATACATTTAGTTAATAGTTTCTTTGCAGATTCATATTTTTTAGTGCTGATAATCCTTTTAAATGTGACGTTTACCCATCAGATACTGTTTTGGATTTTACACACAAAGCAAATTCTAAAATATGTTGTTAGAGATTAAAGTACTTCACTTTAATGCTTCAGGTGTATTTGGTGCTCTTTTTTTAATGCAGAACTTCTTCTACTCGTGTTTTTATAGTGAGGTATTATTTTACTTAAGTACAAGTTGGTACATCCTCCACCACTATCTGAAACATAATAACATATATCTGTTAATACAATAAAAGGATACATTTATTGTTTTTTTCGGATGTTGTTAAAAATATCGATTTTTTTTAACATATCGATTCTAAATATTTGAAACTGTTTAGTTCTCATGTGTCTGCAGTATCAGTTCAGGTGCCGGCTCTGCTTTCTCACTCTCTCTTCCCTCCGTCAGTGAGTTGCACAATATTTTTAAGCACCTTCTCTTTTAAAAAAGTGCGATGTTCAATGTTTACTACATTCATTCTGCTGCTTTCAGCTACAAGCCAAAGAAAAGTTCAACCTCGAACCTTCTTCTTTTCTCCTTCAATAAAAATCTAAAAAATGAATTCCCTTATTGTTGTGTCAGTTTGTCCCTGTGGTATCAAAAACGGCTTCAAATATCAATATTTTTAGGTTTTGTGTCAAAGTTAGAAAATTGCAGTGGCTTGATAACAGCAGCTGACGATTAGAAAAGTACAGAATATTACAAGTTTCGTCCTTGAAGTCCATCATTCACATTTCTTTTCTGTTTCCGACAGAGCTCCACCTGATCGACTCTGTGTAACTTCTCCTGCGACTAAAACAGGTTAGAGGATTTCATGAAAACGTGTGATCCCCATTTTGACATAAACTGCCTGGATTTAGTGTCGGAGATAAATTTCTGGAGTGCTGTCATCCTGAGGGCTCCCATCTCTCTGTTTTATAGACTCTGGTATTCATTAAGCCTCCTCTTACTGTTTTAATGAAAAGCGTTTTACTTAAGCTCCCACTTCTGTGTTTTACAGAGTACTGTCTTCCTTCAAATCCCTCTTCAGTTTAACAGAAGAGGGTTAGTTAACCTCCCCCTCGTTCTGATTTAAACTGTTTCACTCACAGTGACCACTGCTGTGCGATGTGGGGTCTTAATAAGACTCACTTTTACTGTCATTTTCCATTTTTCTCCCTCTGTGCTCTCCTGTTTCATGTATTTCCCGAAAACAAAACATAATATTTTCTGTTCTAACTCAATGGAGTTCATTTTGGCAGTCTAGTGATATTTGGCTCGGGCCTACAACCACCCAAAAAGAGCCTGTATTTCACAAAGAGCCGAGTTGACAGCGGTGTCAGCAGGGTCCGACCATAGATGATATGGTTTAGTTTGTGTCTCTGTTGAAAAGCCGACCACCCAGACAACAGAGACATCTGAAAATAACAAGCACGTTTCATGCCACATGAACAACATTCATTCTCAGCATTCACAAAATAAAACAAATGGCACTTGGCAGTTTCATTGCTCTTCTCCAAATCACCTATTTTGTAAATTAAATATGCATTTAGTAGCGCTAGCTAATAAAGCTAAATGTTTCTCTAAACATTTAGCTTTCCATTATATGTGGGAACAGTCTATTTAGAATCAGTGACCATTAATCCTCCAAACTGGAGCTTTTGGGCAGCTTTTGGCCAGCATCTCGCCAAGTTGTAAAACGTGGCTGGCTGAGCCGTGGACCGGCCAGGTTTGGCCCGGATCTAAAGACAGAGGAGAAGCTGGATCTGGGCCAGACAGGCCGGAGAACAGCTAAAGCCTCGCCGGTGGACACAAGCCATATGAATCCTCTGGCTGCAGCTCCCGGTGCTGTGGATGCTGTCTTCAATTTCAATCCCTCCACTACTGCAGGAAATGTTAGGAGCTTTCTTTTATTCTGTCTGCGGTGGCAGGTTGTAAACTTGTAAATGACACATATTTGAAAAAGAAGCCTTCACTGCTGTGTCCTCCAATATCCCATCAGCCTTTTCTTTTTGTTTAATATGTGCATGTGTCTCTTTACATCAGCTCCCTCTCCGTCTCTGTCTGTCTCACGTCCCCTCTGCAGCTGCTCGCTGACAGACAACGTCCTGCCTTCATTTACGCCCACGGACTCTCTGACGAACCACGTGGCGTGACAATGTTTGTTGTCAAATGCTACAAATCAGGCCGACTCCGAGGGACCCGAGGTGAACCGACATGGGCGCAACCGTGACGGCCGTCAGCCGATAAGGCTCTATTGATTCAAACGGATCGCACCTCATCTGGGGGGGATTTATCAATGTGTCAATTGCCCACTAGCCAACCACAAATCACCAGCGCCGGCCAGGCCCCAGGGATTTACAGGAAATCCAGAGGATTGGAGGGACAGCATGGGGAGGATCCACAGTAAACAGCAACAGAGCTGAGGGTTAAGTCCACGCATATAGAGACGTCCATACGGGATGGATAGGCAGATGACACAATGAGGCGAAAGAAAACACAAAGAGAAGCTCTACTGTGCATAAAACAGACCTTTGTACTGTATACTAGTGCCATATCATGATATGAGACCACTATATTTTGATTTTGTCATGATATGATATGAAATCATAATTTGTCTAACAAAGTTCACAAATCTCCATTTAGCATCACAGATGACAAAGTAAATCCATATATTTAAAGGAAAAATGCACCCAAACACGAAAAATCATTCATTATTCACTCAGTCCAATGTTGATGGAAAGTCTGGTGCAGTACTGAAGTCCAAGTCCACAGAACAGTTCTGGAGCTTCACAGAAAAACAGCGTTGCAGCATTTTCCTAAACAACTGAAGTAGATGGGGACAGAAAAAATACATAAAATGTTTTTTACACGGCTCATCTGGTTAAATCAGGTCTCCAGAGGCCTGAGATCCCAAAGTGATTTGAAAATATGTTATTAACAACCTTTATTAAGCCGAAATCTTTGCTGTAGCTGCGAAGCTATCAGCGTTAGCAAACCATCTGATGTGCATGCACAAGCTCGACTGCACGAGTTGGGATCTCAGGGTTTCTAGAGACAATGAATTAAACTGTATGCAGCAATTTTATGTTTTATTTTTTGGGGGTTGTTTTTTAATGTTTTAAAAGTCCCCATCTACTTCAGTTGTTCAGGACGATGCTCCAGAAATGTTCTGTGGACTACAGAAACCCTCCCAGCTGGGCTGAGTATTACATTTTCATTTTCGGGTGAAATTGTTCTTTCAGAAGCTGAAACATGCAAATATTTTAGATTTTTGCTTAAAAATGACCAAAACGATTAAATTTAATATCAAAATAGTTGCAGCCAATCTTTTTTCAATCGACGTTTTGATTAATTGACTAATCATGCAGCACTTCATGAATCCATATTGAGTAATTTGATCAAAAATATTGTGATATTTCATCTCCCGGCCCTGCATACATGCATCTGTACACAAAGATACTCATACATACTCATGCTGTATGCAGAGTACATACATCTTTATTTACTGCACAGATACTGTGTGCATTCATGCAGCCACATAACCAAAGATCACACTTTTCTTCCCTCACTCGATCTTTCTAACAGTCCATAAACCACTAATGTCTCTATGTTAAACATGAACCATTTTCCCAGCATGCTTTTGTCAGTCTGTATTTTTGCTGTTGCTTCCAGCCTCTTGTAGCAGAAAAGCCTCCAAGAGTGTGGGCGTGTCTGGGGCCTGACCTTGGAGAATTACCAATGTCTGAAACCCCATTCAGCTCCTGAATAGCATGTAGCCCGGCTGAGGAAGTTTCAGTGTTTGTCAGAGATTCAAACAGCCTCAGGTTATTGGGGAGCAGAACAGCTTAACAGAACCAAAGAGTGTCTGGATGTTTATGAAAGGATCTTTAGTGAGGTAGCCTTTGTTTGACTGTGTGTAGTTGGCCATTGACATTTTAAATAGATGTTTAATAAAAATGTATTTTTTATCTGGAGACAGTGACGCTTCCTGTGCACGACCGTGATTATCCTGATTTTTGAAGCAGACACTCTTCTGCAGCAGCTCGTTAATGTCTGAAATATCTACGGTTCAGATATTCACATATAAAGTAAACCTGCACAGCTAACTCACATTTTAATAGAAATCAAAGTTGTTAGAAAACGTTTTGCAGTCTAATTCAGTAGCTGAAGCAATTCAACCCACTGACAATGAATCAAACAACAATTGAAAGGTGAACTCAAACAGTTATTTCACAAGAAAAACATGTTTTGCTCTATTCATCTTTTCAAAACTGGTTACAAGGTTAATTTATTTGTCTTTGTACAAAACTGGTTGCAAAACTAAATTTAACTAAGTAAAAGGTTTTAATAAAGTTAAGATTTTCTACTTCTGCAGCCATTTTACATCATTGCAAATTGAATTTCTTTGGCCTTTTGGACTTTATGAGTCAGCTGCACAATCACAACACTTCAAGCTTCACTGTGTAATGAAGAAGTGCTGCAGGGTTCAGCTGTGAACAAGTCTTTGTCTCCAGATGTTTGTTTGCACATCATTGAGATTTTAATAGTTTTTTAAATGAAAATTGTGACTCAAACTATGACTTTTAAAGCACATTGCACGGATCTGTTCCTGAGGGTTTTTTATTCTTTCTTTTGAAGAGATGCGACCCCTGCCCATTTCATCCAATCAGGACAGGGATCTACACAAGGAGGCGGTCCTTTCTGCTCATGAACATGCAGAGAGCCGGATCCTGCGGTTCTGTTACCTACAGCGGGATGTTGGAAAACAAGGAAAGCTACTGATTCCAGCGCTCTCAATGACGGCTTAAACTACCAAACAGGTGGAGCGATGAAAAACACTTGAAGGAAAGAAAGAAGCAAAGAGAGCTGCCTCGAAAAAAAGAAAGGAGCCGTGGAAGTGTGGTGACGAGGAGAGGAGGGAGGGAGGGAGCGCTAACAGAAGTCACTCGAACAACAACAACAACGCTCTTCATCCTTGTCTCATCACTGCAGTCCGATTCTGTGCAGAAGAACCCTCCTGATATGTTGGTCACTGGTACAAAACTGAACCACACGTGTACTGATTCTATTAGAGGGTCCTCAGGATGACAAAGTACACTAACCACTACGCAGACAACACCACTTAATGTTTCATACCAGTGCAGCTGATCCTCCGGGCTTTAAGAGTTGTTGTGATGTAAAGTTAACATGTTGCTGCATTCGGCCTCCAGCCGAGCTTCATGCAGATAAGGAGCAGATGAATGAACAGCCGCTGCACATTCAGATGAACTTCCCTCTTTAAATGAAGCCAGTGAAGAAGTTCACACCTTTAATTGCAGGTCTGCCAATTTACCTCCACATCGCTCCCTCTCTCTCTCTCTCTCTCTCCCTCCCTCTCTCTCCCTCTCTCTCTCTCTCTCCCTCTCTCTCTCTCTCCCTCTCTCTCTCTCTCTCTCTCCCTCCCTCTCTCTCCCTCTCTCTCTCTCTCTCCCTCTCTCCCTCTCTCTCTCTCTCCCTCTCTCTCTCTCTCTCTCTCTCCCTCCCTCTCTCTCCCTCTCTCTCTCTCTCTCCCTCTCTCTCTCTCTCCCTCTCTCTCTCTCTCCCTCTCTCTCCCTCTCTCTCTCTCTCTCCCTCTCTCTCTCTCTCTCTCTCCCTCCCTCTCTCTCTCTCTCTCCCTCTCTCTCTCTCTCCCTCTCTCTCTCTCTCTCTGTGTCAGAAGTTACCAGAACCAGTCAGAGTCCGAAACATGCGTGAAGAGGAGCTGCTACAGTGACTCAGTCGATCAGTTGATTATGTTGAATGATCTGTTGTTGCTCATGTTTTATTATCTTTTCTTTTATGGTCTGATGTTTTAATTGATTTTAATTGTGACTCCTCTGTATATAAAACTTCACTTCCTCACTTGATCAACACATTTTCTGTAATTTGGTGATTTATAATCAATAAAGACAATTTTCAAGCAAATAGTTTTATCTTAATATTTCATTTAATCATCCATTTATATAATTTAGCTAGATTTGAAAATCCCTCATGTGATGTCACACACACAAAAATTGTTTTTCCCCCTTTTTAGATTGTTTAATTTGAATAATCGTTAAAACTACAAGATAAAATAAAATAAAATAAAATCATTTATTCCAGCTCTACGTATGAAAAATAAAAGTTCAATAAGCACCTGAGCAACGAAGACAAACAAAAATAAGTCAACAGCAGCAGCAGAGACGCGTGATCACGTTCAGTGAGGGCGACATCGATACGTTTAAAACAAAAAGCATTAATGACGAAGCACGGACGTGAAATTATTCACCGCCCCCATGAGAAATTCAAACCAGAAGGAAGGTGAGGATTCATGTTCGGACTCGGACACGCTCACATTACTCTGCCCGTCCGGCCTGGATTCTCGCTGCAGAGCTAATTAGAGCAATAACAATCAACACACTTCTACCCAGCGTGTAACAAGACACTCGATCAATACTGGATTTCATCACATGCTCAGAGATTCAGCTCAGTTTAGGTGAATGAGCTCTGGTGTCAAAAGACATCCTGACCTGTTGCTCATTAATCTGATCAACCACTTTCAAAATGATTCATAATATTCATAAATGTAATTGTTTTGATGAATATTACAACTTCATTTAGAAAATAATACTTTTTAAATTTAAATTTATATTCAAACCAGAAAGTTAAACATGAATACAGTAAAATATCACAAAGTTCTGACTCATCTTGGACGACTTCTTGAGTTCCACGGGTCACATTATCTTTAATTATCAGAATCATAATTATAATTATAAAAGGGGTGTTGATTTTTAACTGAACTTTTAACTGATTTTAACTTGATGTTTCTTATTTGCTGCATTCACCGTTTCCTTCCTCATTCTGTGACGCTCTCTCGACAGACGATCAGATGAAACACGTCGTTACTTTGAGTAACATCTCTCTGGATTTGAACATTGTTGGAAACATTTAGGAAAATGTAAGAACACAATGAAACAAAATATAAATTTGATTTTGGCAATGTTACATATTATAGCAGCTTCTGTTTATCATGTTAAAGTCTGGGCTTTGCAAAGCATCCAACATGCATCTGCCAACTAACAACAGTTCATGTCATACATCAAACAAGAGTGAGAGTGAGCGTGAAGCCGCTGATGTTCTGTAATCTGTAATTATCATCAGAAACCAACATTATTTGAGTGCCAGAACAAGAATGACGGTGATGAATGTCTTGATATTAGACCAGAGGTCAGCTACAGTGTGAGGCTCCCGGAGGTGTTCGGCATTCAGTGCCTTGCTTAATGACACTTCAGTCGAGCAGAAACTTGGCTACATGCAGGTCTTCTGGCAAAGAGTTTGTGACTGACTGATGCTGAAGGAGAGCGTGCACGCTCAGCAAGTGTTTTCTGACCAAATACACAAAAACAGTCAAGACCAGTAACATTCTGTAGTCCATTCATCACTTATTCAGAAAAGTTAAGTCCATCCTCTCAGGAAAAAACGGCGATCAAGTATTCAAACAGCTGATCAGCAAAATGACGAAACAGCCAGAAACCAGCGCAGAGCGGAGGCCGGCTCCTGGTGTAACTAATCTACAGTACAGCGCGTCTCCCCCGTGCTCACTGTATCCCTGCTGCACTTATTTTCAGCTCAGTGATGAAATATTCTGAGCCTGAATTTTGGTACACAGCACAAGTTACACTGCTCTCTACAAGCTATCAAAGCCACTCCATTTTAAAGACTTGAGTATATCTCCTTCGACGAGCTGTAAGGATTGTGCGTCTGGAAGGAAACGTTTGGTTCCACCCACAAGAGGGGAGAGCAAACTAAAGTATGATAGACAATACTGACAGAGATTTAAGGTCATGAAACAGGTGGAATTAAAATTAAAATGTATAATATTGTTTACAAAAATGTTCCTGTGTGTGAGTAGTTTGTCACCACTTCACTTAGAAACAACCACTGCAGGATATGAAGAAGAAACATCCCAACAAAACCAGAGAACGGCTGAAACAGACAACAAACAAAGAATGAACGTGCCGCTAGTCGCTTCATCAAATCTCAAAAATTAGTATTAGAAAGTTGAAAGGTGCAATATATAAGATTTACCTGTCTAATTCATATTCCAAATAAAGAGGGGGAAGGATTTTACCAGAGCAACCGCTAACTGCCGCTAACTGCTGCTGCTCGGTTAGCCATGCATCTAGCGGTACAGACTGGGAGCTCTGAGCACTGGGGGAGTGCTGGTGTTCACACTGTGAGCACAGGAGCTCTGGACCAGACAAAGTGATATTAGGTGACAGGACAGCCTGGGGCTAGCTGGTTAGCATGCTAACTTCAGCAGATATCTCTGCAACACAGGACACAGAGGTCATGACGTCAAAATTGCCATTTCTGTTGATAATTTAAACGTTTTCAATCAAAAATCTCGTCTCAAAACTTTTTTTGCCTAAACCTAACCAAAGCTAACTTTAGCTTTGTCAGATCATAAAACATATATTTTCGCTCCAACAGTACTTTGCAGAGGGCGCTGACAAGCTGACTGATCGATGTAAAAATGCATATTTGTGTTGTTCTGCAGCGAGATGCAGTGAGATGTAAGAGTCCAGTTACTGTTTTAAACTGCTGTTTCATGTATTGTGTATCATATCTGAGGATACATGAACGGTTCTGAAAACACTCCTGGAGGCAGGTTTCAGCGTCTCTCACTCAGGCGCCCTTCAATACACCGGCCGTAGGCAAGGATCCAACCTGTGACCTCTTCGCTTCAGGACGGACTATCTGACCACATCGAGGAGAGAGAACAACAGGACATGGACGGACTTCAGGCCCGTCTGTCTCCTCTGTTATCTGAGCGACAGTGCAGCCTGGAAGGAACCGAGGGAAAGGGCCAGGAAAAAGGTGGGTCTATTGTCCGAGCATCCTGCTGGATGTGACTGACGCTCATTGTTTGGCCTTGTTTTTTTTTTCTTCATAGGATTTTCTGGGAACATCCTCTCAGAGCATCCCACGTACAGTGTGACATTACTGGAGCAACATAGTGAGATGAGACTATTGTGTGAATATGTGTCAGTAAATATACACACTGGAGATCATATCCAAACATGTTTACGTGTCTTTTTAATGTTTCCAGCAGATGTGTTTATTCTGCATCCTTTCAGTTATATTGAGAGGTAATGAAGGAATCATGAATCTTGCTTTAAGAATTAAAGTGTGATAACGTCATGAATTTCTAAATTAGAAAACAGAGACAAGAAGCTTTAACATGCTATAATTAATAATAATAATAATTAATACAATTAACCCCAAAATAATTTAGATTTTAATGAATGAAACCTCATAAAATAGACAGATCTTAAAGCTGCACTTTACCAACTCTGACCTAATTAACCACAAATACAGATTAATGTCAGATTTGATTTAAGTATTAATGGTCACTTTGATAATAGATTTGACTCGTGATTCACTGGAAAAGCTTTTTATTTTCTGTCTCTTATGCCGACAGCTGTGAAACGTATGGACGACATGATAGTTGCTTGATTTGTGAGAAACAAGTTGTGTTTTTGAGTTTTTGTTTCATTTGCTTGATCGTTAAATTTTAGCTTCTTTTCATATTTACTGCCTGTTTAATCGGGGCTGTTTTGAGGTGTATCACTAATGGTCAGCCTTTTATTCATTATTGGATCGATAATAAAAAGCCCGCAATAACTGTTGTTTCTTTTTTGGCCACTTGGGGGCAGTGGAAACAAGCTACAAACACAACATTGACGTAACGACTTTTAAGTCGTGACTCGTTAGCAAACTGTTGCTCACAGTAGTTACACTTCCTGCAGTTACGAGCAACATTAACATTTGAAGTTGTTTCTCTGGCCACCTGATAAATGTGTAATTAGAGCGGCAATGATTAATTGATTAGTTCTCAACCACTTAATTAATTGCAAACTATTTAGAGAATCAATTAATTTGAATAATTTTGTAAGAAAAATGTAAAAAGAAAAAAGAAAAAAAGAAAAGTTATCTGATTCCAGCTTCTTAAATGAAGATTTTCTGTTGTTTTACTCTCTGTGACATTAAACTGAATATCTTTGTGTTGTGGCTCAAACGAGACAAGAAGAGAAACGTCATCTCGTCGTGTCTTCATGTTTCACCTTGAACCTTTTTCAAAGCCAGAATCTTCACTGGAGCAGCGAAGCTAAAAGCCTGAGCGCAGGCTGAGCTGTGCATCACGGGTGTTAAAGCGACTATGAGGAACTTTCAGTTGTTGTTGATTCTAGCGCCCCCTTTTGACAGAAGCGGTGCAACACCAGCACCTGCTGTTGTAAAGATCTTTGCTAGCTAATGCCGGCGGCGGTGCATTTGCTTTGGTAGCGAGGGACAGAGACCCAGGATGGATCGCGATGAGGTAATGTATTTATGTGATTTCATATATATGTGACCGGACCCGAGCACAGGCATTAACACTAACTATATAAAAATAGCAGGATGGTCATAAACACTTAAAAGTTCCTCGTAGTCATTTTAATAACGTCGTTTAAAATCAGTTTAGGATCTCGGGACTTCCAGGGACTTGGATGACGGCGAGCGAGATGTACAGAGCCATCCTTTTTTTTCCAGTCCACGTCTGCTAAATGTCCTGAATGTTAACTACTTCAGTTCTTCAGGAGAATGCTGTAGATCTGTTTTGCTGTGAAGCTCCAGATATATTTTGTGGACTACGAAACTACACCCGACTTTTAATTTTTGCGTGAAATGATCCTTTAATTATTGTCACCCATTGCTTATTAAACTGGAGCAGAACTGTACAGCTGCATGTTAGTCTGCACAGAAGAGACTGAATTTACCTCAAACCAACAAAACTGCATTTAATGTTTAATTCTCTCTTTTCTGTCTCTATTGATTAATTTTACATCAAACAGCAGCTTTGAAACGAATGCGGTGATAAACAGGCAGAAAGGTTTTCAGCTACGTTAACAGAAGCAACCAGGTTTTTAAGGATAAGGTGAACCGTCAGGCTGTCCGCTCACCTTTTTAGCAGCATTATTCTTTAATTTGCCGACGCAGGCAGAAGCTAATGTGATTCAGTCCTTTCAGTGACTGGCTGCTTTATGTAAATATAAAATGTTTTTGTTTTTAATGTAAGAGCTCTGAGCAACATTTTATGGCTCCACAAAAGCAGATTTCTGTTCTTTGTTAATAACTGTGAATCATGATTTGTGTTGTAATAACAACACAAATCGAGACTTTGATAGAGAAATAAATAACAATGCTGTGTGTTGAGTCCTGGACGAGTAAATAACAAATATATGGACGTTTTCAGGACGAATTCTTCCCTGTTTTGTTTGTTTCTTGTTTGCAGAGTGAGAGGAGCATAAATAATGACCTTTAATTTAAATGTATTTGACTCTGCTATAATCAGCACTGTCCAATCAATACGTATCTTGTTCACTATAAATTTGCTGTAAAGATTTTCTGCATCACTGAGGCTGAAAACATCTGAACATCACAACACAGGAAGAAATGATGTACTTTGACAATATACTTTACATTTCTTTTTAATAATAAATGATTTTAAAGTTGTTTTACACATCATTAAAAAAGCAGAAGAAAACTCAGCCATGACACAAGTGAAGCCTCTGCGGTGATACCTGCAGTGGCTTGTTTTCCCTGATGGTAGATAAATCCAACAGTACGGTGAGGTTCAGATAAGGGCACCGTGATGTTCAACACCTTTCTGGTAATTACTCTCAGCCAGTTTCACACACGTACACTGCAAAAAATGTCTGTGTTTACAAGTTTTTATAAAATCTTAGGAAGCCCTACGGTTGGATGTTTCTCAGTGAAAGTTTTCTTTTGTGCATTTCATGAAATAAATGACGTTAAGTTTGGCTCAAATCCAACAACGCTGTCATGAGATAACGAACGGCACAGTCACATTTTCTAACCCCGCTGGACTTTAGCTTTACTTTGCTTTAAAATGCGAAATATCTGCACCTTTACGTACTTTCTCTAAAATGATTCTTCACATGGTTTGTAAGATGTCAGTGAAAGTCCAAGATGATTCATCAAATTCCTCGATTAACACGAACAACACTCCTAGGACCAAACACACAAGCTGCAATGGTGCGACCGCCGATCAGTGAATTCTGTACGATTTTTTTTTTTTTGTCCAATCACCGCAACATTTCTGCAAATCTGAACAATCGTCATACTGATGCAGTTTCTTGACAAAAGTGCAAGTTTGTGCAAAATTCAAAGGGAAATCCCGACATTGAAACTTCCTGGATGAACGCTTCACTTACTGTCACATCAGACAGAAAAAGCAGCAACTCAAATGAGAAGCTGGAACAAACTGAAACATGCCAAATAAACATGTGTATTAATATAATGATAACAATAATGAATGGATTATTAATATACTTGGAGACTATTTTTTATCCATCGACTGATCAGTTCAACTGTAGTTTTGGTATTAACCTAAAGAAAAACTACAACAGCAACATCTCAGCTTTCATACATTTGATGGATGGTTGTTTCCTTTAATAAATATGTATTTGTTTGTATATTATGTGGTATATTTTGAATACTTTATTGATATTTTGATAGTTATGTGTTGTTATTAGTTCTTTATTTTATTTTAATGTAATGTTTATTTTGTATTTTGGACATGCGTTAATGTTTTGACTCCAGGAAGATGAAACACGCTCGTCTCTTCCTCCGTCTGGGATCCGAGACGATCACATGATCCATGTTAACATGAAATCTTTGGGTTTTTGTTTTCTACATTGAATATGACGTAGAAATACTTCCTAAGATAGATTTCCTGTTCAGCTACGAGTATTGATTGAAAGGTGCAGTGTGTAGGATTCAGGGGTCTGTTGGCAGAAATGGAATATAATATTCATAATGATGTTTTCATGAGTGAATAATCACATGACACCAAGAATCGTTGTGTCTTCCTCAGAATGAGTCTTTTATATCCATCATGTTGCACCGCCACGTTTCTACAGTAGCCCAGAGGGGACAAATCAAACACTGACCCTAGAGAGGGCTTTTTATGTTTAGTGTTGATATCGGCCACTGTAGGTCTGTGTGAGGCGAGGGGTGTTCAGTTGGTCCTGGACCTTTAATGGATTTGTCAATCATCAATTAATTACCAACGATTTTCATAATCTATTGTTTAAATTACTCTCAAGGCAAAATGTGCTCGTTCCAGCCTTTCAAATGTAAAAACTGCTTTTCTTTGTCTCGCATGATAACAGAAGAAGAAGAAGAAGAAGAAGAAGAAGAAGAAGAAGAAGAAGAAGAAGAAGAAGAAGGTTTTCGGACTGTTGTCACGCGAAACACACATCGTGATGAAGTCACACATCAGTTTGAAAACCAAACCTTAAGGGAGAAAATAATCTTCAGACTGATCAATAATTAGAATGAGAATCTGAAGTTCAAACATCTGGAGAAGTAAAAACTTCTTTTGAATGCAGATTATCAGTAAAAGAGATCTCCTGCTGTGTTCTGGGTGTCTTTAATCCCTCTCTGTGAACCTCACAGCTCACTGCCAACTTGACCTCCACATCATAAGCCTATTCATGTCAATCTGACACGTCGTGCTGATGGGAACAGATCCACTTTGCCCCTGACAGGAACAAGGGATTTTGCCTTAATGAACACTCCAGTTCTTCCAGTTCCACGGTCGAGCCAATGAGTCAGGTCTGTGGGCCCATTTGAATAATGAGAATGAGACTAACTATGTGCAATAGACACAAGAATCCAATGAATGGCCTGCCAATCAATGTTACTGATTGCATGTCTATCCACTGAGGAAGAGTGTGACCATTAGACCACCGTCAGCAGCAGCAGGAGCAGAGGGGTTTGTGAACGCAGCCCTGCGGGTATTATTACGGCGCCTCCATTAAAATGCTTTTGTTTTCCTTCTGTTTCACCCTCTGTGTTGTAGTTTTACTTACAGTGTTATTCTCTGTCCCCGCTCTCTTCTGCTGAATATTAATGTCTTCTATGCTAATGGCCTTACACCGGCTGAGGTCGACCAAGCTCCTCCTCTGAATGTTAATCCGCTGCCTCATTTGCATACGCTTAAGTGTCAAATTCCCCCACAAATCATCGCAGCTGCCTCCGTACGGCGAGGCCAGTGCCCCCCGAGCGACAGCACAGAAACAATGTGGTCACACCGTATGCATAGCATCAAATCCACATCAAAGCCTGTTTAGATTGCCAGGTCACAGCGGGTTCACGTTGTGTAAAATGAAGGTAATGGGATAGCAGTCAGCCTGGTGCAGAAATACAGCCGGGCAGGTAATAAGTATGAATGGAGCAGGTAATAAGGTTGGGATAGAAACAGACCCCGTGTCATCATCACAGGAGCCGGGCTGTTTAAAGCTGCAGCACAGTTATCAGTTCAAAGGTGAGAGCTGATCCCAGATAAACACACGACTTATTGTGTCGTTAGGTTTGATTCTGACCCGTTTCCATGTTTGCTTCTGGGTGCGTGGCAGCTGAAAAGGTTACTGAGGAGGAGCAGGAAACAGTCCTTCAGTGTGCTTTAAAGATACAACATGCAACATTTCTGCATTTTAATGTCCAGTCTCCAGGATAAAATGCCGGCAGTTAATGTTTCTGCAAACCTCCGACACATTCAGATGTGTTCATGTCAGAGGCTAAATGTGAATACTGACATTATCTACAGAACGCATCGTATCACGTCCACGTTACATGTTCATGACCTGACTGTCAATCTGGAGACGGAGGGGATGGTGGAGGAGCTGCAGACGACAACGCTGCCGAGCAAGTGAGCGGTTTGAGTCTGTATGTATTTTAACATTTCTAAGTGTGAAACCACTGGAGACTGGAGACTGGAGACTGGAGCCGGGTCTGTGGCGACAAACTACGGATATTTATGATGGGGACTTGGGACATCTACAGCCAAAACATGATCTTTTCCAACTCTCACCATCTCATGTTTGTGTCTCATCCAAACCAGACAGTAAGCACAGTGTTGTGACGGTAGAAAATCTAACATAAAGAAATGTAAAGCTGCAACAGAAACGTACTTTGCCGAAATGTATTCTGGTGATTGGGTTGAAATTGCCTTAAAAAAACACCTTTGTTGTAGATTTTGTTGAGTTGTACTTTTTATCATCCCGAATGTTTCCAACATTGTTCAAACCCGGAGAAATCTGGTCGGTAACGATGAGTTTCACTTGGTCGTCTGTTGCTATAACTTCTGGGGAAACGTCAGATCGCAGGTCAGAGGATGAGGAAGGAAGTCGAACGTGACAAAATGTAACTTTAGTTTATTACCTCGTCACGTCAGATAGATTTTTATTGGCAACTGTGGCTGTTTAACATTGAAGACAACAACTCCCATGATTCCTTGCAACTTCACAACATCAATTAACTCTCTTTTGTTTTCATAGTTTTGACTGAGAGAAGAGAAAGGGAGCGTTTCAGGATAAAATGATGTAAATATTATAAATAACGTGCTTCATCAATGAGCCTACAGGAGACAACATGAGATTATAACTGATATTTTCAATCTACTGTGCGATTTAAAAGCAGAAGTCATTAGTTTTCCACATCATCATCATCATCATCATCATCATCATCACTGTGATGAAGCTGAAGTAATAAGTTGATTAACTGATTAGAAGAAAACTATTCTGTTTAAATAAATGCTGAGTGGTTTAAATCATTCCTGGAGTGAAAACATAAAAGAATCTCAAATCCAGCTTCCTGCTTGTGAAGACTTTGCTGCTTTTCTTCACTTGTTCAGACACTGAACTGAATTTAGTCATCTTATTTTTCTTTTTCCTTTTTTTAATGGACCAATGTCGTCGTTGCACTGCAGACTGCCCACATGAAGCCCCTCTGAGGGCTCTTTGCACCTCTCGGTTACATATTTTGTTTCTCATGTGTATATTAATCTGTATGTTTTGTATTTGAGTAAACCAATAACAATAAAATAATAATGTGTGGAGGTTTGGAGTGACAGAACAGCTGATTTAAATGCACTGTATAGAATTTTTAGATTTCCCAATGTTTCTCAATCAGAACAAAACAAAAGACACAAGTAGCAGAGGATCATGGGAGTTGGTGTCTTCACTGTTACACAACCACCTTTACTGATGGAAATCTGTCTGTAAACTGTAAACTGTGTCACTGTAAAGTGACAGGACACTAAACTAAACGCAGCGTTAACGTGAGTTAACTGACAGATCGGAAACATTCGTACACAACTCAACAAAATATATAACGAAGGCTTTTAAATGCAGAAATGTTGCGTACTATAGCTTTAAAGATGTCACCTAGTCAATATGAAATTAAGTTTCACCATAAAATGTCTCATGGAGAAAATAATGAATGAAGATTAATTGTTAGTGAAAATAATCATTAGTTGCAGCCTTAATATTATGATTATGGGACAACATTATGTTAAGAAAGAAATATCTTTAATATTTTTACTTTAATTCTCAGGACTGTACGTTATCAAGCTCGACAGCTTTTTCAAATCACTGGTGTGAGAACATTCAGTTATCTGGATTTGTGTTTTCCCCCAAATTCAAAGAGCTTTTATTGCAATTTGTGATACGATCTAATATTGTCTCATCCCTGATCATCATCATGATAGTAAAGATGAAAGGATTAGTTAATTATAAGATGAGTCAATCTTCAGAAAATTAATCAGCAACTACTTTGATAATCAATTAATCATACTGGTCATTTTTTAAAGCAAAGACTCAACATCCTCCCGTCATGGCAGCTTCACCCCGCGTTACAGCTCTTCTCTGTTTGTGGTGGTTTGGACTGTTGGTCGGACAAAACCAAACATCTCCTTTGTCACTATTTTCTGAGCTGTTAGAATCCAACTGATGAATGAATTAATTGAGAAAGTCACTGGATTTACAGAGAAATGAATCATAAGTTGCAGGTTGACGCCTTAACTCTCTCCACCTACACGTGCGCCTCGTAACTCAAAGTGAACACTTGACTTTTTTTTTCATTCTGGGGTTTGTAGGAAAAAAACAGATAATGTTTAAACCCAAAAGTAAAACTACAAAACAGAATAAAACAATCTCTCTAAATGCACTGAACGTCATCAAAAGTGACTCTTATCTGTCCGTAACGGCACGAGAGCACATGAGGGCTGTAAAATGTAGTTCTCTGGCTTTTAAAATGATTCATGAGATGCTGCAAACACTGTCCACTAAAAGTTCCCGTCCAGGCAACAAAACCAGATGTAGGAAATCAGAAGGATAACACGTCTCTGTCTAATTCCAACAACGTGTTACTTCACTCTCGGAGGATTAGCGGCATAAAGCTTTTGCTATAGATGTCACTTACACTCGCTCAGACTATATAACTTCCTCGGGGGGTAAGTCTCCTGCAAGTGTCAGGTCCTTGAGTCCTGCGCCTGCCAGTGTGAGCGGCAGTTGCACCACCAGCCAAGCAAATTCAAAAGCACACTCATGAATAAGACAAATGGAAGACTTTCTAACAGAGGAGTGACTTCAGTCGGCTCCCTCAACACTTTTTTCCTAAAAGGTGGTGTCATACTGAGGCTTAGTCAGTTTCCCTCTGTTGAGAAAGTCCTCAGACCGACAGGAATGCAAACTACAGTGAGTCATTTTGCAATGACGGCCTGCCAGCGAGCACGATGTTAAGTACGCTCGGAGCTATTCTTACCCTTAACAATGGCTGTCCTTTCACGATATTAAGCGTCTTTACTCGGGTGATAGTTCTGACAGGACTGCTATTTGTGAGCTTGAAATCATTTTGACTGGATCAACAAAATATAGCATCAAATCCAGTCAAAGAACGGCTCTAATATGTCTCTTCACACTGAAATCCAACAGAAGAAGTCTTTATTATGTGTGTGTGTGTGTGTGTGTGTTTATTATGTTCTTTGGATCAGTTTGATTTACGGTTTGTCTTAGAACAATAAAAGCCTCAGTTCAGTCTCTTATAGAGTCTAACAGGATTTCTGATTCTAGTTTTGCCCTCTAACAGCTTTAAAACACACATTACATTATTGTATCACCTTGATACTTTAGGACTTTTCCTCATTTAATAAGAAGCATGCTTCAGCTCGGCGATATGGCCTTAAACATTTTTACACAGCCACTTTAAAAGCGTCTTTCTCTCAGGTTTCCAGCACAGACATGAGTTAAGCATCGCAGCCCGCGCTTGCTCAAGGGGGAGAAGGGCGTCGTCACGGATTGGCTGTGGTCGCGAGACGCCACCGCAGCCCACCTGAAGGCGGGGTGAGCACGCTTTGGCCTCACGAGGGAGACCGTCCAAACCGGGCGTGGCTGGGCTCAACTCAACGCCCTTTCATGGAAAAGCATGTCGGCGTGGCATGGTCTGATACTGGGCAGAAAAGTGCCAGTGGAAAAATACCAATAGTCTTCATATATTCCATCAATATGCTGCTAAGCCCTATACAAAACAAGTACTGCGTCAGCTGTTAAACTTAATTAAACACAGTTTTCAAAGGTTTATATGCAGCACTGTCCTCACATGTTCCTACTAAGTCGAGTGGTACTTTTGTTACTAGAGTTTTATAACTGTTTGTTCTAACAGGGAGTTTAATTAACCAAAAAGTTATGCTTCTTTGAATAATAACATACTGTACTTCTGTTGTGTGACTGGCCTTTAGGCAAACAAAACAGTACTATATTTGTCTGCACGCAGCACAAATAACAAATACAACTTTCAGTAATAACAACGCTTTGTAGCCATTTCTGTATTCGTTTCCTTCATCAAATGTACAAACCCAGACATGCAGCAGAGATCCCAAACAATGAAGAAGTCAAGCCAAAGTCAACAAATCTCAAGGGTTAACATTGTAATATATTTTGAAAAAAAGAAAAGAAACAAAAAAAAAAACAACTGATACTTGAAGCATCAGGTCACTGCCAGCAGTTTCCATCAAACACAGAAGGATATGGATCTGCAACAGCTGCTAGCAGCAAAACCTTGATGAAATATTCAAGAAACTATCCAGCAGGACAATTCAGCTATTTTCTTCTAATGGAATCCAGATCTGTGTGTGTGTGTGTGTGTGTGTGTGTGTGTGTGTGTGTGTGTGTGTGCGTGTGTGCGATACACGTCCCAAACTTCCTGTTTTTTGTAACAACACCATCCTGACCCGGCGCTGGTACCGACACGGCCTCGTGTTCTGAATCTGCGCTGACGTTTAAAGTCATCTTGGACTGAAGGAGCTGGACTGAGAGGGGAAGCAGCAGAAGCCCTTCAGCTACGCATCATCACTACGGGACCGGCTGCTGACCTCACTTTCCAGGAAGTAAACAGCTTCAGAGAGTCTGTACATTATTTCTGCACACGAGACAGTTAGTCATTATATACGACGCTCTGTAAACTGAGATTTCTATCACAGTCTTTTCTCTGCATCAAATATTTTTCACATTCGAGGGGTTTGTGTAAATTGACGGCCACACTTTTGCATTCAGGAGGATAATTGCTATATAATTTTGTTAAAAGCTTGAACTGAGCTGTATGGTACATCTGGATACAGACGAACTGGAGGCATTTATCAGCCGCTATAAGACACAACTTCTTCCTCATTACAGTCACCACCTGCATTTTAAATCAAACAATAACACATCGCTAAAGAAGAAGAAGACATGATGTACACTCCCGCTGCTGAGGGACGAGGACAGACGAGCAGGAGGAGGATGAAGACGCTCCAACAAAAACCTCATTATATTATTATCCAATTATATCATTTAGTTTGAGGAGATGAAGGTTTGAAATGATGCGTTTGTCATGAAACTCATCCACGGACGTTATCAGTCGCATGTGCACACGTCTGGTGGAACGTTAACTGTTATGTCTGCGTGTGTGCATGTGTGTGTGTGTGTGTGTGTGTGTGTGCATTGTGATTGCACTTGGTGTCTGGGTATGTGTGGTACAGGGAGTTGAGGTCCACTGGGGCTTGGACCACTCCGTATGAATAATGCATCAGACCGGGCCGTTGCATCTCAGCAACATTGCCTTGGTCTGCTTAAAGTTGCAAGTTCCTCTTTAGGAAAGTCGGCGTCATCCTGCTGCTGCTGCAGTAACGCAGCTGAGTCTGGCTTCAACACAAGACGACCAAAATGACTGCAAAAAAGAATAAATTGAATCATTCACAGTAATTGTGACGTATTTATCCAAAATACCTCAGTTTTTAATGTCTCGGTGGGAAACACATCCCATAAAGCAACAGCAACCAGAAGTCTCATTGTTGTTATAGATGTGATATTTAGAGCTGAAACAATCCGATTAGTCGATTATAAAGAATTAATCAGCACATATTTTGAAAAACTAATAATTTTTCTAACAGTTTTTCAAGTAAAAATGTTAATATTCACTGTTCCAGCTTCTCAATTCTGAATATTTTTCTGTTTTTTTCAAATGAGGTACCTCATGACACGTCACTTTTAGTAAACTTGTGGACTTGAGTTTGGAGAACCTCGTCGTGTTCTGACATTTTAATACTGAATACTGATATATTATATCTTTAAAGCCTCCAACAGCGACCAGAAGTGTCATTATTGAAAATAATGAAATAATCAAAGCTGGAACAATCAGCTGATTAACTAATTAGTCGAGAATTAATCTGCATCTACTTTGAGAAACATGTTGTTTTAACGTGTTTTTAAGTAGAAAATGTAAAATTCACCGGTTCTTTTTTCTCAATCGTCAATATTTTCTGGTTGTCTTATTATAAACTAAATGAAGAATTAACCAATGGATAAACAATCGACACACTGCAGAGTTCGTCTGTTTCTTTATTCCACTTCACATAAGACACAATCACAGAGTGATGGGAACTCGTCCATGTTTCCAGCTGAAGCTACAAAATGTAACGTCCTGAAGAAAGACAGCTGGTCGTTGGGTCTCATCACCAGGTTCAGGTCCGACCTGCGAATGAGCCTCAACCATCAACCTTCTTTCTCCAGGAAGTTACACTTTGTTGCTTTACGTGTGATGAGATATGTTGACAGGAAAGATTTTGAGTTTTTCAGTGTATCACTCGTTTCTCGATGTATTAATTGATCATTTAGTCTACAGAAGGTCAGCACGTAGCAGAAAATGCACATAAGTTCCCAGAGTCCATGTGACCTCTAAAACCTGTCCACTGTCTGACCTGCAGCCCAAAACCCAAAGATATTCACTCCACGATCGCAGGAGAACGAGAAAACCAGGGAACATGAACAACTGAGAAGCTTTTTACTTTAAACAAAGCAACAAAATGTCCCTTCCTGGAGGAAGACATCTGGGCCAGGGTCTCTGAGAGGCTCATCACCAGGTCGTCACATAATGACGCTTCGGGTCGGCGCCCGACCTGCAAATGAGCCTCAACAACCAACCTCCTCTCTCCAGGAAGAGAGAGGAGAGATTTTGACAGAAACTAGACAATTATACTTTTAGATAAAGATTCTGACGTTTTGCAGAGTTTAAACTGTTTCTCAATGAATGAATTCATCATTTAGTCTATACAATATCTTCTAATAGCAAAATAATTAACATCACCAGTTCCCAGAGTCCATGTGACTCTAAAACCTGTCTGTCTTTGTCTGACCTGCAGCCCAAAACCAAAAGATATTCACTTTACCATCACAGGAGACCGAGAAAACCAGGAAACGTGAACAATTGAGAAGCTGAACTGGTGAATTTTACCATCTTAAATTACAAAATGACACATTGATCTAGAAAGCAACACTTCAGTGTCATGTAGGGACACGGCAGACATCTTCACTTGCTCACTGGCAGCTCTTGTCCTGAAAACAAGAAGAAACACGTGTCTTCATTGTTTTATTCACTGATTTCAGCGGTGGCTTTTCTTCCGGTGTGAATCAAGTGTAAATTATAAAATCAGCTCTTATATTGATAGTTAACAATGTCCGCTGCCTAAAGAAGCCTCGTGAGCAGAACCTGACGGACGTGAACTTTTGTATCTGCAGATTTACACGTTTGCGCGCACAGAGCAGATGCTGGAGACAGATGCTGCTGCAGACGCAGTTCACAGCGGGATCAGCAAAGGTTTAGTCTGGATGACACTGAACGCAGCACCAACTGAGCGCACAACTACTCCAAGCATCCGGAAAAGCGACGTGAAACTAATTCAAGCCTCCAGCAAATTAGACTGAGATCATCTCTGCTGATCAGGGGTCAGTCTCACCGAGGAGCCTCCAGCCGCTGACCTCCGCTCAGCCTCAGCCTCCTCAGCCTCCTCAGCCTCTCGGGCTCGTTTGACTCGAGCTGTCGCAGTTTTGCACACAGTATGCAAATCTGTCAAAAAGCAGGCGATATGTAAATACATGCAAATGAGTTACATGCACGTGAAACGGCTGGTGTGCCTCAGTGTCGGACCCGCTCTGCTCTGCTCACTAACTTTCTGTTTGAATGAACAACAGGAAAATAAAAGGAGTGTGAAGTTTCTGATCTCTGCAGCGCAGCTCCACCTGCTTTCTGTTCTTTTCTTTACCACGAACCTTCAGGTGGATCACTCAACTCGAGCCGGACCAGGTGACACTCTCACCATGGATTTAAAACGAGCTAATTGGCCACGTGAACGCGTCTCATCCACGCACCGCTCCGCGTCTGATTTAACACTTGGACATTTCTTGCAGCGGAGCCTGTTTACTTCCACCTCAGGAATGTTTGGCACTTTGGCAGCACATCCTTGTCTCCTGACTGACGGACCTGTCTGTCTCTCCCTCTCTGCCTGCTCTGTCTCCCCTCCACAGCCCGCCACCCTCCCGCCGGTACCGCAGCCTACACGGGACGCGGTTCTCTCCGGTCGGCTCACCTCTGTGCGCGCCTGCAGCCGCTTGTTCATCTCGTAGATCCGATACTCGGGCTGGACCATGTAGGGCGAGTGTCTCCTGTAGAAGGGTCCGAACGGAGACGAGTAGAACGGGTCGTGGGCTGGGTTGGACATGGTGGCTCCTGGCGAGGCGCACGGCGCGATTTCAACATCCAACGGGCACAGCAGCGCACATGGGAGTGCGATGCTCTCCGAAGACCCCCAGTGGGAAGCAGCCGCTGTCGAGGCTGAGCTGCACTCTGCAAGTTGGCCTGCCTAGTTCGCTGCTATAGCGTGGAGCTGGAGGAGGGAGGAGGAGGAGGAGGGAGGGAGGAGGGGAGGAACAGGGGAGGAGGAGGAGGGGGGCAGAATTGAAGGGGGAGGAGGGAAGTCGTTTCCTGTTCCCTCAAGACCTACAGTCAGTTTTGCACTCTTGCAAAGTTCAAGTAAGACCTCTGTGTGTGTGTGTGTGTGTGTGTGTGTGTGTGTGTCTTTGTGTGTGTTCTAGTCTGAAGTCATGCAGTGTGGCAGTTTACATGATGCTGTTTATTGTAACGATGATAAAGTCTTAATATTCAGTGTTAAAGCAGAAGCAGGTCTCAGAGGTTCATATGACATTGAGCCTTTTTGATTTTTGATTTGATTCTTTATGTTTTCGTCTCAACGCTCACACTCTTTACATCACACCACAAGTCTCAGTGGTCAAACGTGGTTTAATTTCTTTGCAGAAGTACAGATTGTTTTGCAGCTCGATCTTAAAGGAACAGTTCACCTATAACTGTAAATGCAGTCACTATCCCCTCACCCCCGTGCTGGTGCTGATGGAAGGTTGTCTGAAGTTTCAGCCCAGTCGTCAGGATATAATGTTCGCAGTTAATGTTTCTGCAAACCACAGATACGTCCAAGGTTGACATTTGTACCAAACGTGGCATTTCACGTTATAAGTCAAACCAAATTACAAGCCAACAAGGCTGCTGAACGGCGACCGCAGTTCAAAAACCAGGTCTTTTTCCAGGAGACTTGGGGAAATTTCAAGCTGTTTTTAATGCATTAAAAGCCGGTGTTTCCTTTAAGGAGACCTGCGCACATCTCCATCCATGATCCTGGCGACTAACCCGGCTACTGTTAGTCAAACCAACAGAGCACAGCACAGCGCTCTGACAAGAGAGAAACAGAAATTTCAACCTAAACAAACTTGAGGTTGCAACATAAAGAAGCGTTCAGTCTGAAGTTATCTGTCATTTTTACATGATTACATGAAACGAACTCAGCTAACGCTTATTGTGGCGATTTGGTTGGAAGTCTCGTCGTCCACAGAACATTTCTGGAGCTTCACAGCAAAACAGCGTTGCAGCGTTCTGCTAAACAGCTGAAGCAGCTGGAGACTTTAAAACATAAAAAAAAAAATAATAATAAAAGCTTCTCATTAGAAAAGACGTTAATTACACCCTCAATGTGCATCCACTTCACTTATGTTTGTTTAGGTTGAATTTTTCTGTCTCTTCTGTCACAACACTGTGCTGATACGCTGGTTTACACACAAGAACCACTTGGTGAGAGTTAGAAAAACATCATGGTTTGGCTTAAAATACCTGTTGTGGTCACCAGGATCACAGATGGAGACGGTCCAACATCCCTTGAAAAATAGCCAGTTTTGGTCGCAGCAATGTCCCCATGTGTCCTTCACAAATATGCACTGATGTGACTCAAACTGTGGTCGGCCGTTTGCCAACGCCACCTCAGTCCCCTCCAGCTCCTGATATGAAAGTCAGCTAATAAGCATTTACGTAATGTGAGCGTGATGAGCCACGTTGGCTACACCTCGGACGTATCTTGGTTTGCACAAACGATAACTGCTAACATTACATCCTGGTGACTGGGCCGAGTAGATCACGACTGAAGTCTTATTTTTGGGTGAACTTATCCTTTAAACAAAATATTCTGCGTTCTCTCCGAAGCTTTGCAAATAATATCTGCTACAATAAAGGTTCCCTTTTCTGAAAAACAACTCCAGTTTTTCATGACCATCCAGCCGAAACAAATCAACATCAATCAACATTTTTCTAAAAAGTACATCATTACGTCCTCGTAAGAAGAAACATCAAAACAAAAAATGAACCTTATTCTAAATTTTAAGCTCATACAACAAACAAAGTCTGCTCTTACAATGCCCTGTCTGGATACGTGTGCTTCATATACTGACTGGAATAACAACACAGTTCTGGTATCAGCACTTCTTTTAAATTTAAGAAAATTCAATATTGATTACTGTTGCTTTTGGCCGTGTTTTGACTCTTTGGTGCTTGAATAAAGCAGCTTGAGCTCAAACGTGTTCAGTATTAAGATGTTCTGACTCTTGTGTTGGAAACTGAGAAGAAGCCACCAGGTCAGCGGCTGCAAAGATATTCCTTTAGTTGCTTTCATGATATTTTAAATTGTTCAGGCAATTTGTCTCCAAAAGGAGAGGTTACCTTTAAAAAGTGCATGTTTTATGTCTAAAATTAAAAATAAAATGTCTGCCGACCTTGACTTGGTCTGAATGAATCTCCGGTCTTGGTTCAATATTTTCCCTCCTGAGCCCGACTGTATCGAAACTCTGAGAATTAAAGGTGTAAAAACTGGCAGTAGGAGATGACAGCGGGCTGAACAGCACGTCTGATGAGGCTGCGCTCGTAAACAGTCCATTTTATGTGTAGCATGATTTCATAATATTGTATTGATTATGTTGCCTGCAGTCAATGCTGCTGATGACAGAATCTTAGTACCTGGCTAGTTATACAGCGAGTGGCATAATTTGTGATGAAAGGGGAGGCAGGGCGGTGAATACTGGCTGCTGTGTCTGCAGCAGTGGCCATTCACCATCACAATGTCACTCTGAATGTTCTCAACGTGTATTCAAAATGTGTCAGACATAGTTTGCTCATTTTCAGATTCATACTTTTGTTTTAGGTTATTACTAGAACAGGTTGACATGCTTGAATGCTCCAGTAACACATCAGTTGTCTCATACTGTCCAGTGCTGCCTCCAAACACCCAGCCAGCTCTGATTTGTCAGCTCTCACACGCCTGACCCTTACAACAACAGAGCAGCTGTGCTAAATCAATTCTTACGTGCCAAACTAGCCGTGAGGCATAAATTATGTAAATGTATGACGTAGTGTGATGTCACAAAGTCACAGAATTGTGAATTGTGCTGTCGGCGCCCAGGTCAGTGTGCTTTCTGCGTTTGGTTGCTAGCTCTGAGGTTGTTGTTGTGTCAGGCAGTAGAGGAGGGGATGACAGAGTCGGACTAGATTTGCTGTAAAACCACGATATGTAAGATTTGAACATTTTGAGTTTTAGCGCCACACTGTGGTGGAAGCAAAAAAGATATCAGCAATATGCCAACCAAAGATATTAGGGATAAACCAGAGCTTTTGCAGATGAATATATTTACATTTGTTAAATAATTGATTGTCATCATGTCCAGATTAACCTAAGAGGCCAGATTAACCTGTTTAAGGGCCCTGAGGCAAACATGCTGCTGCCCGTTAGCCTGTACCTGCTCCCTTGTGAGTAATGTGTCGGTGAACCCTGTCACCTCCACGCTCCCATTAAATCCAGTATAACCAGTATTCATATGAGAGAAGCGTAGACAAATCTATGAAGCATATAATATTGGTATATGTATAAGTATTATGCAATATATATATACTGCATTTGATTTTGATTGATGACTATGAAGGCGCATTTTGATCAATTTTTGATTTAAAATCAAAACGGTGGCTCCCCTACAGAATATGTTAATATGCAGAAGTTTTTGCTGGATGCAAGATGTTTCCTACGTCACTGTGAAGTCCGTTCTCAGTATTTGTGTATTAGGAGGCTTCAGGTTTCCACATCACACTTGTGTCTGCTGAATGCTGGACCAGAACTATTTGTGATGTCACAAATCACGCTCGTACACCTCGTAAAATCAGATTTTCTGTAAGAGCAGAAAATTTTAACTTGAATGTAAAAACAACCTTCTAGTGTCAAACTCACTGCACATCGATCGTTGTACACAGTGAAGCTCAAACACCAACTGTAGGAACGGGAACACAAACATGTTTTTGAGTTTGTGTGTTTTTGTGGTTATTTGATTAAATATAACTTGCACAATATGAGCTAAAACTATAGCTGATAGAGGATGACCAGCCGTAGATGATGTGTGCTTTGGTTGCAAAATTTCCCGAACAAATTTGCAGTTAATCAGATTATCAAAACCAGATTATATGCAGTGAATCTGGGTCTGCTGGAGCCCCGAGGCAGATGCCTTGTTGGTCATGAAGACTCACACACTGTTTTGTTTTTTCCCATTTAGTGAACTGTTTTCTACCATTGGAGCAGTTTCAGAATATCAGTTTTTGTTATAGTTGATCACACAAAGTAAAGATCGCCACCTACAGAAAGAGACAACAACAAAGATGTCAAAGTGGTTTTCACTCAGTTTGTCAAGGTTCATTTATTTGTCATGCTACAACAAAATGCAAGTTGTAGTCCCTTCATGCTACACAAGAAAAACTATAGGGGAGCGGATACCTCTGTATGTTTTGGCAGATGGCAGCAGGGTGAACAATATCTCAGTAATTGCCTGTGATTAATTTGATTTGATTTTATTAAAGAAAACCTATTATGAGACTGGTTTGTTTCCTTTCCATGTAAAAAATCTTTAATCTAAAAAGTTCAAAGTCAGCACCAACAGAAGCTCCTCTCTCCCACAGAAAACACTGCTCCTGAAACGCCTCGTCAGTAGTCTCACCGTTAATTATGTGACTACGTCACCATGTCACACATTTGCATAATTTATGCCTCATGGCTAGCTACGCACCTAAGAATTGATTTAGCACAGCTGCTTTGTTGTTGTTAGCGGTGCTGGCTCAGGCATGTGTGCGCTGACCAATCAGAGGAGACTGTCTATTTGGGAGGAGGGGCCTTAAAGAGACAGTGTTTCAGACAGAGCTGCAGCACTGGACAGTGTGAGAACACTGATGTGTGTTTGAGCATTACAGCATGTTAACCTGTTCTAGTAGTAACCTAAAATAAACATATGAACCTGACATGAGCAAACTACGTCTCCTTTAATGCATAGTTATTATTGAATGAACATGAATGCCTTTTTAATGATTATTAATCTAAGATCAGAAAACATTATTTTCTTGTGTTCTCAACTTTCAATAATACAAATCTTAACAGTCTATATATTATGACGCATGGACATCTCTGCATGATAATAACACTGCATGCAAACAGCTTTAACACAGACTGCTTCTAATTTATTCCCACAATTTTACACTCTGTTCCACGCAGCACATGTCAATAACGTCGTTTACTGTGACAGTCTGTGTCACTAACATGTTGATTTTCCAAACCAGGCACCTCAGAGTGCATTGAAAATCTTTTTTTGGCACACCGATTAAGATTTCCTCCATGTTCTCCTCTGTGACAGATTAGGCCGAGGCTGCAAAGTAGCCACAAGAATCTAAAAATAAACAGACACTCAGACCGGCCGTAACATTGCAACTGAATCTCACATTAACTGCCCGCACTGGGAATTAATGAACAGCATTTATGAAGTCTGACTTTTAATCCAAAATGGCTGAATGGGGAGAGGCAGTCTGAATCGAGTGAGATAAAAGTTGTAATCCAAATGCCTCAGGCATCCGGTCGGGTAATTAAAAAAAAAGTTTGAAAAATCTATTAATAAACCTTTAATTAAAAACTACATTTTTAATATCTCAAGACCTTTTCAATTGACATTTCTAACAGGATTTGGTTGCTCGCCTAAAGCGCTTACCACTCGAGTGTGGCTGCAATACAGTACACTGAAGTGAACAGCTCATTTAACAGATTTCAATATAAATGTAGTTGTATTGTACAGAGGATGGTAAACAGGACCTACAGTGTGTGTCAGGTGAGGCTCCTCTGATGTGTGTGATGCAGAGCAGAGCGTCTGTCTGTGGACACACTCACCACACTCACCACACTCACCAGACGATTTTCTGTTTCAAAACTTACTTTTAAAATCATAAAAATTTAGATGAACTGTTTCACCAGGAAGGTCACGAGTGAAATCACTGACATGCAACAACAGTGTGATGTTAAAATTACGCCCACTGATCATTTGACATTTGTATTGATGATTGATTGATTGATGATATTGAATGAAAAGACCAAAACCAAGTGTTGTCTGTGTAGCCAAAGCCTGATATATCTTAATCCCCTGCACCATAATGCTCCTTCGTCATCCAAAAACTACTAAAAACACATCAATGGGCAACACTGTTGTACCGGCAACACTGTTCCTTCACTAGTATATGAACATGGACACTAGTTTATACTGTATCAATCCACCAAACGCCCGTCTGGTGCCTTAAATCCCCACTAGAGCAGCAAATGTGTATTAATCCGCTGCTAAAAATAGTCCTTGACATATGCACTTTATTTAACATTCTAAAAGCGACAGCGCCCAGCTGTTTTTGGAAATTATTTATTTGTGTATTTAAATGTGTGTATGAGTAGTTTTTAAAGATAGACGTCCTTTCCACAGAGAGGGGAGGTAAGTTGTGAAGTATGGAGAGACAGACTGACACATTGTTGTTTTTTCATGGGATTTGTTGATAGTAATACAAATATGGAGCAATAGCAACGTTTCTGCAAATCACTGATTCATTCAAATGTGTCTGTGTCATACGTATCTTATTGACACCTCGATGACACGTGTCAGATCATGTTCACATTACTTGTATGTGAGCTGACTTCCATGTCAGGAGGAGGAAGGAGTGGCAAGAGACGGCTGTTTGAGACGGCGTTTAAACATTTGTAAGCGTGGAAGCACTGGATATTATTTAAGGGGATCTCACCTTGACCAAGTGGTTTTTGTGCCTGAACTTACCCGCAACATTAGCACAGCGTTGTCACAACACAGAATTAAAGTGAACATTAAGAAACATTAAGCTGGAACAAAAAGAAATGTGACGTTACAACATCAGCTGAAATGTACTTTACATGGTACATTTACAACGATACAAGCAAAGAATTAACATGTTTGAATCTTGTGATAATATAATTTATCAATCAAAACAGTTTCTAGATTAAATTTGGGCAGGTTTTTTTGTTGTTGCCTTTATTGGAAAGCAGAAGCAGACAGGAAATGATGGAGAGAGAAGATTACGACATGCAACAAAGGTCCCTGGCTAGAACGGAGCCTGAGACGTTGCCATGTGGCACCGTGACCGTTCAGCCCCCAGGACGCTGCTGATGCTCCCAACTGTTAATCACTTTCTACCTCAGGAATCATCAATAGGGCATTTCTCTTTATATATTTATAATCATTGAATACGTACAGACCATACAGTAGTACATCATGTATAATACTCGTGATACTGATAATATAGTGATACTGATGCTCTGGGCTGCCCAGCGTCAGTGTTTGACGACCTGTGAATGAGACTCCACATTCAGTTTCTTTACAAACTGCACCTTTAAGAGGAAACTCTTAAAGGTGCATACGTAATCAATAAGTATTCTTTGGCGTGTCATGTAATTTATGTTAGATCATGATGGATTGAGATTTCCTTTGCGTTTGTAGTTTGAACTGTGTCAGTTATTGTCCTCCTCAGAGGAGCTGCTGCTGACGAGGATCTCAAATAAACAATCAAGAAAATATCCACAAAATGAAGAATTCTGCAAAACCAATTAAAGCTGTTTGACATGTTAATCACTGATGATCTGAAGTGACCAGAATGATCATTTTCACTCTGAGGCGGGAGTGTTTTCTGCTCTGACCTTCATCACCACATTTTTGCAGAAGGTTTAGTCGACTAAATATTCAAATTTGTCTGAGGAGTTCTTTCATGTAGCAGCTATTAATTAGCTTAACTCCGGTCTGTGCTCTCCCTGTGAAGGAGTTTACTGCAGCGCAGTTCAATAGATGAAAATGTATTACTTCACTATCCTCCACTTTGTTTTCCATACTTTTGTGTATTTATGTTTTATTCCTCTTCATAGCGGAGCTTTTTTATCCTCAGGGATCACAACGTTGAGTTGGATTGAATTGAACTGAAAGGGAAACCAAATGCACCTTGAGAGTTTGCAGCGGTGAATCCGGCGCGTGTGCGCTGAATGTTTCCAGCCTCAACCATTTGTTAAATGCACAAAATGCATCAAGGATGAAGGAGAGGTGCTTTTAGTTGTTAACCAGCAAGGTGAGGGAGACAAAACACTTGTGGAAGAGAATGGAAATGGGTCAGGACACATATAGACACTCTGCTTCTGCTGCGTTCCCTCTTGGTGTTACTATGGTAACATACCCTATCTCCCTACCTACCTACCTGCCTGCCTTTAGCGCTCCAACTACACACCCTAGCAGCCGTGCTACAGGTTTTGCACCTGAACGCATCGGTGCCGCTCCTGTTCGGAAGAACCCGGAACACGCCTTATCCTGTTTCACAGCCGAGCGTGAAAATGTAAAGTTGTCGCTGTGTTTGATGTGACTGCTGCTGCTGTAAACAATCACACATCTGAGAGTGAAACATGAGCCAACATGCAGATTTATTTGTGATATTTTGAAGCCAAGAGGAAGAGTTTGATTGTGATATTAACAAGAGGATTTTTTGCTGGTGATTGACAGAAGAAGTGCTAAAAATAGAGCAGAATCTCACAGTGCGACACGATGGTAAGACTGCGAATAAATAAACCGCTGTAGTCTGCTGTTTCAAGTGAAACCACCTCCTATGCAACTCTGACCAGATTCCAGCTCGAGTAAAAGTTGACTGTGAACACTGGGAAGTGTGTCCCCTATTCTGAGCACACGATTGTTTTCCAAATATGGATGAAATATACCCCGGATGCCGGAGCAGCAACTTCTATGGTGGAATCTCATTAGCATCGTAATAGCTTCCAGGCTCATTTGCATTTTGCCGTGAGTGATTTTTTTTTTCTCCTCTCTCTTTCTCTCTTTCCTCTTCACTGCTGGATGGAATAATAATAAAAAAAAGAAGTAAAACTTTGAAGCACCATTTTTTATTTCATTATTTAAGTTAAACAAATTGTAATTGAAAAGCACTTTTCAATTATGCTATTTCCTCGTGCCAGTGACAAATGAGTCTTACAGTCGTGTCAAGCAATTATGGGAAGACACACAAAACTACAAACTAATATTTGCACACAGGGATGACGAATTAGTGTAAATAGATTAATACAGGAAGTGGAGGCCTTTAGCTCTATTTCTGGAATAGGCTGTGTTTGCAAAAGTGCACCGATATCCTGAACTGTGGTGGTGAAGCGATGGAGCGTGCGGCCACCAAACAGACAAAGATGCTGAGGAACACACACAGCTGGGAAGATGACATGTTTCCAAGTTCAGTAAAAGGCAAACTACATATTCAAAGTGATTAAGCAGACTTCTGTGAGACCTGCAGCCCTGTGAACAAGGTGGCAACACGTCCTCGGATACAAACACACACTGCAGCTTGTTAGACATCCACACTCTTCTTCTGCTATGCTGAATTTTTGCAGCGAAGCAGCTCAGCGAGCAAAGAGTTAATATTTTCAACCAGTTCTGCCTCTGACACACACACACACACACACGCATGCAAGCACACACACACACACACACACGCACGCAAGCACACACACACACACACGCATGCAAGCACACACACACACACGCACGCAAGCACACACACACACACACACGCTTATATCCCCACAACCCATCACCCCTGATCACACTCAGACTCGCGCACACTCCCACGCACACACACATGCACACACAAACCCATAATTCCCAACACCACCGCCCCCCCTCCCTCCTCACCCACCGCCTCCTCCTGCCTCCCTGGGCTCACCCTACCCCCCCTCCCTCCTCCTCCTCCTCCTCCATTCTCCATCTCTGCCCCCCTCCCCCTCCCTCCTCCTCCCTCCTCCTCCTCCTCCTCCTCCTCCACCACCACCGCCGCCCCCCCTCAGGTCAGTTAATAAGCGAGCCTGAGCCTGTGCCTCAGCTTGGCTGTCTGGAGGACATGCAGAGCAGTGTCTCCTGGGAATTGGCTCATGCAGAATGCTGCTCCGCCGAGAGAATGGAATTTTACCCTCGCTAGGGCTCCCAGCCGCACCGCGCAGCAGGAAACCTGACAGACACACACGCGCAAGTGCATGAGCGTGCACGCCCACACGTGCTGCAAATCAGCCCACAAACATCCTCACGCACACATACAAACATCCCGAGAGAGTGTTTCCTGTGACGTCTCCCCCCGTCCCTTTAAGTAAAGTGACCACTACCTAAGAAAAACACTTATTTTCCCCCTGAATCATCAAGAAGCCATCATTAACTTAATGGCGACACAGTCTTCGGGGACACACGGTGATAGTGTGTGTAGCACAAAAAGCCTCCATCTCACTCCGGCAAATGTAAACACACACGGCTACGAACACGGGGACATCAGTGGGTACAGTGTCGCTAATGAGTTGCCCCGTAGATTTAGAAACAGCGGCTTTTCCACACTTCTGTCTCAACTTCAAGTGTTGAGAAAGTCACCCCCCTCCTCCTCCACCTCCTCCTCCTCTTTCTCTTTCATTCCTCCTCAAACCCACAGCTCCATCTATCGGCGTCCCCGCGCTACATGTCGACGTCTGTAGGCGATGGAGAGTAAACACAGAGCCACTGGAAAGGATTCAATCGGATGCTGTAATCACCGTTCCAGCGAGCCGGGAACTATTTCATGTTTTATGTAAATTAAAGAGAGTGGCTGCAAACAGGTTTGTTGTATTGGAAGAAAAAACGCAGACTTAATGGCACAGGGGCAAAAAGAAATAAATGTCTTCTCGCATTGACCTTTAACCCTTAATTTTTTTTCTTTTTAATGTGTTTCATGTGCTTTTCAAAATGTCTCTAAATGTGACCCATTTGGTTTGAGAGACAGCGTAGTTTTAGGACAAAATGACAGAGGTCTGATGAATCATGTTGCCCAGCGATGCTGAGTATGATTCATGCCTCCAACAGGGTTGTATTTACTCAGAAAAAAACAATACTCTGAGCCGGCGCATGAACACAACACGCAGGAGAAGAGGAATATGTTTCTGCTGATGTGTTCGTCAAATTAAACGTATATAACCACAGTGTGCAGCTCAGTGATCGTCATTAGGATGTTTTTCTAAAAGAAGGAAAAGGATCCAATCCCATTTTCATGGTGTTGGCATGTGTCCAGCCGGTCTCAGAGATCCCTCCACCTTCATGTGTAGATTACCTCCACTGTTCCAATGGGATTAGCAGTCACACAGATTGTAAACCAGTGTCGCTGCAGGATTGAATTGTTCACAGACAAGACCCCGTCCCGTCTCCTCACTGTCAAACAAAAATGTGCGAGAGCTTTGAATAAGAGGCAATTATGGTCTGTGTTCACTGTGGTTTGGACCTAATCACAAACACGACGATTCCTACTTTTTCTCCCGCCTCAACACGGAAATGTAATCCACAAAAAATAATATTCATAAAGGAGTTGATACGAGTTGTAATGTGAAAACACACACCCCTAATTGTAAATGAGATTTTTTCTTACTAAATGTTATTCTCCACCCTCCCAAATACACCATGACAGTGGTGGAAAAAATTGTGGAAATGGTGGAGCAAAAAAAAAAGATAACCATGTAGAGACACACACACACACACACACACACATGCAACCTTCAATGAGCGCCTCTCCATGAAATGCTGAAGCCAAGGCAGCATTTACACCATGAAAACGTTTCACATAACAACACCGACACTTTACATAAAAAATATTCTGCACTTTTTTCATTGTAAATATTTCCCATCTGCAGCATTTGTCAGGTACAGCACACAGAGGTTATCATTATAATTATTTGTTCTTGTCTCTCGTGGAGCACCTCCAGTGAAACAGCCCTGCCTGTCTCAGCTCTGGCTGTTTGTAGTGCAGCAAGCCGAGGCAGCAGCGCTCTCTTTGGGATTTAGCCTTTCAAAAGTCCTCGTCAGATTTGCAGCGCAGACGTACTTCTGCTGCCTGCCGCCCCCACATCTCTGCCCCCCCTCACCACATCTCCCCATCCCTCTAACCACCACCACCACCCCTCCCCCCATCCTCCCCCATCCAACCTCCTTCCCCTCTCCTCTCTCTGCTCACTCCGCTGCAGATGTTTTGGATATGTTTTCTTAGCGAGGAAGCTGCGCCAACTGCCAAGTGCCGACAAAATGCCCCTCGGTGGTCTCCTGCCGTCGCTGGTATGGTGGCGGCCAACCAGTTGGTGAGCGAGAATGGCGGCCAACATTCCTCAGACGGAGAGAGGTCGTGCAGAGGTTAGCCCCAATGGCTGCCAACGTGCACATAGCAGGATCCTAATCACCCAACCTGTGAGCACTAAAGTCAGGAGAATCTTTTTTTTATGAATAAAGTAATTAAAAACAGAAGCAAGGGCCTATCTCTGTGTCGACGAGCTGTGTTTGGACACTCGGGGCTCCAGTGTTTGTGGGATTTGCACCACAATGTGGCAAACATTTGCTGAAGGGATTTCAGGTTCAGTTTGGGGTTTGGATGGAGTGGCCAGCTCATTAGCTCGCCTGCTCGGTGGCATCACAACAAGTCAGGTGCAAAACTTTCCCCAGACAAAGAAAAAAGTGAGAAAATTGTTGTACAGCTCCCAGTGTTTCCCCTCCACACAACAAATCTTCAAGTTTCTGAGCGATGATTGTTCGGTGACAATTATTCTGCACTCATGGAGCAGATATGTCTTAGACGCTGTCGGGGATGGAATAGCACAATACTGATACATACATGTCGTTAAACTGGCAACAGACAACTTTTTTGCTTTCACATATCATTCTGAAGTAAATACTGAGTGCAGTGTAATGGCTGTAGAAAGCTATGAGTCCCACTTTCGTGCTCTTTGTTCTGGGGGGCTGGATTTTTCCCCAAAAAATGAAGATCGAATTAATTCAAAAAGGAAGCAAAAGAACTGCAAAAGAAACAGAAACCCACTGATGAAGAAGGTGAAGAAACTGCATTAAAACAAGAGTGAACGGACACATTCACTTGATGCTGAGCGCTCGTGTTGTGTCAAAGTCTGTTCCCTCTGTGATGTGTTCCTCCTTAAAACCAGCATTCTTTATACTAGATTATTATTAAATAACAAATTATTAATACAACCTTTTGCTCTGCCTTTTCATAGCACCGAGCTCAGGGTTTTCAGATCAAGTTGGGATTCTCACGGTGGTGTTTTGCTTTGGACTGTAGCCAGGCTGTTAGCGGCAGCCATGTTGAGCCTGTCCTCAGAAAAATGACCATATAGGGCGAAAATGAAAGCAGCTTTCTTATTTGCAATATTTTATCAGTGCTCATTTATCCAGACACTAACTCTGTCATCAAACTCATCACCATGTGCTTGATCTAACTAAACACTAACCAACAATTAAACAACAAGAATTCAAAGATAGCTCCAAAAACGTAGGGCAGCATGTCACCATAGTAACCGACAGCTGCTGCTCTGTGCTAGCTCTCCTTGGCCGTAGCTAGCTACAGTTAGCTAATTAGCTCATGGCTCAGTTATCTGGACTAGGATCTGAGGTGAGATACAGCACAGAGGTGATTTACAGACTATGACTTCAGGGACGACCAGAGGCGAGAGTCGTGCAGCGGGAGGAGAGCGAGAGACAGTCGGACATCAGCAGCTGGAACATTTCCACATCTCACTCTGTGAATTGAGGATCAGTTCAACCAAACTGGAGGTGATTATGAAAAAAACAAGCCAGGTCTGTGAGTTTTATTTAGTTAATGTGTGTATTTAAGTGTGGCTTACAATGAGTTAACGAGACAATTAAGTCGGTTTTAGTTTGGTCAAAAAGAGACACTTGAACTCTGAAGGTGTTGTTGTATTTTTCTGTTTAGAAAGGAAAATAGAAGGGTATTTTATATCTTATGAACTGCACCTTTAGGGAGCATTAGCATCCATTAGCAGTTTGAGGTAACTTCTGTGTAGCATTTCAACAGACTAAGAACACAAGTACAGCGAGGAGGAGACAACCTGTTTACAGTGAGGACGGGGCGCGCAGGCAATTAGCGTCAATCATCTCGGCTGATAAAAACCTGAATTTCTAATATTTTACTTAGTCATGAAACATCTGCTTTGTAAGAATGAAACATCTGGGTCTTCTTCTGTTTGAGCTAATCAACAGATTTATCAATTAAAACCTGCATCAGACAGATTCAAGTCAAGAAACATCTGCACCCGTCAGCTGAGGTTCATATATGTGTTATTTAATTAATGAACATCTGTATCTATGGATCTTTTTCTCCACCAGTTTTTAGTTTTAGCGGCATGTATTTTATTTTCAGGGATCAATACACATCTGTACCGTCCTGAGCTAATCAATAATGATTCGTCTAATATGCTGGTTTATCGATAGACGCCTGCACCACATCTTTAACCAACAACCATTTTCTGTGGAGGACGAGGCTGATGGGAGACCAAACTTGATGTTCAGGAGAGAAAGAAAGAAAAATAGCTGGCTGTGCTGCTACCATCCCCCATCTCGTAGGCATGGCAGCAGCCTCGCACACATGCGCCTGCACACACACACACACACACACACACACACACGCTTGCTCATGGACACACAAATACACATGCATACAAAGCACACATACATCAACGCACTCACAAACACACACGCACACGCACACACACACACACACACACACACACACACACACACACACAGCCCATCTCTCTCTGCTACCTGATGTGAGGCAGAAAAGAATATTCCAGAAACCAAACACAATGAATGTTCCTCCGCTATTCATACAAAACAGAAAATCACTCTGCGATGGTCTCTAATTCAAATTAAATCCACGCATGTATTTAAAGCTGCTCTATTTAGTCTCAAGGATCAATTTTAAACCGCTGGAGACAAAAAAAATAAAAAAATAAAAAAAAAAGAGTGGAGGAGGAGGAGGAGGAGGAGGAGGGAGAAAAGTTTATGGTGTAGCTTCAGTGCTGAATAAATAAAGTGTTTTAAGAGGCAGACTGGAGCGGTGTTTGAAGGCGGAGAGCAGCTGTGGTGGTCTGTGGTGGTCCTGCTGCAGCTTCGTAACACTCACACAGCAGCTCAGGGCGGATTCATTTTGGTTGCACAAGGTTATATCTTGGACAGTTTTCAGATTTGTTCATTTAAAAGACATTTTGAAGCACAGTTATGGTCCTTTTCAGCGTAGCTATAATGAGGCTGAGAGGCGGATTCATCATGTCTACGCTCTGTTTTAGTTAGCGAGGCGTGGCCACGTCTGCTTTTTTAAGGGATTATATGCTGCATTTCATCTTCTCACTTACCTTTCATATACATTTGGATCTATTTTACTCGTGAATATTGTTCTGTTAGCATTTAAAGGAGCATTATGTAGTTTTGGTGAAGAAATGTTAATGAGAAGAGAAAGATCTTCACTGACTGATCTTTTTATGTCTAAACAAACTAAATCAACAAACTCTCTTTGTTTTCATGGCTGAATAAACAAACTGACCTTAAAGGACAACACAATTTATACTGTTTTACTTCGTTTATATGTGGCGGACCCTGCCACCTTTCCAGCTTCAAATACTGTTCCTCTGAGTACAGCTTGTTTAGTCACTATGGGAAAAATGAATATTTCTGAGTTTGTATTATTACCTCCTTAATACTGCAAACATTAAAATTCTGAGTTTGAATTTCTTCTCCAAAACGACATAATGCCCCTTTAAGTTGTATTTGTCGAGACGCTGTTTTCTATCAACACGATAAACTTCATCTCTATCAAAGGCGCTGAATGTTCATGAAAGGATCCTGCCGTCACTTCAAGCTCCGACTTTTTGATTTTGACCCAGAGCGTCATTATTGGATGTTTGAGTTGGGAATGAGACTCAAAAATCAACTTTTCCTACAAAATGGACCTTTAAGATTCAAACTATGACGCTCTACCTCCTCCTCTAGCGTTGGTTTTGCCCATGACGGGTTCATGGTCAAGTTAGCAGTAACACGTAATAAACAACATCTGGTTAGACTTTGAAAAATAAAGGCTTGCTGATAAACAGTTATGTCTGAAATAAGTGCAGTTTGGTTAGGTTTAGGGTAAGATCAAGGTTTGGGTTCAGTCATGTCTCATATGTTACTTACATTATCTAACTTAATTCATAACTTCAAAACAAATCAATCTTCACACCTGATCACACTTGGGGTGCAAATACCAATCTCTGGAGGAAAAATCCAGTGTTTGACGCATCCAACAGCCGACCGGCCCTCATCTTGGACTTTTCTCACTCTGTACACTCAAACACGGCTGCTGAACGGCCGACCACAGCTTGAGTCACACCACAGGATACTTTTAAGGACACCTGAGGACAAAACCAGCTATTTTTCACCAGAAGTCGGACCGTCTCCATCCAAACCGTGATGTGTTCCGAACCCTAACAAGTGTTTTTGAGCTTAAGCACAAAATTCAGCCTAAACATGTTGCAGCATAAAGAAACAATCAGTTGTAACTTCATTACTTCTATACTGATGTATGTATTATTTTTAGTTCTGCTTCGTTGTTACTGATACATGTATATGTTTGCAGCTATAATCATAATGAAGTAAATCTGTTGTTTGGTGCAGATCGCTGCTCTGTGAACACTTTGTTCCTGCTGAGGCTGTGTGGGTTTCTTCAGGTGCTTTGAATTCCTCCCACAGTCCAAAAACATGCAGGTCAGATGAACTCCGATACATAAAAGCCTCTAAATTGGCCACAGGCCTGTGTGTAATGATGTATAATACCATGCACATATAAGTCATATATTGGATGCAACTACAATTTCTACATTATATAGATTATTCAATTAATTACTTAGTCTCTAAAATATCAGAAATAGTGAAAACTGTCCATCCCAGATTCTCAAAGTCCAAGGTGAAGTCTTTACAAGTTTTGTTTTGTCAGTTCAAAACTTAAAGATATTTAGTTTAATATGATATAAACATATAAAATCTCATATTTGAGAGGCTGAAAACACTGTCTGCCATTTCTGCATGAACAAAAGTTACTATAATGATTAATCACTAATCCAAATAATAGTTATTTTCCTGTTGATCTGTGAATCGTTTCGTGGGACGACATTTAATTTATCTCCTTTAAAACGTGATAAAATATATGACATATATAATATAGGAGCCTACATGACATGTAATTATTGTGTATGTTGCGGTGGAAAGTAACCAAGTATGCTGAGTATTGACATTTTATGCTTCTTTTTTGATTTCTTTGAAGGGGAATGTTTAATATCTACATTTATTTGACCGGTAAAGATTAAACCTACCAGTGTTAAACTGGTGTCATATTAACCAAATGACATTAAAATGCTGCTTACAAGTTAATTCAGAATAGTTATCCAATAACATTATGTATATAACTAGAGCTGCAACGAATAGTCGATCTAAGTAAGTACTTGCTGACTACTCTGTTTAATCGTAATCAGTAAAAAAAATTATTTTCTTTGTTGTTTATGACGGTAAATTAAGACTCTTTGGGTTCTGAACAAAATAAGTAATTTGAGTACGTCACTTTGGGCTCTGGGGAATTGTGATGAGCATTTTTCACAAATTTATAGACTCAACAATTAATTTGATTTATTGTGAAAATAATCAGCAGATTAACCGTTAATTATCCCATACACGGTATAATAATATAAGATTACATGAGGTCTCATTCCCAGAACAAGTACTTTTAAACTTTCCATGATATTTTGCAGAAAATACTTTTGAATGCATGACGTTAACTTGTAATTGAGTATTTCTACATGGTTTCATTTTGACTTTTCGACTATTTTCTTGTTGATTCTTGTGGCCGCTGAGTACAAAAACAAAATAAACTTTGTTTTAGAGACGTAGCACCAGACTACAGAGCAGCTTCAGGCTGTGAGACTCCTCAGTTCATCCTCAGCACTCATGATTTATAGATTTAATTTCACGACTTGTTCGACATGGATAAGTCTGAATCCATCATGGTGAGAGGCGTTAAATATAGCTATAATAAATATCCAGAAATAGTCATTGTTTCGTTGACGGTCTTGTTTGCTTGTGTTGGTCATATAGAGGCATTAAACGGTTAAAACCTCCCTGTAGTATGTTTAAATAAAGGATCTGAATATTTCTGTTTGAACATATTGAATGTACAATTAGGTGCATATGACACTATAGTAGGTTAAATTGCTTGTGAAGAATAAGAGTAAACTGACTTTTTGTTTTAAAAGCGTCCACTGAGGTTCACTGTCAATATGTTTTGAACTGGACACACAGATCACAGATCAGTGCTTAATTTCTCCCTGGTGTTTACCTCGCCGGGTTCAGCCAGTGTCCCTGTATCATCCACAGTCCCCCCACACGGTTTTTATTTTTAGCCTTTGAGTAATCGGCATCATCCCAACGACGATCAATAGTGCTACAAAATTACAGCCCTGGACTGGGTGCTATCTCCAGGCCTGATGACTATTGGACTTTGCATAGTGTTGAGTCGGTTTTCTGGGCTCTGGTCTTACCAGCAGCCAGGTGTAACATGGGAATGGATATCTGTTTGAATCTAAGCCCAAAGCTTCTGGCAACTTCAATCCAAATCAATGCTCAGGCCAGGGCACCAGATAAAATATTTCCCCTCAAAAAAGGAGCCATTCTTTCTTATTTCCAAGTTTTCCTGACTTCGATCACCTCGCAGAGTTTTTCCCCTAAAACAAAAACCAGCCAACAAGATGCAGGAACTTTGAGTCCTTTCTTTTCTCTTTTCTAAAAGACTGTGGGAGGTAAAAAAGGGGGGAAGGGATGAGGCGGGTGAAGAGGGGTGCTCTCTAATGAGCGTTATAGAACGAGTACAGCCACGTTACAACGAGAGGAAACAGACCTCCCACCAAATATGAATACCAGAAAGATGCAAATGTACTCAACAGTGAATTTATTATTCTGAATATGTTCAGAAACAAAAGGCTCGGGAAAACAGAGGGAGTGAAAGTGAACTGCTCCCCTCCTGCTCCTTAACACAAGGAAAAAGAGAAAGCAGAGCGGGAGGAGGGGGAGGGAGGAGAGAGAGGGGGGAGGAGGAGGAGAGGGAGGGAGGGGGAGAGGATGGGAGAGAGAGAGAGAGAGATGGAGAGGGAGGGAGGAGGGGGAGGAGAGGATGGGAGAGAGAGAGAGAGAGAGCGAGAGAGAGATGGAGAGGGAGGGGTATGAAAAAAAGAGGCAGAGGAGAGAGAGAGGAAAAATCCTGGGCCCTGTTTCTTCTATTTTTTTATTTTTTTTAAGCAATGGCATCCTGTGTTCTTGGATGTGTCGTTGCCATGGCAACTGTAACTTGGTGACCTCGTTATTTCTGCCTAATCCCGCACAGAAATTATGGTTGCTCCACCCTTTTGCCTGGCTGCCCTGATAACACAATCATTTCAAATGAGGCAGGGGAATGAAGAAGAAGAAGAAGAAGAAGAAGAAGAAGAAGGAGAAATATACATTTGGCACAGCTCTTCACCAGATATATCACATACATTCACCATATACATTTACAGCTCCTGCTGTCTGCTTTTACTGTTTTGCAGTATTCTTGCGACAGCTGATGACGGGGCCGAGTAATTAAAATAAGCACTTAGCAATAATCGTCCGTTAGCGGATGAGAAACTGTATTGATTTCAGATCAGTCATGAGTTTATTACAGTACGAGCTGTGCCAAGTCAACAAAGAGGCAGCCGGCTCACAAAGTTTGGAGGCTGTGTCCTGTAAATGAAGACCCAAAACAAAACTACACACACATGCATGCACACAGCAGCACATAAACACTTGAATTATTGATTTCAGTGTTTGATTAGATTTACCTATTGGACGGGGCACGAGGAGCACTCTGAAAAATTGATGGATTTTTTGAGATAAACATGCAAACTAATAAGAAATCTTCAGTCATGCCTATTCAATAATTCACCAAATTTACATATTATTATTGGCATATCTCATTACCCCAGACCAAGACACACTTAAATATTCCAAAATTTTATTAGCTGGGTATTCTGTTGCATAAATTAACATGAATAATGAAGGACGAGGGCTCCTTTAATGTCCCGATTCAAAGAAATGACTCATTTAGGAACATAAGAGAAAAATGTCTTTGTGTGGTCAGAGAGGCCACGAGGTCCTCAACAACTGAACTGGTAACAAGAAGTTACTGCAGAGACTAATAATATACTGCGCACAGTCAACGTGTGTTGTGTCTGCAGTGTTAATGTTTTTATGTTTCAAAACATTTCAGATTGATGTTTGTGATTAACTAAAAACCAAAAATACACAATTCCTTTTTATAGACACTACTGAACATTAGTTTGGGATATTTTAGTTTTTCACTTGATTGATTATTCAGAATTTTTATTTTTGTGTTTTGTGATATAATAACACACTTGACTTTTATTGCGTATCCGTGCACCAGTATCCCTCACTGATATTGAGTAGTGCAGTTATGTCTGATAATTCACAGGATTCGTCTGCTGATTTTTGTCAACAATCCAATAAAAATACTCAAATGAGTTTAACAAGCAAGTCATTTAATTTTTCCATTATATTACTGGATTAAAACTATTGCTGCACTAATGTTGAAGCATGAAGCTGGTAAAGGTGGTTTTACTTCATTAATCTATAATATTACATCATGAAATATTCCTTGATTATATTTTGTATTTAACTAAAACTGCAAAGTCAAATAAATGTAGTGGAGTAAAAAGTACAATATTTGTGATCAATCATTCAGGTAATCAAAAATGTAAAGAAGTAATCCTTCACAATGTAGCTGTAATCTAATTACACATCAAATGTAGCTTGTTTTTCTCAATAAATTAGAATCTGTTACTATTGAACATGATCTGTGACGCAACTTTAAAGATTCATGTCTCAGGGACTAATTACTTCAGAGCAGAGTGTCAGTGGCATTGTGGGTTTTTGTATTAAAGTCTACTGTAGAATATCTCCAAGGTTGAAGTCCAAGTCAAAGTAATACCTCTTTAAGATACACAGGATATTATTTAACACATACGTAACATTCAACTATTTGAATGTTAGACACCTGTAATTACATTTTGTTGGTAAATTAGGTACAAAAGCACATTTCCTGTTTGCATATCTGAACCATAATTAAATCAGTTCATGACATTTAAACTTTATTTTGACATCATATCGATCAAGGATGTCCTCAGTTCATTATAATGCATCTACACTGATCTCTAAATCTAAGATATTACCAATCACTTTGCAAATACTGTGTCTGGAACAGTTAAGACTGTTTGAAAGTAAAGTAGAGATATCTTCTGAGTCACTGTTACAACATATCCATAAAACAGTTATGAGTTTCTGTAAAGAGGTTTGTTACAAGACAGATGTCATCTGCGTCGATCATGTTGGGAATCTCAGATATTCACATACTTTATTCGCACTGTTAAAGTTTGTTACATTTTGTTCTGACCAACCAAAAAACACTGAAGATATCAAACACACGAAGCGAATGTTCACTTTACATGAAGCCATGCTGCTGCTGAACCTGACTTGGTGGTCCTTATTAGGCAGAACAAAGGCAGTTAAAACCATGTGGTGTGACCGCCATGTCAGCTCAGAACCTGCACACGTTTAGTTCCTGCTCTGCATCTGGAGAGAATAAATGTCTTGACTAATTATCTATGACGTCCAGCTGTCACTCACTGAAGAATCCAATGTCTTTGAATCACTTTCCTCCAATATTTTCTTTTCAATCATCATCAACATCGTCTCGCCTTGCAGGTCATTGCGAAGGCTTGCATCAGAGTCGGGTCATACACCACTGATTTGTTTTAGTCAAAGTTCTGAGTCAGATGTCTGGAAATGACAGAATGTCACATTTCTTCTCTCACTATTTGTGAATCATCAAATGAAGTTATCTGACGTCATCTTGGATAAAACGTATGTGAACTGATGTGTTTTCCTTTTTGGTAATATCAGTAATGACAGCCTGGTCTCAGAAAATGACATATGAATTAACACTTAACATTTATAGTGATTGTGTGTGTTATCACAGCCTCTTTATGCTTTTCGTGTCATTTTAGGCATGAATGTGATCGAGAAATATGTGAGAGTTGACTTATTTTAACTGAGGTCCATAAATTAACTTATTCATTGTATTTAACTTTTGCCACATACTATTTTAGCCCAAACTCTAATCTTTTTCTAAACCTAACCAAGTGCTTTTGGTGCCTAAACCAACATTTGACAATGTTAACCATGTTTTTGTTATTGTTACCATGACAGAAAAAGGTCACCTAAATCCGTCCTTTCCTGGATGCCCAAAACTCACGCAGTTAAATGTAGATTTTAATAAAATGCGTAACGACATGCAAAATGTTTGTAGAAGTGGCGTTTATCCCGTTAGATCACGATGGCAATTAAGGTTCTTACGAGTCCGATTTTTATTGTTGAATTGTTGATTGATTGTTTATGTGTTGAATTGTCAATCAAGCCTTCCTGATTAGGAAAGTGACCATGTAGGTCAACTGTGAAAGCAGCTTATGACGTTGACCTCTAGTGGCCTAAGTAATTGTTACGACAGAAAAAGTGGAGGTTAAGTAAAGTAGTTTAAAGACAAAGAGTCAAATTCATTTGACTGCGTTCTTCTAACTTACTAACATAAGGTGAGGGTTAACTTTCCTACCAGAAGTCACAGAAGTAATGTAGCTATTTTAACCATGACGTGTCTCTAAACAAGTCGTGTTCTTGCCTGAACTTAACCAAACTGCAACTGTATGGCGAAGGTTTCACTGGCAGTCGATCTATTCAGTGGTTTTGGGATAACGGCTAGATTCCACCAGATACGTCCGCCCGGCTCCACTCCATTACGGCTCCGCCATGGCAGCGGAGCTGACAGGTTTCCCTCTAGTCTATGTGTTAACTTCCACCGGGTCCGCTGCGCTGCCTATCTGCTCCGTCCTAGCTCCGGCAGTCCGGACCCTTCGGAGCAGATACGTAGGACTTCTATTTCTCCTGGATGCTGGAGCACGACGCAGTAATTCAGCCGAATTCAGCACAGAGCAGACAGGAAGTCAGACACCGAAACAACAACACAACATCCGGTTAATTTTAAAAATAAAACACCCCGTGTTGATACCACAGCACAAGAATCTCAAAAAAGAGACAAATACAAGCTCTTCTTCTAATCCTTCGGTCGGGAACACTTCGTGTTGTTGTGTTTATAACACATACGTATAACTGCAGTCGCGCGTGATTATGTAATTATAGCAGGAACTCCTCAGTCTCGCAACTCCAGCTGTTCGGTGGTGCTACGCCGTGCCGGACTCAGAACGCAGCCGGTGGGGGTTGAAGGACGAGGACGACGGAGCCAAACCGTACCGGAGCCAGAACACAACGCACATGCATCCAGTGGAATCTTAGAGTAAGAGCGTGTTGGTCGTTCTCACTGGTTACATCACGTCATGACTCAATAAATGCTATTAGAGCCAAATTAAATCTTTGTCTCGGATATAAGCCCTCAGTCAAAGTCAATCAAAAATTAAATCCACCGACAGTATTTTCAACCGACTCCTGGAGCTAACATTAGCTTAAACTGATGGTACATGCTAGCAAGAAAGAGTTGCAGGAGATATTTGACTTTTCAGCTGTCGGCATCAAAGGTCACAAGCTAGAAATGAGAAGCCTGCTTTTGTCTGTCTTAACTCAAACAGCCATTATTTGAAGAAAAAACTAATTTGTATTGAAATGTTTGACAAGTGTTATGTGTGCAACATACGGGAGCGTGCCTATGTTCCCACAGCCCTATGTTCCCACAGCCCTATGTTCCTACCCTAACCTCTTCCCCTTCCCTAACCCAAAATTCTTAGAAATGTGGGAACATAGGGCTGTGGGACTATTGGGCTGCGGGAACATAGGGATGACCCCCAACACACAACACATGAATTTAAAAAATCAGCTAGCAGCAGTTAGCTGCTAAATCCAAGAAGAAGAACAGAAAATACTAGCAAGTATCTGTCCTGCGGAGACAACAAGGTCCGGGAGCTCCTTACCACCCGAGCAGAAGACGAAAACAAACGGCACATAACAGAAACGGTAAATGATTGTTATTGCCACGTCACGCCGCTGTCTAGAAGACACTCGGCGCCATACGCTGTTGTTTTGAGGTCGATTCAGGCACAGTGTGACATCGGCGCCGCTGCTCTCTGAAACCTGTTATTTCCAATGACTTGCACACGCAACAACTTTTCACTTCGTCAAGCAAAGCTCAAATCAAGTTGTGTCTGAAAGGCTGATTACATGTCAGCTTCTGCTTGGTGAAAGCAGAAGAAGCTTGGTGCAGCTGTTTTGTTCAATGTAAAATTAAAGTCAGGTAATGACGGATATTCATTGAGTCCGTATTGCGCAATCTCTGTCTAAAAATCGTAGTAGAGGGAAAAACTGCATTTTGCTTCCTTTATTCATATTTTTGATTATGGAAACATATTTTGGATATATTTTATTGAAATCCTGACCAGCCAGAACTAAAGTGGAGATATCTTAACTTTCAGTTACAGCTGGTCTCCACACTGATGTTTATTATACAATAATTACTCCCAAATATCAAGGTTCCAGTGTAACTGCTTTGGTACAAAGGTCTCACATTAGCAGTCACCTTTTAAAAGCCACATTCATTTGTTGTAAATCTATGATTTTCATCCTTTAGAGTAGGCGTCCATGTTTTAAAAATGTTGTATCTCACAGTCTTTATTTATAGTGAAAGAAAAACATGTGGACGACTTGAGATGTTTCTGATCCCCCCACCCCTCGCTTTCCAACACCCACCCGAACCCCCCACCTTCCCCCACTTCTTTTACTGAACTTAGACCCAGGATGTAAATTAGAAACAGATGTGTAGGAGGGCGGTGGGGGGGCACTGAGGAGACTGTGTTTCCACAAAGACCTGAGGCTTAGAGGAACCAAAAAAATCCCCAAACTTGGATCTTTTGGACCTGTTTCTCTGCGTGAGACGCCATCCTGGGAAGTCAAAACAGCGGCAGGAACAGAGAGACAGAGAAACTGACAGACGGGCATATGGACAGATGTGTGTACAGTAGGCAGATAGAGAAGTGTGTGTGTGTGTGTGTGAGCTTAATCTGCCCTGAGAGAGAGGACTGCACGACTCCCAAGAGGCTTATCTTGGTCAGATCCTGTTGCTTGTGTGGAAACTCTCAATTCGGTCACATCGTTCGTCCAGTGTATAGTCCACCCCCCCACCCACACACACACACACTCCCGCCCCCACCACCACCACTGACCTGGATTTGACTGGCTGCTGCCTGCGGTATCCGCCCACATTGACTCCGACGGGCCTACTGGCTGTTGGATGTTTTAGCTCAGAGGGAAATAACTATTTTATTAAAATACTTTTATAAATGTTCTTTTAATGGATAAAAAGTATGAGCAGCAGCATTGTGACGACAGAGTCAGCAGTGATGTGGTTGCAGCAGAGACAGTAGACGCAGTAATGAGCAGTGAGAGCAGCAGAGGTAATAGTAATAGTTTCTAGTAGTGGTGATATTAGCTGTGTAGGAACAGTAAGGACATTATGACGTCTTTGTTAAATTCTGACAAAATCTCATTTTTAAGGTCCATTTAGTTTCTGTTCTGGAGCTTTCAAATGTATCACAGGGTCTTCATCAGACTGTACATGTCTGATGATCCTGAGCAATAATTCTATATCAAGAAACTACATGAATTGAATTTGGTCCAGATTAAGTTGCTATCAAGACATTTTCAGATGAATCTAAATTCACAGGTATCAACACATCCTCACACCTGAACGACTGGACTGATGCAGCAACAGAACCAGACACTCATTGTACGCTCGCAGTTTCATTAAGTTTAGGCAAGAAAACTTCATAGTTTGAGTTCAAATAACTCCATTACATACACAACTTCAGTTACACAATATACATGATGTAAATTAACAACATTACAAAGTTAAACTCACCGTTAACTTTCCCTTTCACACTGGACCCGAACAGCCTTCTGCTGGTTTCAGTCTCATGCTGTTTGACCCATCAGTCCATCCCCAGGTGCTCCCTGTGCAGACTCGTTATACTTCATCACATGACTTCCTGCTTTGCTCCTGTGATGATGACTACAGCCACTAGAGGTTGCTGCCTAACAGGAGATGTAAATATTTGTTGTAATTAGCTGCTTTAACAGTCGACTTGTGTGGTAGTTTTTCTGATGAGGACGAGCTGTGAGTATTTATATACGTAGGTTACATATAACTATTTAAATGACTATATTTCAACAGGTAGTTTAGATCAGCTTTAATAAAAACATGCAAAAGTCTGAATAAATAAATGTAATCCAGCTTTGACCCAGATGGACTGCATGTCTTCTGACCTCCAGATCACCAAATCAGAACTTAGTGGGAGTTAAATAACTAATAGTAGCAAAGGTCATGTAACTGTCTGCAGCCTGTAGTACAAGAACTGTCGTAGTGATGCTGCTGGGACGAGTACTTACATAGCACAATGTAAATATAATCACAAGTAAAAGGCCTGCATCAAAAAAATTCAATTTAAAAAAAAAAATGTTTTGTGATGATTCATGAATAAGCAACATTTAACTGTTGCAGCTGGTCGAGTGGAGCCAAATAATATTTTATATATTGTTGGGTAGTTTAATCTATGGAGATGCATCATATTGTGAATGGCTACGTGATGATGGAAGGAGTCTTTCTTTTGCAAATTCTCCCCCTAAAGAATAATAATCAACTACAGCTGTCTGATAAATGTCATATAACTCTGAAATGTAGCGGAGTAGAAGTATAAAGTAATATAAAATGATAAACCTTAAACTTTTTTTTTCAGTTCTATGGCGCTTTTATTTTATTACAGTGATTTTCAATTTGTCTGTACTTTTATTGATCTTGTGTGTATTTTTATTTATCTTATGTGTTTGTTTATTTAATTTGATTTTGCCTGTAAATCACTCTGAATCACCTCTGTGTATTATACAGTGCTACACATTTAAACTTGTCTTGCTCATTTACAGAACTGCTATTAAATAAATACAGAAATAAAGCAGTTTAAGTCAATTGTAGAAGTATACTACTCAATGTCGGATAGTAGTATTAGTACTCCACCTTATTTACAATATGTAAATACATACTGTACCTGAAAATGTAGATTAACCAGCATATGGAATAAATGCATAATTTTGCATAATGCGTTTAACAGTGTTGGCTTGTTTTCCAGTTGCCACACATGTATTTTTTATTTACTGTACACATTTTATTACAGATGCTGAAAGCCCAAATTCCCAAATATGAAGTCAAAGTGCGTAAATAACTTTTAAACTTTAGAATCAAGACTATAATTAAAACATCACTGTAAAGCCATTCAGTTTCCTGTGTGTTCAGGATGTGTGTGTGTGTGTGTGTGTGTGTGTGTGCACGTAGACAGCAGCCTCTCAGGGGAGATGTTCAGACATCAAACTGCTGTTTCTCTCGTCAACATACATTGAAGATGTCACTAAACATTACTCTGTGACATGTATCATGCAGCAGCAGATTATGTGCTGCAGCTCTGTGTTTCCTCTAACGATCCCCTGCCGTCGTCACAGACTGTGTCGAGCCCTAATTTAAAAACAAATGCTGCACCTGCTTTGTTATGAAACTACAACCGGGAACAAGAACCTGTTGGATGTTTCTGGTCCCAGAAGTGACAGACGTGATTAGATGGATCACATGTGATGCCGGCCCTCCGCACCCTCACCCCGCCCCCTCCGCAGGCCTAATAACAAGGCTGATACCTTTAATGGCAGCCTGCCGTCATCCCCTCTGATGTTGCAGGTTGTCAATTTGGCCAGAGGCACTTACAATGTATTTACATTTCAGGCATTTATCTAGGGACATTCAGACTATTTAAGGGCAACAGTCTAATACATTCTTATATCACTGCTGTTGGAAGAAGTAACCAACAACAGGACGAGAGCAGTTGTATGAGATACACCAGAACTGCTAAAACATGTGACAAAGACAAGCTTCTCTGGAAATATGAGCTGAGGAGGAAGAAAACACAGACAAGCAGAGTCAGTGTTGGCTCCTCCACCCTGAGGCCCCGGGCCCCAGACTGCCGGTCTGCTGCTCCTCCGTCACCGCCTCCCCTGATGACACACTGGGGCGAGGCTGAGGAAGAAGACCAGAGTATAAAACTCACAAACAGATCACAAATTGGTGCAAGGCTGCTCTTGGCTTATTAATTGTCACAGTAGCCAGAAAACGGTACCAGTCACGATAAAACCAGTTAGAACTAGACACACCTCAACCCGACCTGAGCACCACCTGCTGAAACTGAGAGCTCTGGAAAGTGATAATTGAGAGCTAAACTATATTGATTTATGCCTCTGCTACTCCTAGAAATAGCAGTAAATATGCAAATAAATAAAAAAGACACCAAGCTAAGCACAGAAATTCACTGCATCTTCTATTAAAAACATTATTGTACCATTTCATATCATCGACAGCATTAAATAACAGTTTAGACATAACACACGTGGAATATGACAGGTGGTGCTGATGATGGAGAACTAATATGATCAAATAGGATTATAGATGGATAATTAAGGTCTGGAACTGCATGTTTAGGTTAGTCAGAAAAGATAAAAGAAACCTCCATTACCAGTTTTCAGCGAGCAAAGTGACACCTTTAAATACGTTTGTTAACCGACCAACAGTCCAAAACCCAAATATATTTCATTTGAAATGATATTAAACAGGTAAAAGCGGCAAAATTACCATATTTTTGAAGCTGGATCTTTTTAATGTTTGCCATTTTAGCCTAACTTTTCATTTCAGCACTTAAATAAAACATTTCAGATGATGTGTTTCATGTCTTGTGAGGCGGTTTTGGATCACGACATACAGCTGATTGTTCATTAATTTGCAGAATTGGTGGTTTGATCAGCGGCTTCTCGTGTCAACCTGTCAAAGTGTCCTCAAGCAGAGCTTCTGGTGGCAGCGAGGCCGGCACCTTCATGACAACCCTGAGCCACATCAGTGTGTTTATGGCCGAATCAAAGGCACATTATCAAATGCTTCGGGGAAACAAGATATATATAAAAAAGCTGTCTATTTACTTAAGATTTAGAAAGACAGTTTTTACGGAGGAGAGTGATACATGACTAAAACTTTCACACCTTGCACACAGTGTACATAATTTGTCTGTATGTATAAACTACATACATGTAATCTACCAACGTGTTCTCACTCCCAACGTGTCAAATTCAGCAGCTTGGCCTGTGGCTGAATCTACAGAATCCATCCACACCATATCTATTCAGTGTTTATTTTCAAGGGTACGGAGTGATACGAAGGGCTACTTGTTTAATACAAACTTCCTGAATAAAATAAAGGTGCACGGTTAATGATATTATTATTATTATTATTATTATCAATAAATATTCATATATGTGAAGAGACTGTCTGATCACGTTAATGTTCATGATTCCCATGGTAGGAAACACATATATTTAAACATGCACCATTATTTATTTGTTAATCTCAATCATCATCATGAAGCGTACTGTAAGCATCATTACGCGTACCACCAGCATCATGAAGCGTACCGTCAGCATCATGACGCGAACCGCCATCATCATGACACGTACTGTAAGCATCATTACGCGTACCACCAGCATCATGAAGCGTACCGTCAGCATCATGACGCGTACTGCCAGCATCATGACACGTACCATCAGCATCATGACGCGTACTGTCAGCATCATGACGCGTACTGCCATCATCATGACACGTACCGTAAGCATAGCATCATGACGCGTACCGTCAGCATCATGACGTGTACCGCCATCATCATGACGCGCACCGTCAGCATCATGACGCGTACCGCCATCATCATGACGTGTACCGTCAGCATCATGACGCGTACCGTCAGCATCATGGCCCGTACCGCCATCATCATGACGCGTACCGTCAGCATCATGACACGTACCGCCATCATCATGACGCGTACCGTCAGCATCATGGCCCGTACCGCCATCATCATGACGCGTACCGTCAGCATCATGACGCGTACCGCCATCATCATGACGCGCACCGTCAGCATCATGACGCGTACCGCCATCATCATGATGGTTCGTCTTTAGGCCGGAACGGCAGAGAATTGGCGAACTGCGACTCTGTGTGAAAAGGGCTAGTGTGTATACCTCCATGAGGAGGAGTTTTTAAATTGCTTAAATTAGGAACAGTAACTAGAGACAAATGTAATTTGATTACACAAAATATCTACTTAGAATATTTAAATTTTTACTTCACTTAAAATATTCATCACATGAATCATAGTCAGGGTTTTTACACCTATTTGTGTTTATGAGCAAAATTGTGCCACTTTTGACAGTGTGTGTTAGTATAAATACAAAGCAGCCATGTTGATGATGAGATCTGTGAACTTCCTTCAACCCACTAAAGAGGCCACATGATCCAGCTACTGTTCAACTGGACTGTTTTAAATAAAAACTACATTTACAAATGAAATAATGTTTGAATGGTTGTAACATAACACACATCGTCATGACGATGTTGTGATTCCATCATGATGTGTGTAGAGATTTCTGTCCTCGCTCATCAAACCTGTTGAGGCACTCAAGACAATCCAACCGAGATACTGAGGAAAACTAAACTAAACTGAACTTCAAACTAAGTTCAAGATGAGTGACCGAGGAACATCTTCACACCAGCCAAGCTCAGTGTTCAATGATCTCCGTCTGGACAGACACTTCTGTGATGCAGTCATCAAAGTCCAGGATGTAGAGTTTCAAGTCCACGAGCTGATCCTCTGTAACTGCAGCACGTACGTCCGGTGAGTCATTAATCTGATATCAGGGGGAAGATTATTATAATTAATATCCGTTTAAATAAGCAGAAAAACAAAATGTTAGGTTCATGATTAATCACAATAAGCAATGAGTTGGTTTGATGCATGAGCAGTTGTGATGAAACAAGTTGACCGAGAAGTTATGACATGAACGACCTGATGGAGAATATAGACAACATATTTAAAAAGATAATTCAAAAGTATAAGTTTAATTATGATGCAGGTTCCCTGTCCGCCCACACAGTCACACATAAGTTTAAATGAAGGTTTTTCTGCCATTCAGTTTTACATTGATTGAAGATGAGTTTTTAATTTTGACTCTACATCCTGTCTCTCGGTGCCTGCAACAGTACTTTTAATTATTGGATAAAAAGTGTCTAAATAATATATAATAAATGGAAAGCTGTTCTCAGCTGCAAAAAAAACAGAACAATATTTTGGGCGTGGTTAAAAAAAGAAAGAATGATGTCCATGAGCACATGTATACTTTCCAGTTAATACAAGTATACAAGTAAGTTGATTTAATCACATTACCTCCCCACGTTGGGTGTTGTGTTACACATTCACACAGGATAAACAAAGTCTGTATTTTATCATGATGTCAAGCATAAATACACATGTGCAGCCCATTTAGATCAAGAAACAGACACGTGTACTTGAATCTGACAGCCTTGTGTTTCTCCTAACTTCTCTATCGTTGCTTTTAAACGTCATCCTGGTCGATCTCACAGCTGTTGACTGCTGTTCAACATTCATGAGCCACAATCAAATTTAATTTCAAAATCAATGAGATGCCAAATGGAACCGAACAGATTTAATATTACAGGAATTCTGTGTTTGGTAAAATATGATAGGAAATTGGTGGTGGATTTTTTACTTTACCAATGATGGACTTGTCAGATTTGGATGAGATTACGATCACAGACAATCTCCGCAATTTGAGGTCCCCAGGTAAAACTAGGGCTGAAGACAAGTAACAGAGGCAGGATGTTGGACAGTTTAACAGCAAACGATTTGCCCAAAATGACATCAGTGCACTGAAGCTGCAAACCTCACTTGCATTTAAATAATTATAAATCAGTGTGAGGATGAGAGAAAGATGTTGAATACTTCTAATTTTCAATCGTCTCCTGTGTTTTCATCCTGACCCACAGAGCTCTCTTCATACGCTGGTCAGCCCCAGACAAGAAGATCTTCAACATCCCAGGCCTGTCTCCTGACATGATGCAGATGATCGTTGAGTTTGCATTACTGGCTCTCTCTCTGTGACGGAGGACAACGTACAGGAGCTGCTGATAGCAGCCGATCAGTTCAACATCATGGACATAGTACGAGCATGCTGCGACTTCCTGGCGGAGCAGCTCAGCCCAGAGAACTGCATCGGCATGTGGCAGTTCACCAACATCTGCCCCTGCTTTGAGCTGCAGAGAAAGGCCTACCAGTTTATCCTTGATCACTTTGAGGAGGTGGTTTCCAGTGAAGAGTTTCAGGATCTCACTGTTCAGGAACTCACTGACATCCTAAAAAGCGATGACCTCAATGTGAGAGAGGAGAGTACTATGTGCGAGGCCATCCTTCAATGGATCACCCACAGACCTGAAGAAAGACAAGGACACCTGCTTGCACTCTTGTCTATGGTAAGTTCTGCCACTAGCTTTAGCTTGGATTTATCTGACAGCAAAAACATGGGTATTGTAAGATCACCTGGGTGCTTTCAAACCTGCAGCTCCACTACAAACAAACTAAGAGTTGTAAGCTTGAAGTCATGTTAGACCACAGACTGTATACAGAGAGCAGAGCTTCTGGGTAGGAAAGGTGAAGCCACTGTAGTTCAATTCAAAGACTTTCTCTTGTTTTCTCCGTGTAGGTCTGGCTGGCTTTGATGAGTCAAGATCACCTGGGGAGAACTGTGATGTCCAATGAGCTGGTGAAGATCAACGCTGAGTGCTTTCAAATGGTCAAAGAGGTCATTGAAAACAAAGACCGCCTCACCTCACCTGCCCTCGTCATGCGTGACTCTGTCGCTCGTCCTTGCCTGCCTAACGCCATCCTGTTGGCCATCGGAGGCTGGACGAGAGGTGATCCAACTAACGCCATTGAGGCGTATGACATCCGCGTATGACATCCGAGCGCCCTCGTGCCTTTCATGGCACTGCCTTCCTCGACGGGTGCGTCTACTGTGTCGGTATTTCAACAGTGTTCGCCAGCTGGATGTGAGCACACACACCTGGCAGGACGTGGCACCCATGCACTTCCGCCGCTGCTGTGTTCATCACTGCGTTGAATGGATGCATCTATGCAATGGGAGGTGATGGGCATGTACGACTCAGGACTGCAGAATGCTACAAGTCATTGCACCCATGCACGAGATCAGGAGCGACACCAGCTGCACAACACTCAACGACAAGGTGGGTGAAGTGAAAGAGCAGCTGGGACTAACAGAGGGATGTATGGTGCTGACTGGAACATTGCTGATATGATTTTCTACCTGCTTGGAACAAGAGTTAGAGGGAATTCAGACCTGGTATTAACATCCATCCTCTCTGCGCAGCGCTGAGGCCTACAATCCCCACACCAACACCTGGTAGGAAGCGTCCTCCATGTTAATCGCCTGCAGCAACTACGGCATCGAAGTGATCGACGATCTGCTCTACGATGTGGGTGGCTTCAGCGGCTTCACCACCTCCTGTGTTGAGTACTACGACGTGATGACAGATGAGTGGTCTGAGGCCTGTGACGTGGAGATTTCCCACAGCGCCCACAGCTGCTGCGTGGTGCGCGGACTCCCCAACGTGGCCCAGTGCACTTGGTGTCGTGACGCTAGGCCACTTGGACTAACTGGAGTTAATGGAGGAAGAATTGTATTTATTTTATTGTGTTTTTTAATTGATTAAGTGATTTAACATCAGCATTAAATAGATTAAATACATTTCTCTGAGAATTAAAACAGCTGCTTCTTCTGAGCTTTCTATAACTGTTCACTTAGAGCGAGAACTTATTTTGTGTTACGTGAGAAAGGTTCTGCGTTCACCTGCTGACTCAGCACCCTTCCTGCATCCAAGAGCATTGAAATATGAATCCACTTTACTTTCTCTAAATGGTGGAACTAAGGCAATATGCCTATTCACATCAAAGTGCTCGGGAGAAGAAGTGGGAAGATGCATACTCACAGGGGTAGATGCAGCCTGATGCATAGGTCGATCCAGCTCCATGGCCCTTATGCGCAGATGCATAAGCTCAACCTCACGGGTTTTAGTTTCAAGCTCGACCTCTCTCATGTGGAGAGCCAGCTTCAGGTCCTCCGTATCTACCTCAGCCTGTAGGAATGCCATTGGGTCTGTGCCGGAGGCCAAAGCGATAGCAGGGACCTCCGCCGCTAACTTCACCTGGCCACTGAAGGCCTAACCCTTCCTCATCTGAGCCTTCAGATGCACTTTCTGTCTTACCCCTAGATTCCACCAGCTACATGGCCGGTCAGGCTCTGCTCCATCATGGCTCTGCCACGGCAGCGGAGCTGATAGGTTTCACTCTAGTCTATGTGTTAATTTCCACTGGCTACGCTGCGTTGTGTATCTGCTCCGTCCCAGCTCCAGCAGTCCGGAGCCGTCCGGAGCAGATACGCAGGACTTCTATATCTGCCGGATGCTGGAGCACGACGCAGCAATTCAGCCGAATTCAGCACAGAGCAGACGGGAAGTCAGTCACTGAAACAACAATATAATATCCGGTTAATTTTCAGAATAAAACAAAAAAGAGACATGCACACATACCTATAACTGCGGTCTGGTATCTGTACAAACACAACAACACAAAGTGTTCCCAACCGAAGGATTAGAAGATGAGCTTGTATTGGTCTCTTTTTTATTATTATTATTCTTTATTTATTATCGCAGGAACTCCTCAGCCTCACAACTCCAGTTGTCTGGACTGCCGGAGCTGGAACGGAGCAGATACGCAACGCAGCGGAGCCGGTGGAAGGTAACACATAGACTGGAGCCGTGACGGAGTGGAGCCAGACCGGACACACATCTGTGGGATTTAGCCGTTACCTTGCAGCTCACAGTTCAAATGGTTCAGTTTCCCAGCTACGTCCGTTAAAAATGCAACGTAAAGTATCCACTCGGTGTCCTCGAGCAGCGAGGCATCTCCCTCCATGGATTGCATGAACTCTTTGATTTCACCCAAAAGTGACAAAAAACGCTGCAAAACTGGTCCCCTGCTGAGCCGTCGGATTTCTGTGTGTAGTAACAGGTCAACGTAGTCAGCTGACAGCTCCTCCAATAGCACCGGACGCTTCAGTTGCTTTCTGTGAATCTTTTCCCTGGCCTGGTGAAAAAAGACTGCTGTTTGCCCAAAGCTGCCTTTAACTCGCAGGCTTTTTCTGCCCGTGGTGCGCTGCCAGGTGGGGAGCTAACATGGATGCTTTTGTGACACGTACTGAAGTGTCTCTCCACATTGTGCCGCTTTGCCGTCGCCACAGTCTCAAATGAGACACACACACTTTTCTTTCACTGTCGTAAAAAGAACTCTTCCTCCCAATCATTGTGAAGTTTTCTTTCACTTCTGACATGTTTTTCTTTAGTTTTTGAGGTTAAAACTGCGTCATGCTCTCCAACGTAGCTGTGCCCGCTTGCTTGTCTCAGCAAAGACTGAGATGGAGGTTTGTTTTGCGCGCAAATTGAACTTTGACCCCAGAGAAGGTCAGAGTTCATATATACAGAAAACATTTTTGTTTTTAAGATTTTCTATTCAATATTGTCATTTTCAAATCTACATCAATGCAAGTGTTATTGATTCAAAAAGAACAGCAACACAATTAAATAACATTTTTTATACGGAGCTCCATGGTGACTAATGCTATTTTTAGAACATGCCATGCAGGTGACTCACCTGGTCCCCGTCGCCCGCGGGCACCGTGTTGGCTACCTCTGGTCTACAGCATACAGACCAGCTGGCTTTCATAGTGTTGTTCGTGGTGTTTTTAACAAACTGAACACTACCATCTTTTCACCTGCTGTTGCTCAGTACTGTCCTGATCATTTAACATTCTTTGTTTTTTTAAAATATTCCTACAACTTATTTCCTCCGTCAAGCAGGTCGTGTTTTCACCTGTCTGTTTGTCTGTTAGTTGGTTTGTCAGCAGGATTACACAAAAAGTACTGAATGGATTTCCATGCAACTTGGATGGACGATGGGTCTCGGCCCAGAATAGACCACATTAACTTTTGGTGGGATCCGATAAAGATTTTCTCACTTTCTTTAACACGGCAAGATGGAGCGTTTTCGACATTTTCAATAATGCATGGTTCTTGATGAAAAAAAAAAAATCATCATATCCACGAGTACAATTTGATGTGGATCCAGACAAGAATCCAGATCTACTGGATTTAAACATGTTTGATTCGATATTGGATTAGATTTAATTTTTCAGTTTTATGGTGTTGGCCATGGTATTCAATGTGCTGGTCACACATCTACTATCTTTTCATATGATAATTTACAGTACCGGCCTGACCATTTACCAATATTTTTTATCTTTCTTTACCTTTTCTTCCGGTTCTGTTCAGCTCTTACTGTCCTCCCAGCTGTATATCTGTCTTTGTCATACCTGGCCAATAAAAATGATTCTGGTTCTGATTCTGAACTTGGGCACATGCACAGATTTACAATATTATCTTTAATCTACACACTGCAGCAGATTTTGTTTCTTACGATCTCACTTTTCTCAAATCCCTAATATTTTGCACAAAGACACATCGCTCTTCACAACTCTGTCTCTCAGCGTCCCTCTGAGTCTGAATGGATGGTGAATTAGGTCAAAATCTTCCACTGTGACTCACAGAGTCCTCTCCTGTACGTACCGTGTACCAGCTCAGACAGAAAACAGTAATATATATAGCAGAGGTTTGACAGAAACTATGTGCAGACCGAGTCGCTGCTGTCACCTTGACGTACCTGACAAGCCAGAAAAACATGTTCCCACAAAACTTCAGTGTAATCACAAATCAGAACACTCGAAGAGGCTCTGCAGCCTCTGTTGTTCCTGCCTGTGTGTCACAGTGATTCAATTCTACGTCTCAGCAACAGGAATCCTCAAACTCACTTTCTTGCATTTTTTTCCACCCTGCAGTTTTTTTTCTTTTAAGTTGAATAATTTCAGAGATTTCATTATTGCTCACATTGAAAGAGTATCTGGAGCAGGTCTTCATCAGCCCATCATTTATTCATTGACATGGATTTTTCAAACAGTGGCTCACCTCTCACTGAGCAGATGTTGAGTACCATCTCGAGCCGCCTTGATCTGAAGAGACACTGGACCTGATGTTTAAAAAGAAATTCTCAATCCATGGCCGACCCTGTGCTGTGAGTTACTGGCTTCAGGGGCATTTAATTAAATCAAAAACGTATCACTCAAATTTTAATTATGCTCCCATTTACCTCAGACATGTTCACTTATGACTTAGTGCCATCTAGAGACCAAGGTGGGAACAACCGGAGGAGAAAGCAACATTAGTCTTCATCGTGCACAACACAGCTTATTATGACTGTTTGAATACACTTTGATTGATTTCTTTATGCCTTCACAGAAGGAGTTTGGTTTAAAGGGAAATAAAACTGTTTATTAATGGAAGTGTAAACTAATATTTTCACCTGAATTAATGTGTCGCCCTGTGTTGGAACATTTCAGTGCATTTTATGACATTTCAACCTAAAATACCAAAGTTTAAAAGCGGAGCTGCTGCAGAATTCAGCATTTCTCCTCAGACATGTTGCTCATTGTTACAGAATGACACTAAAGGCTGTTTTCACATTCAGCGGCTGAAAGGAGCAACTTACTGATATTTTTACTTGATATTTCAACAGGTTTAATATCTTTCAACTGTGCAGTTGATACTGTTTATATTGTTGTTATTGTTTTATTTTCCTCTAGTTCATATCTTGCTTTATTATTTTTTGGTTTTATCTCTATTTTGCTATCCCCTTTGCTGCTGTAACAATGTCAATTTCCCCATTGTGGGACTAATAAAGGATTATCTCACCATATTTTAAAATCTTTAACACGTGGATGTTACTAGCATGATTTTGTGACATCACAGGAAGCCAATTATGGACCAGTACACAACTTAAAGGTGCCATATACAACATTCAGCAACATCTTGTGATCGCAACATTTGCAGAAAAGATCAGTATCGGTAACTAGCACACCTACTCTAGCCTGTAACAGTATGCACCCATCGAGTTACTTGCAGATCGAGGAGAAGAAAAAACAGCTCTGAGTCCAGTTGGAGTCCTTCAGCAGCTTGTAACTCACGTGCACTCACATGGACACGCAGCCAACCTGGCTGCCAAAACAAAGAAGCTTGGATCACATGAAGAAGAGAGACTTATTTCTCTGGTCAGGATGCCATTACTCCAAAATATCTGTACATAGCAAATAGTTGTTTGTTGCTATATTCATGTTCAAAATTTCACATGTAGAACCTTTAAACAAATGTGATGTGGATACAGAAAACCTCCAGTGAGCTCCAGTACTGCAGGAGAGATCTTCTGTCCAGCAGCTGAACTTCTGAAGCACAAAATATTTGCATATTCATGATTCTTTCATGGATTTTTCAATGAGGTAGAAGGAGAAGATGAGATTTTAAGAATTTTAAAAGAAGGAATTAAAGTTTTAAAACAGAAAACCACATCAGACTTTTATAATAAACACCAGAAAAGTATTTTTATACTGTACATCTTAAAACGTGTCTGCAGGGGATCCTTCTGTAGAAGATGAGTGAGATGTGTGTGTGTTGAAATGTGTGTGTGCTGAGATGTGTGTGTGCTGAGATGTGTGTGCAGAGATGTGTGTGTGCTGAGGTGTGTGTGTGCTGAGATGTGTGTGTGCTGAGATGTGTGTGTATTGATATGTGTGTGTTGAGGTGTGTGTGCTGAGATGTGTGTGCAGAGATGTGTGTGTGCTGAGGTGTGTGTGTGCTGAGATGTGTGTGTGCTGAGATGTGTGTGTGCTGAGATGTGTGTGCTGAGATGTGTGTGTGCTGAGGTGTGTGTGTGCTGAGATGTGTGTGTGCTGAGATGTGTGTGTGCTGAGATGTGTGTGTGCTGAGATGTGTGTGCTGAGATGTGTGTGTGCTGAGATGTGTGTGTGGTGAGATGTGTGTGTGGTGAGATGTGTGTGCTGAGATGTGTGTGTGCTGAGATGTGTGTGCAGAGATGTGTGTGTGCTGAGGTGTGTGTGTGCTGAGATGTGTGTGTGCTGAGATGTGTGTGTGCTGAGATGTGTGTGCTGAGATGTGTGTGTGTTGATATGTGTGTGCTGAGATGTGTGTGTGTTGATATGTGTGTGCTGAGATGTGTGTGCAGAGATGTGTGTGTGCTGAGATGTGTGTGCTGAGATGTGTGTGTTGAGGTGTGTGTGCTGAGGTGTGTGTGTGTTGATATGTGTGTGCTGAGATGTGTGTGTGTTGATATGTGTGTGGTGAGATGTGTGTGTGTTGATATGTGTGTGGTGAGATGTGTGTGCAGAGATGTGTGTGTGCTGAGATGTGTGTGCTGAGATGTGTGTGTGCTGAGATGAGCTCTAACAGTGTGATTAACTTTGTGACCAACTGTGACCTTTTGTTTGCACGTGTGATCTTATTCGTGTGTTGTCGTTGTGATGTCTGTCCCCTGGACATGAGGGGGGACAAGTTTCTCTCACAGGAGACAAAAGAAGTACTGCACTACTCTGACTTACTGGTAAAAGTCATTACACGCCACATTCTAAATCTTATTCAAGCAGAGTACAGAGTCATTGTCAGGAAAACATATTTATATTTTTACATATTCACGTTTCCTTTTCTTTCACTTTGTTTCCATCACATTTATTTTGCATTGAGCATTGAGGAGAAGTTTTGTGTTTGCTTTTAACTTCCTGCTCGTCCTGTGCTGGCATCTGCTTACTTTTGATTAGCAAATATGTGAGTATACGTAGGTAAGTGTGTCTGTTTGTGAACGTGTGATGTCATATATTACTGGATTATTGTGGAAGCAACTTGTAACTGCTGTAGTTGGCTGAGCTCGTGATAATACTGTTGGATTCATTCTTTAAGCTGATGCGTTGTCTTATTTGAAATATCTCAATCAGCAAAGTATCAAAAGTAACAAGATATTATATTTATATGTTGTCATAATGGATAATATTATTGATGCATTAACTCTTAAGCAGTCTATTCAATAAACAGTTTGAATTACTCTATGTGCTACAGGGTAAAGTTTAATCCAAAGCAAAGAGTAATATTTGATATTGTAGAGTTTAGTTTGGTTTATTTATTTGCTGTGGACGTGTGACACAACATACAATCATGCACAAGCACCAGATGCACTTAACAGGATGCTGATTTATCACACCTGTCCACTGGAGGCTTTTATATTTATTATCATTATTATTATTATAAAAGTAGAAAGAAGAAGAGAAAGAAAGACTAAAAGGAGAATACAATTATAATACAGCTGTAAAAATACAGTAAAGATGATTAAACACTTCAGGTAAAAACATTTAAGTTGTGTTGCATTTTCAACTCTGAGTGTGACAACAGATGTCAGATAAATGAAGTGGAGTGTGAGGTAACACAACAGCACTTCAGTAAAGTACCAGTACCTCAAAATTATACTTAAGTACAGTACTTGTGTAAATGTACTTCATTGCATTCCAGACCTGGTCTCTACAGTTTTGTGTTGAAGGTAAAAGTGTCTTCAGGAGGAGAATCTTTAATGTTCAAACACATGAATCCGACTCTTAATAACACCTTCATCCTCCTCAGGATCCTCCATGATCCCGTCTCTGAACTGTTCCTGTCTGAGCCCGTTCCTGGTTTGTTGTCTTAGATCCTCGCTTAAAAAAACAACCTCGGCTATGAGAACAGGCCGCCAGGAAGCCTCAGAGGCGGTTCCTGGGTTTTGGGTGACTTACTCTCACGCAACACATGTGTCGGCTGGTCCCCGGGAGGTGGAGGGGTCCTCCCCTGCAGGTCAGGTTACCCAGAGCAGCCAAGGGCTAACCACTACCATCTGGCCTCACCTTCCATGTTCACTGCTGCTTCAGGTCTCAATGGCTTCCACATGGCGCCCCGCCATCTCAGACATAACCTCGACAACACACAAACACACAGGGATACACTTTCATAAAACTGGTGCACACACAAGGTGGACACACATACTGTTCAGGCACATACACATACTTTACACAAATATAAGAGAATGTATTAATTCATATTCAACAGTTTTTACAGACAAAAATGTGTCCGGATTACAAAATCTAAAGTTGTACGATCAACAAAAAAGACACAAAAGAGTTAAATAATGTTGACTTGCAACATGCACTAATTTGGCTTCATAAATATATAAAATACATAAATATATACATGCACATTGCACACCAGCGTGCATCCTTATCACATTAACATATGCACACACAACCCATCATACAAAGATATGCATGTTAGCTCGTGTACACACACACACACACATCCGCTCACACAACTGCGGGGGTTTCAGGCAGGCGGGTGGGGGTGTGAGGGGTGGGGGGGGTGGTGGTGGTGGTGGTGGGGCTTTAATCAGGAAATTCACCTCCAGGGGTTTCATGTAAGCAGGACTGGACGCTGCTCTTCTCTCTGCTTCACACAATGAATCACGGAGACAGCCGGTGCTTGAAAGCCTCAATCCACCGTCAATAAAACTAATGCTATCACAGTGTGCACTGAAATCTATTCTATGGGTTTATATGCAGCATGTGGAAGAGCCGACAGTGTTTGAGATGAAAAGTAGCATCGCTAATTATACAGATTTAACATGAAGAGTACATTTTAAAGGGACAGTTCACCCCAAAATCAAAATACATGTTTTCCCTCCTACCCGCAGTACTGTTTATTCATCGAGATCATTTTGATGTGAGTTGCTGAGTTTTAGAGATTAGAGATTCTTAGTTTGTGTCTCTGAACTACAGAATATCACCGTGCAGAAGGAAATGGTGTTTTCCTGAACTGAGCTGTAATGTTAGCTAGCTCAGTCAGCTGAGTTAGCCAGGACTGGCCATGAGTCGATGCACTCACATTATTCTGGGGGCCGATATTGAACTTTTTAGCCACGAGTTACTTTGCAGATTGCATGCTGCAGCACATTTTAAAATTAATTTATTTTATTGTCAAAACACTGATTCCAATAATCAGTGGATAATAATGGATTTCCATGTCCAAAAGAATTGACAGTAACGATATCATCACGATACCTACCCAAACATCTGGTAATGTGGTAGAAGCTGGCAAGCGAGTTACTGCGTCTTCTTCTAATTATTTTTTCTGTTTTTAAGGCACATTAACACCACGGGAACGGACAGAAATAGAAATGATTTATGATTTAAGAGGCTCTGTATTATTTACATGTGCATTATTATCATGATATCAGTATTTCAGTAATAATAATTTAATAAAACGTGAAAATATCTTGTTATGTTGTGAAATGTTTTATATTATTACAATTAGTTATCATGTTATAACATGAAACAAGATGTGTAACAATAAACATTTCACATAATAACACAACACTGATCTACTTTTTCCTTTTCTGGCGTGTGAGCAGTAGCTACACTTCCTAATTCCTCTAAAAACAAAAACATAAGCGTATGGAGGGTGATTATTTTTAACCTGAGCATACTTTGTGATTTGTGGTTCAGAGACTCTCGTGAAAGAATCCATCTATTCATTGAACCATCCTGGTTAAATAAAAGTCAAATCAATGGAAAATAAAACACTAAGGTATGATCCGCTGTAATGAGCTGATCCAAAGCCTGTGTTCTGATATTTACTGTCAGTCCATGTTGTGCTGTATAATGAGGGGAATTCACTCCAAGTCTCCCTTTTCCCCCTTTTTGATGAAGCCTGTCACAAATGTCTCATTTTTAAATTCCACTGTTCAACCCATGATTACATTGAATAAAGGAGGGAGCAGTGTTTCTGTTCAGGTGTCTGAATCGGCCTCTAATTGCACAATGGCATTGTAATTGCCTGACTACTTCTTCTAGACCTGGGTACTTATAGCATTAGCAGTGACAGCGTATTTGACAACACAAGAAAAGATCTCATTTTACCAGGAGTCCGAGGTTTTCAACGGAACATGGTGAAGTCCTGATTCATGAGGAGTGCAGTAAAAACAGAGGCGAGCGTTTGGCTTCAGAGAAATCAAAGCCATGACACCTGTAGGTGGCATTACACTTCATCCTTACACCTCAGTACAATTTCATCTGTTTTACTTTGTTTATATGTGGCGGACCCTGCCACTTTTCTAGCTTCAAACAGTGATCTGGGACCTTATTTTCCTCTGAGAACAGCTGGTTTATTCACTGATTATTACCTCATTAATATTGTAAATATTAACATTCTGAGTTTGAGTTTCTTCTAAAACTACATAATGCCCCTTTAAGGAATCAGCTTCAAAATCTTTTTGATGGTTCAGTGTTTCTGCATTGTGTAGGACCTCAGCGTTACACACGTTTACCTCCAGATACAAGTCTTCATCATTCATTGTTCTGACGTAATGAGTTTTGCTTGTAGTCAGCACCAACATGAGATCTGACGTCTGGGATTTGGATTTACGACAGTGGTGTTGCACTCAGAAACTGTGGGAGGCGCCAGATCGCACAAAATGACAATTTCTACAAGATGTTGCTTGAAATCATCTTCAGCGTATTCGATTTAAAGCACTGTGGGATCGTCTGAGGTCAGAATGGATCATTCATTCATTTAATCTCAGTTGTTAGTTTACATTTATTTATGCAAGTTATTTTTCACAACTTTTTAACTAATGATGCTTTTTTTGATCAAGGCAGAAGTACAGGGTTCATGTTTTAAACTAGGGTTTTAAAAAACAACATAATGTCAGAGTTCTGCGCCATTAATTTTAGGTGGACACTTCTGTATCTGTTGTCAGACTTCATCGATGTCACTGATGCTCTGCGGATGGTACCAGTGATGTTCTGGGCGGATTTAATAACCCTTGGTTTTCTTGACCTGGAGCAGTAGATCGTTCTCAGTGCACCACTCTGAGACTGTCGATTTCCTCCCGATATGAACGCTCAACGTTGTTTATAATATTTTACAAAGTGATGAGGACAACATTGGTCATTTCAACAGTTGGTGGGAACATGTTCCCTGTGGTTGTATGTCATAATAACAGGAAAATATCTCGGCATTACATAACGAACATCCTGTTATAATAAAGTTTTCATGTTATAAACTGATCTGAATTTCTATTTCATGCAGACGGCACACAGCAAAGGTCACCTGAAAGACTTTGAAGCAGGGAAGTTTCAGTTCATGACCAGTACCATAACCCACAGTCCAGAATATTTACCAGATCATGATATGAATCAGTGGTCGAGTATATTGTGATAGATTGTATCCACCTAACAGCCCTCTCCTATTACACTTAATGGTGCAGCTGACCTCATGTGACTCTGCCTCTTGTTCACCAGTGTGATGAGACAACGTTGTTAAATCACATCAGTCATCCTGCATTTACATCCCCACCATCAGACTCCTGAGATGAGATGTGAGAGACGCAGCGCTGCAGCTTGAAAGAAGAGTAGCTCAGATAAATCCTCTTTAGCACACCGCTGCACCTGCGACATACAAATAATTTGCTTCTCATAGATTCACACTGCACAGAACAATAGCATCTGTGGCGCCGGGTGACAACTTATCTGCCCCAGCTGAAACAGGAACAACATGCTCTGTCTCAGCGGTAATCTTTGATCAGCTGAAACGCTTTCTGTGATAAACATTGACTCGATCCCCATGGGCAATCACTCTATAGTGCTGGCATCGTGGGAGGTAATGTATGCATAGACGTGTTGAATTCGCCTCGGGCCCTCACACACACATGCACGCACACACACAGGGCATACACACAGTGAGATGAATTGCTACGCCACCTAGAATAAATACATATCAGCTACAGTGAGCTGGGGCGCTTTGCTCTTTCCTATTAATCCTCAGCATGGTGATTTATTGCAGTGTGCTTGTCAACAGCCATATAGTCCCCAGGAACTGTGGCCGGCCCAGAGAAATAGTGGAGTTTAAGACTATGAGGCCCAGCAGCTGCCCCGTGCTGTATTTACTGTACGTGCATCCTGGTCCACGCTGAAGGTGAATATATGGGTTGGCTGAACAACAACAACATTTTGTGCAGAGAGGAATGGGCCTGTGAAATAATCTATTCGTCATAATCCAACTTTTAAATTGATGTCTCCGCAGACGTCGCCGCCACACAGATTTGCATTTGCCAAGGTGAGAGGCCGGGATGCTCAGCAATCAGTCCGGTGCAGGAGAGTGAATGCTAAAGGGCCCTTCTGTAAGATGTTTCCACACACTATGCATGGCAGCGCATATTCAAAATAAAAGGACTTCCACTGAAAAACAAAGACTGGCAGAGCAGCAGTGGGACTCTGATTAGAGAGCACCATCTAGTGGTTGTTTATATACTGACGTGTATGTGGTAATATTATACTGTAATACTTCTCATGTTTAATCTATTGAGATCCAGTCTTCTGTGAGGCCACCGTTATATTGAGACATTTCTGTGCTGACACATATGGACCAGGTTTTGATTCATATTTTCCTTTACATTAATTTTCTTTTGATACTCTTCAAAGTGTATAACAGGCTCTGAATAGCTCTTCTTCATTTTCTTCCATGTTATTTGTCCCTGTTACATTTAGATTTTCTATGACTCAGTTTAAGTGTCTGTGTTTTTCTTATATATATTTTATTTTCTTACATTTTTCTATATTATTACATGCTTTCAAAATGTGATAGAATTGTGTTCATAGGGACATTTAGTTTCATTCTGAGGCACATTGAGCCCTTTATTAGCACAGAATATTTATTTATCTATATTTATAGTTTGGGGACAATTGTTCTCCTATTTTTGAACATTAAGATTTGATGTATGTTTTTGTGACAACTGTTCCCTTTTTTCTGTGTATGTTTGTTTTGGATGTATCTGGAATATATAGTTTTGTATGTGTTTTATGCAGTTTGTCCGGTCTTACTTATTGTCTGGTAGTTTGTATTGTGGCTACGACCCTTCAACACTTAGAGTCCGTCTTCAGGCGAACACTCAGATGGATTCCATCATCTTTGATTGTTGTCATGTATAATCCGTATTATCACGCTGATGAAGGCTCAGTGATGAAACACGTTCGTTAATTGATCCTTTTACTGTATTGACCATAGAGCTAAAATCTGGTACAGCTCATTCCTCTGTGCCATTGTTGTCCAAAACCTATTAAAAACACATCAGTGAGCCACTCTGCTGCACTGGGTGACATTTTCATTCATTATGATGAATATGGTCACTGTGGTGTTTCCCAATGCACCGTCCTGCTGCTGGAAACACTCACTACCGACAAATAAACAATTCATTCCTGTTTGAGTAGCTTTTTAAAAATAAAAGCGCATAATGACGACCTGTTTTTAAAGATTTACCTCTCGCTCAGAGCTGTACACATGAAAAGTACTGAGACAGTAAGAAAATATAAAATATCACCAAACTTATCCTTAAAATTTCAGAAAAATCCAGTGTTGAGTAGTGATGTGCATTCTGTCAATGTTTCATCCAGCATCCAATCTGCATTCACAATTTAGAGATCCTTTGATTTACACCATTCTCACCTCAAGGTCCATTTGGTAACGGTTCTGGAGCTCAGTTCAAAATTAAAAATTCTCTTTTTATGGACGAAAAGCTGCTGATGAAGACCATCGCCGAGTTCAAAGTCAATCTCATGTTCGTTCATTAACTTTTTCTTAAATAACAGTCTATAGTTAGTCTTTAGTAAGCAGCAGGTTGAGTTTTCAGGATCGTGAAAACTGTTCCCGTTTATATTGTGCATGAATTAGATACAAGTAAAGGTTGTGCACTATACAGTAAATGTGTAGAGAAATTACAGCATGTATGATAATTAAAGGCTTTAGAACAGCAACTAAAGAGTTGGGATCAATCCAGTCCAATATCCATATCGTGTGTAAGTGCTGATGTAATTGATTTAATGGAGAACGGTCCAGATCCTGTACACATCGGTGTAGTTTGAAGTCCTAAAACACAGAAATCAGTCAGCGTCTTTGCAAATCCAGTTCCCTCTTCTCAAAGTCTGAGTTTTTTAAATTGGGTTTTCGGTTAAATGCCTGAAATAAGGTGTGTAGTTACCACAGGCTGAACATATTTACACGTTTTGTTCTCCAACATAAACTCAATCATTAAATGTCCACAGCTTAATTATAAAGCTCTTCATGTGTTAAAAACGGTTAGCGGTTGCTAACAAGTGTCTGAATGAGACTACAGAGGTTGTCGGGGACATTAAACGTCCTCACAGCGAACACGGAGACTCGTCTCCTCACTAGTCCGTCTTTACAGGCCCACTTTAGTTACACACTGTTCTCACTCTGACTTTACAACTTGTACATTGATCAGTTTATAGAAACCTGGATAGTAATTGTGCAGTAAGACGCTCAGTGGTGGAGACATTATAGCCTAACATGGAGGACCACAAGTGTCATGGAAACAGTAATAAAGCATTCAAATAATTGTACTAATGAATTAGTTTAAAAAATAATTTATTAATCTATTAATTAATAGACTAAACTACTATATTTTAATGGGTGATAAAGAGGAATTATGAATCGAATTTACAAATGAAATATTAATCCATCAATAAATAGTTCAAATTAAAAAGGGATTTACAAAAACAACATTTAACAGACAATACGTCCATAATTTTAAAATACATTCGTGAATTCATAAATAAAAAATGGAATTTAAAAATTGGTATTGGTGACAGTGGTAATAACAGTAATATTCAACTCTTATCAGCAGCAATAACGGCAGATATCCAAATACTGCTGAACAAAAGTGGAACTGTGCATCGTTACTACTAACTGGACTTTGAGCTGAACGGTTGTTTCCAGGGTCAAGAATGAACTCTGAACTTCAAATCTATTCTTTTTTTTAAACTCATTTTATTGTGAATTTGACACAGTTACAACACACAACAGGAACGGAGCACCTTGTCATACCTCCAACACCAAGGTCACTTTGACTTGATAGCTACAAACACACAATAAGGCCACTCCACTTTGAACTCTATTGTCCGTTTGAGAGAAGACAGCGGCTTTCTTTCTTCATTTGACTCTGAGGTCCTGCAGTGGCAGAGGACCGTCAGGGACTACAGACAGTAAAAACTAAAAGGTCTACAGATCTCACGTCACACTGGATCAGACTGTCGTATGTTGAATGACACAGATGTTAAAGAGTTGAGGTGTCAGCAATAGTTTTTACTGCTATGACACAGAATGACAGTGGTTTGGTTTAACAACTCATGTATGCATCTTAATCAGCGTCAGCTTCCACACAGTCCTGAGCAGAGATGAGCTACAAACACATTTTATTATGAAATACTTTTTGATAAGTCCTGAAAACCGGTGTGCCAGACTGGAGCCTGCACAGTTCAGTTTGTGCTAATGTCAGATTGACTGTTTCAGTGGGATATTGTGTGGATTTACAGCGAGAGGGCGCTGTGAGGCAGCAGTTGCAACACAAGCCTCCTCCTCCTCCTCCTCCTCCTCCTCCTCATTTCATTCAGCTCCTCTCTGTCACCATCTCTCTTCTTCACCTCTCAGCCCTCTTCATCACGCCTCCCTATATCCTCCCCCTTCCAGTCTATATCTCTGCTCTCCTTCATCTCCTCATCTCTCTGCTTCCTCTTCCTTCCCTTCCAACCCCCATCACTGTCTCCACAGCTCCTCTCTGTCTCTACTGTGTGGGCACAGCCTGGGTTTCACCTCCGCAGGTCAGCAGCTGCATCAGGCTTCCTGAAGCGGGCCGGCTCAGCCCTGTGGCCCAGCTGAAGAACAATCTGGAGGAAACAAGGAAATGAAAGCAATATTTAACACATGTTGATTCTACCCTCTCAAAGAAACATTATGTTATTTCAAAGCAGCAAACTAACGGATTCATCGAGTACCTCATGTGGTAACTGTACCAGGGATGCATCCGTATATTGGCCAAATATCAGTATCAGCCAATATTTGCTTTATTGACATTCACATACATCAGTGGCCAGTGTTTCTATGATGTGACACAACACATTTAGAGCTGGCATATTCATGAGAGACTGGCTCATGAAATCCCTGTCATGAGCTTGTAATACTCTTGATTGACAAAGTAGTTTTAGAGCAGGGTAAAAAAAACAGTCAGTTAATGTCAAAAAGTGTTATTTTAAAGGTTGTTTCATGAATCTGTGCTCTTTCAATGACAGTGTAATGACGGGCTGAATGACATGTTTATACTTCAGAACCGCAAGGTAAGTATTGTTCTACAGTACAAAACCTCTGGTATTAGGATGTCAACTTTTAGGAGCGTTCACGGACAGTTGACACATTTACAGTTCTCAACTCAAATAAGACCAAATACATGCTATTCTCTAAAGTTAAAGACATTAATGACCCTGGGTTATTTATCACCGCTCTCACAGGACACAGTATTGACAGAGTCTCTGAATATAAATATCTGGGTATCTGGTTAGATCAAAAACTCACCTTCAAATATCACATTGATACTCTGTCAAACAGAACCAACTTCCCATTGTTCAGCAGAAAACGGATCGTAGAAGCCGTATTCTTATCTGTTTTAGATTATGGTGATGTCATTTATAGGAATGCCTCTGCCTCCACACTTGCTGCCCTGAACCCCATTTACCATTCTGCGATTAGATTCATTACTGGTAACAGCTTTTTGACTCATCATTGTGTTTTATATGAGAAGGCGGGCTGGGCCCCTCTAGCTTTAAGACGGGACAGGCATTGGCTCTTATTTATTTATAAAGCTTTAATAAGAAAAATGCCATCATATATTACTTCTTTGCTAAATCAGTCTCATACTCCATTCTCAACCCAAGTAACTGGTTGACACTCAAAAAAACAAACACCTCATTTGGTAGAACTGCTTTTAGTTTCTCTGCAGCATCCACCTGGAATCATTTTCAACTAACATTAAAACTACAGACACGTGTGTCTCTGGGTCAGTTTAAAACTATGATAACAAACTCCTCTGTCTATGAATGTAACTGTTTTTTAAATGGATGAAACTGTCTTCTGTGCTCTTTCCTTCTTTAACTTGTGCTGTGTTGTTGTTGTCTTATTTGTATTTTGTGTTGTAAATATCTGACTTGTACTCTCGACATCATTGAAAATGAGGGCTTGCTCTCAATGATTCTCGAGATTAAATAAAGGTTTAAAAAAAAGAAAAAAAAGAATGTCATTTGTTTGTCATTTAAAAGCCAGGCAAGTACAGAAAGGAGACAACGAAGCACTGAGTGCCAACTCTCTCCATTTCCCACCACTGAGATTATTTCTATTTCTGTCCTCGGACCCGCATCTGTTTCCTCAGGGATTATCAAAGTGGATCAAATCCCATCTAATCTCCTCTGGCATACACAGAGACTAAACACAAACTGAGCTTAGTTCTCTCAAAACACACTGTTTTCTGTAAGAAATGGCTCATTACTTAAATTAATTAAAGTTTTTATTAAATCAAGGACAAAGTCCAGGTACGCAATTTTATGATCGCTAACATAAACACCGACTCCAGCAGTGTACAACATGACTAGAGACCAGGAGAAAAAAAACATTGTGAATATAATCATGTTCGTAGAGCAGATCTGCAGACAGACACAGAACCATTAGTGGCCTCAGCACTCACTCTGCGATGAAGTCCAGCGGTGTCCAAGAACTGAAATCTGCGTCAGGCATGAACTTCCTGTTCATTGGCGTATCCAAGGTAACCCTGTCAAATTAAGTCAGATGACATCAGAGTGAGCAGCAGCGTCTGTGCGAGGAGAGAAGAGAGCGAGCCGGCAGACTGCAGCAGCTTCACACACAGAGAGACACTTATATCATGCCTCTGTTTTATTGTCATATTCATGACTTCAAATATCACTGTGGTGATATTACACCATGTTAACCATGTTAATGTTAACATATGATGTCCCTGTGTAACAGCTTATAAACCACAAAACATCCTGAGGTGTACTGAAGTGTTTTAGGGAGACCTCATGGAACTAGCTACACTTAAGTACAAGAACATATACAGTATTTTAATAACCAATTCCCCTGACATTATAGATGATTCAATTCAGACTCAGAAAACAGTCTACAGTGAACACAATTTAATCTCTTAGGTTTAACACTGTCCTGAAAAGTTATTGCGTATATTATTTTGAGCCATTTCCATTAATAACCTAATTGTATTTAAGGACCCAGACACACCAAACCAACATCAAAGAACTACTGTAGTCGCCTCATGTTGCCTGTGTCTCGGCCAAAAAGCTGCACTTGAACACACCACAAAGACCACAGCCAGCGATCAACTGTGTGAGAGGACAACCCTCCATATGTCGAGGAAGAGTTAGTCTGTATTCATCATTTTAAAAAGGAAAACCTGCAGAAAAACAGATCTTATTATAAAGCAGCGTTTTTTGACACCGCTCTTACTAATACAGGCAAAATATTTATATATATTTATATTCAACATAACAAAATCTCTTTTGGAAACATGCCTGAGTGATTCATGTGGTGAATGTTACTGCACATCAAATACATAAACACATCAGTATTTACAACGATAGCTAAAGTTAACCAGGGTTAACATTATTAACAGAAGCCCAATGTGCAGGCCTAATTAAAATGTGTACATCAATAAAATTATATTAACCCACTAGTATTTCTGGTGCCAACTAGCCGGGTAGCAACGTTTTATTGGTTAGTCGACTAATCGCACACATCCTTAATTACAATAATGACTTCTTGTCTTTCTGTACATGCTTAGAAAAACACACAAAAAGGCTGCAGTTCAATCTTCACATGGCCTCTGCAGGAAAACACATGTGAATGTCCACAAACGCTGAACAGTGTTGGTATATATATGATGGCACAGCAGCACTGGGGGGTTGGGGGATGCAGGCTGCAACAGAAATGCAAGTCATTGGGCTAATGCTGAACAGATGTGACAGCCTGCTGGAGAGGCAGACTCGCTCCAGCCTCATACAACCAAACAGAGAGCAGGAGCTGGATACACCCCTGAAAAGCCTTTTCTAGCTTCTCACGGTGACGATGCAAAAACACTGCTTTTAAATTTAATAAGCGGACGGACGAGGCGATCGTGCAAAGGGTACAGTGTGCGTCATTCATCTGAAACAGATCATGTGCACAAGCAGAGATCTATGGCAGCCTTTCACGTCTGTATATCCGGGCCGCTTATCTTCACATATCTGTCGAACATCACAAAGGAGGATGAAGCACAGTTCATTTTACAGCACAATAGCTTTCATCTTCACTCCCTTTACTGCCGTCTTGGATGCTATTTAAAGCCGCACTGTGCAAGACATTTGTGTTGAATATCAACCTTAAAGAGCAAAACCAGGCTGTAACAGGAAAGAGAATCCCATCCACACTAACTGAGACCTTCATATTTGTCTTGTTTTGTTAATAAAAATCTGCTGCCAACAATAACTAATAAAAAAGGAGGAAAAAAAACAACCCAATAACAAGCAGCGGGCGGTGAGTGAGCGCTGAATCCAGGGGAAAATATATCTTTTGTCATAAAGTATCACAGACGATCCAGGTTGGTAAACATGAATGAGCTGTGAGTCATTTACGAGCATCATGTTACAATATCTCAGGATATTGAAGTTCGAGGACGTTTAATAATTTGTCTTTGCCGACAGTATTCAAGGCTGTCTGGTGAAGTATGAAACTCTCTCCTTCTCTTTTGCTCAACATTTTAACTAAAATGCCAAAGAATACAGATGCTGCAACTAACACTTATTTTTTTATTCATAGATGAATCTTTCCATTATTTTTTCAATAAAACCAATTGATTGTTTTGTCTAAGAAATGTCAGAACCGTGAAAAATGCACATGGGTTTCCCAGAGAGAGTGACGTCTTCAGAAGTCGGGGGTTATCCTGTTAACAGCCCAAAACTGGAAAGATCATTAAAATACTATTATATACACATTTACCAATAGTGGATAAAACAAATAAATTCATGGACAGATAAAATCATGATTCCCTCAAATATTCCTTCCATTCTCCACAGAAGCAAAAGGAACCTAAAACTAAAACAGAGTTTTTGAGTGGAAGTAGGTCTAATAAAGTGGTTGTTCTTTTAAATGGTGGGTAAAGTAGATAATCTTACCAACAGAAGACAAAGTTAGTAAGATTTGGTTTGTAGCAACATTTTTATTCCCCTATAAAGGATTCTGGATTATAATAATAATTGCAAAACTGGACACAAAGTCTCCATGTCCAGGTCTAAGAACACAACCATGCTCTCCGGCCTGCAGGCAGCAGATACAATACTCAAAAAGATCTGTAGTGGACTATTGCTGCGAAAAGCCCCTACACATCATTGAGATGGTTTGTGCATCATGATCCAAGTGTGTACACAACATTTCACAGCAGTACTCACGGTAGTATAGCCACAGCAGCAGCTCCTGACGGCATCCCGCTGTTCTTTGCTGCAAGACTCTGACACAGCTGGTGGACGGCAGCTTTGGCCATGCCATAACCCACCATACCTGAGGAGCACAGATAGGATATCTCTTGTAGTGTCCTGGAGGAAATTCAGTTTGCAAAAGAAACACACACACACACACACACACACACACACACACACACACACACACACTGTGCCCAGGAGAGGAGGAGGACATTGATATAGTAGAGAGAGGTCAAGTGTAAAACATTGGACAATCTGTGGAGGGAACATTCTGAGAGTTTGAGTCAGTGAGCAGGTAAAATGCAGCCGAGTCCTTGTGATATACGTCTGTGTGGTATAAAAGAACTGCAGCATACAAACACATTCACATTTACTGACTACATGTGCAACATTATTACTGCGTGTTCTCTTCTCTCTAGTCAGTTTGTTTCCACATGATTCCAGCCTTGGATAACTTCCAGGACTGTTTTGTAGCTTCAGCATCTGGAAACATTAAGTTCCTCCGCCTCCCACCCAAAAACATGTAAAAGAGGGTTTCTAAAGAATGCCAAGCATCTGCACACCCGACTAAACCAATCTTATGACAGGCTTACAAAGAACTGACCAATAGGAACAAGGGGTGGTGACAAGGCTTTTATCACAAGCTTTTGTAAAGGAAGCACGAGTTCGGGATGCCGGTCATGCAAAAGTCCAAGGACAGTGAACTCAACACTGCTCTGGTGTGAAAGCACCAGTTCAGCCTCCAGCTACCTGACAGGTCACATGACAACGTGCGTCCATCAATAATAAGATCTGCTAATTATCAAGTCCGTCAGCAGCAGCTTACATCCAGGATGTAGAAGTGAAGAGGTGAAGGTTCGTCTTACTTTAAGCATCAGTCTTGGCTTTGGTAATAATAATCAGACATATATCATATACTCTTAACAACTAGTTTCAAAGCGTCTTAGCTAGTTAAAATTATATTAATGTGCAAACTATACAGAAGCAAAAATGTCAAATATTTGCTTCTCAAACATCAGGATGTGACAGTAGATGAACAGTCTTTGGGTTCTGAACAGCTGGTCGTCAGCACTTTGGGAAATTGTGTTGAGTATTTTTCACAATTTCTGACATTTTCTGATATTTTTGACCCAACTGGCATAATTTGGTCTCTTAGTCAATTATTATTATTAGTGGGCGGAATTTTTGAATAATATTACGTTATTTTTGTGTAATGTCATTTTAAATCCTCCCAGTCTTCATCATTAAACGTCATTATTTAATGTGCTGTGACAGCTGTGTTGCTCTTTATGTCAGACCTGGCTAGTTAGTTAGTTAGTTAGTTAGTAGGTGTAAATATTTCGTAACAAGTAATCTCTACTTCAGAAACAGTTTGTGTGTTGCCACCTGTTTTAATTCAGTAAACTAGAGTGAATAACACTGTCTGCAGTGCATCTGAACACTGAAAGATATCTTTTGCATATCTTGGAGGATAATCAGGTTGGGGATTATGGAAAAAAATACAAGTCACATGAGAACACAGAGAAGACTCCTGCATTTAGTCCCTCTGTGGTACAAGCTCTGTTTTAAATCCAAAATCAAGGGTTCGGATTATTAAAAAGCCCTTCACGTGGTTCGCCCCCTTCTCCGAGCTAACTGACGTGCAGGATATAAATAAACATAAGTTAAAATAAAAACGTGAGTATCAGGCTCCTTTGTTAGGTTTAAAGAAATGTGTGAGATAAAAATAATCAGATAAAAAGGTTTGAGATCTTTAAAACTAAAATTTAAGACATAATTAGTATGCACTAATTTTATTACCTAATGTTAATAAAAATGGAATTTTAGGCATCTTTAGACATTTTAAAAGGACCTCCCACATCTTCAGTTACTCTGCCTCCTTGTTTCCACTGCAGATTATTTTATAATAATAATAATCTTTGTTCCACTTTGTTTGATTGAAGCAGCAGAAAGGGTTAACACAAGCATCTCTCGAGAGTTACGTTACATTTCTTAACACGTGGCTCTTGATACTGAGATACTGACTCCCGTTTAATTAGATCACACAGATTCAGGATTCTGGAGATAAACTGTCGCAGTTCATTTGTGTTTAAAATACAGTCAGCTCTGCAGTGAGACAGCTTCTGGTACAAATACAAGCTCAGTAAAGAGAACAACAGATATCAGAACTGTATCATCATCATCACCATCATCATCATCATCATCACCATCACCATCATCATCATCATCATCATCATCACTGTCCATCTGAGCGTGGAGCCACAACTGCTGAGTCATTCTCCTCCTAAGCCTGCAGCCAATGAGTCTATGGGCTTTGTGCTGACTGCCGAGGCAGGGCTTTATATTGTATTGTAGAGCTCGATCTCAGCCAATCACATGGCCGGCTTGGATAGAGAGAGAGGAGGCTGGACATCACATGGCACCACACCAAAGCCTGTCTGGATCCTACAGAGGCTGGCATGAGGCCCGCGGGTGTCACATTAACAATGACTGACTGTAGGTCAAATTTAATTCACCAGCACAACATCCAAAACAGGCAGTTTCTTGTGGAAGCCTCAGTTCATTCAATTCTAGAGCTAGTCAAAGATATTGATTAGAGACTGACCGGTAGGGCTTTTTCTGGGCTGACACTGAAACTGATTATTATGAATCAAAGAGACTAATAACTGATAAACGTTTGCAGGAAAAATTTAAACCTTCTGTGTCAAAACTTAGAATAAACAATGATGAAATATAACTAAGTACAAGTTACTCAAGCACTGTTTTAAGTAGAATTTTGAGGTACTTTACTGGAGTATTTCCATTGTTTAATACTTTATACCTTTACTCCTTATGTACTTTGTACATTTTTGTAGATATGTAGTGTACACGGTTAAAAACACAAACCAAATCACAGGTGTTTGTCTCACATGTCTGTGTGGCTGTTAATCTGTATATTTGCTTAATTCATGTTTTATATTGACACACAAATGCATCGTTTAATACGGCTGCAACTAACAATCTGTGCTCTGTCATCACTGGACTCACATCATCAACTGTTTATCTGTCAGTGGTTTTTCTTGCAATAAAAAAAATCATCACTGATAACAATTTCTGTTGAGATATTTGATTATTGTTAATAATAACAACTCAGGACGGTGGTGTAGTCCGGAGAATAGAAATAAATCTGTACACATTATTTTACAGAAACTAAACTAAAAACAATCATTTTTAGCGTCTCTTTAGCATTTTTTTTTCAACCAATGGACCCAAACCCAAAGATATTCAGCCGACTATAATAAATGACAAATAATGCTGAAGATTCTTTTGTTGGAGAAGTTGCAACAATCAACATCTGCTGGATAAATGACAAACTAACCGACTGTGAAGTAAGTTGCTGAATTATTCTAATGTCCGTTCTGTTGCCCTCTCGTTATCACCTTCTGTCCCTAATCAGTTACATTTTAACTTTTTATCTGGACTTGTATCGAGCAGGTTATAATGAGTGAGTAGGTCAGAGTTGAGTCACTTGCTCAATGACACTAACAGAGCAGAGGGTTGCCGACGGACCAACAGGCTGTTGTGGGAATCAAACCACTGACTTGTTGTTTATGAAACCCTCGAACCACCGAGCCCCACAGCTTTAACAGACCTCATCAGCTATTCCATCTTTTTCCTTGTTTTGTTTCTCAGATCCATTTTATCGACACCTTCCCTGCGCTGTTGGGAGCTGTGTGAGATCCAACACGTCTCTGATCAGTGTGTCAATTCCCTCGTCCGAGCCCTGCAGCGTTTTCTATTACCTCCATTATTTGAATTGGCAGGTTGGACAACAGAGACATCTGCGCAATCGAGTCTCCATTATATCACCGTCTGCCTGCAACACTGACGTGACACACGGCCAAACCGGGTCATCACAATGAGAACGGTAAACAGAAATGTGCGCCTTACCTCCAGTGCCTGACAGCGCTGCTTTGGCCCCGGCCAAAGTCAACAGTCCGCCTTCCTTTAGGTGCAGAGCGGCGAGGCGGCTGGAGATGGTCGAGGTCCACACGCTCTGTTTCCACATCATATCTGTGTTTTTGTATAAATCTAAGACAGAAATAACAGGAAAGCTTCTTTTCAATGCTGGTGTCTTATACTTTATCCAACATGATTATTCCATAGATGCATCACCTTATTTAGTGCTGGCCTTTAAAAGAATAGTTTTGGGGAATAGACGCTTCTCTGCATTCTGGTTAGCTTAGCTTAGCACAACTAACCAGCCACTCAGGGCAGCTTCGTTTTACTGTGCAAACAATGGAGCAGTATTTATCTTCTCGTCAAACATGACTAACAGCAAACCCAAAATGCTAATAAGCTGCACAATGAGATATCATTTCTGCTCATTACTAACCACAGAACTGCTGGCTTCCCTTTATATGCAGTTGGTTTTGAATGCTAGCTGTAAGATAAACACAATAAACTAACTGGAACTGGAACTGGACTGGTCGGTTTGGTTAGGTTTACTTGGTTAGGGTTAGGCAAAAAAAAATCATATTTTGGGTTAAAATAACAAACGTAAGTGATGTAAATCACATTACGTAACATATGTGACATCACTCACATAACGTACGTCACATTAGTTATGTCATTGACGTACATTTACTTATGTTAAATACATTAAAAACGAATCAGTCTTGACTCTCTGGTCTGCAGAGGTAAAGTCCTGTGAATGAACCACCCGGCCACGCCCCAGCTTCAGCACAGGAGGAAGACGCTACGCTAGGAAGGTAACTATAGTGTCAAACCTTGAAGCGTTGGGCCACTGACCATGCTGCATTATTATTATTATCATTGATGTGTTGGTAGTGAGAAGACACCCTGATGTTCAATGCAAAGAAATTTTTATTTTACAGATAGGTTGAAACAGCACTATTAACATGGAAGAGAGGCTAATTTCCCCTGTTATTATATACGTACGACGCATTAGAGACGAACACAGGACCAATACTGGTGACATGTACGTGAGGGGGGTCGTCTGTCAGGTGTTTTACCACTAACCACCTTTGAGGTGGAAGAATAAAAATGTGGTTACTCTTTGGACTGACCAAATTTAGCAGAAGCTAGCAGTGGGCCTCCTAGCTGAGAAGAGTCATTAATACATACTGTTCCCAAAGTCAAGAATGACCATACATCCTCAAATTATATAAAACCCATTTTATTACGAGTTTATTTAGGCCAAGTTTAAATTTAACCATGGACTGCTGCAGGAAATGAATGGCTGATGATTAATGTAACAGCAAACAAAGGTTGAACTCTGACCTTTGGAGCCACAGCTTCCTCCCGCCCAACCTCCTGCCACACACAAGATGGCATCCACCTTCTGTTCCCCGAGTAACGAAGCCACATCTGCCGTCACCTGCACAGAATGACAGATGATAACTAACACCTTCTCATGACGCCACAGGCGAACGGCATTTAAATCTCACTACGCTTCAGCTCACACACCAGCTGGAGATGCTGAATGCTGCGTTCAAGTCAACAAACAAAATCAGGGTATTTTTAGAAACATTCACAGCAGCCTCCAAGTGATGAACACCACTTTCTTAACAACAATAATAATAATAATAATAAAAATCACGATCAATATAATACATTTTATTTTAATGAATGGCACTGAAGATCCCCTTACATTTTATCAGATAAGTAATAAAACATACATTATTAGGACTAAGTATGTGATATATGCTACTGGAGTTAAACAAAGTCTCATAAACTGGCCAAGCAAAGACATAAACATGTCACACACCATCCTGCATCTGATAAGAACTGATGGTTACATGAACTGTTGTTTTATATATTTTTATTCATCTTGGGCCGACCTGTACAGGTTGTACGCCTCTTTTCGACCAGCTTTAGGGCTGAAATTCTGACCAATAGAGTAATTATTTTCTTGACTATACGATTAGTTGTGTGATCTATAAAATATCAGAAAACGGTGGAACATTATGTCCTCGAATGTCTTTTTTTGTCCACAACCCAAAGATATTCAATTTACTGTCATAGAGGAGGAAAGAAACCAGAAACTATTAAAAATTAAGAAGCTGTAATTTGATACGTTTCTTTTTAAATTTCTCAGACAATTCAATCAATTAACAAAATAGTTGAAGATTACATTAATAGTTGCCAGTGAATCGATTAATCGTTGCAGCTCCATCAGAAAACAGGTCGATCAACGTGTAAAACAGAAAAATATCAGCGTTGGATTCTGAATTGGACAAAAATTCTCACTAGCTGTCACAAAATATGGATGTTGGCCATCAAACAAACTCTATCATGTTGAAGAATTATATAATATAATTGATTAGACTGTAATTGTTTCAGCACTGCTTCCAGGTATCCTCTCCCCTTCTTTTCCATGCGACTTGAACGCAGCATTAGCATACACAGTTTCTAGCAAAACTATTGTGAAGAAAACGAATAAAACACGAAACTACTGATTTTTATGAGCTGATGTTTTCATGTCACGAGTTGGACCTGAGCTGCAGGTCAGCAGCTTCACTGCTGCGTTAGCTCCGGAGTCTGACGTGAGTGACACACAACAAACCAACTTGTGTTTGACGCAGACAGGTGAGCTCACCTGTCCCGCCTGCTCGGTGAAGGACTCGCTCATCTTCACGATCACGTTCTCGTTCGCCTCCTCGTTTGCAGCCATGTCGATGCAGGCGACCCACTGTCGGCGTGACCAACAGTTAGCTAGCTCATCATTTAGCAGAGCAGAGAGTTAGCATGTTAGCTTCGAGGTCTGCTGTAACTCACCCAGCCTTTGGTTTTAAAATGTTGGACGCACTTTGAGCCCAGAGCGCCTCTTCCTCCGTACACGATGACCCGCTGGGAAGCCATGTTCACGCTCTGATCGGCAGCGAGCTGTGACTGGACTGTGGCCGAGCTTCAGCTCATATACCCGGGCAGAGGCAGAGAGGAGGGGGGGCGGTTCCTCCGCTGCTGCAACAAGTTGGCGGAACCGATGCTGCTTTCAACGACTGTCGGAAATTACATGATTACACGTTAAACCGCCCCTGATGCAGCGTGTGTAGGACCCAAGGTGCTTTTAGGCTCACTGTTTTATTACAGTCTTATAATGTCTCTGCTGACTCAGAATTTATATCCCTAATGTAATAATACATGTGTCTCCCCAACACAGGAGGTCCTCAGGTCCTCAGGTCGAGGCTCTGCTGTCCACTTACATCTGAAGGAGACACATCATTCCTCTGAGGACAACACTGTAAACATGTTGTCCAGAGATTATTCACAACACGCAAAATACAAATTCAGATATGTCAGAATAAACAATCAAGTGAAACTCAAATATCCCAACATGCCTGACTCATTCTGAGTTGTGTTTATATCCAGTGTTGTAAAAAACACCCCAAAGTACTGTATGAGTAAGAATATATCTTGTTAAAATATTACTTTGGTAAAAGTATCAAGAGTCATCGATACGGGTAGTATTTGAGTAAAACTCTTAAAAGTATATAATATTAAATGTATTCAAGAATCAAAAGTACAAAAAAGTGAAATTACTCAAACATTTACATGAACAGGAAACAAAGTCGACCGACTTTCCAAATGATCAGAATCAGTGTTTTTCTATTTTATGCAGTTGCTGATTAAACGTGCTCATTGGCTCTGATGCAGCATGTAATCTGAAAAGTAACTGAAGTAGAGTGAATGAAGTGGAGTAACTGTAGTGGAGTAAATGTAGTGGAGTAACTGTAGTGGAGTAACTGTAGTGGAGTAAATGTAGTGGAGTAACTGTAGTGGAGTTACTGTAGTGGAGTAACTGTAGTGGAGTAAATGTAGTGGAGTAACTGTAGTGGAGTAAATGTAGTGGAGTTACTGTAGTGGAGTTACTGTAGTGGAGTAACTGTAGTGGAGTTACTGTAGTGGAGTAAATGTAGTGAGTAACTGTAGTGGAGTAACTGTAGTGGAGTAACTGTAGTGGAGTTACTGTAGTGGAGTAAATGTAGTGAGTAACTGTAGTGGAGTAACTGTAGTGGAGTAAATGTAGTGGAGTTACTGTAGTGGAGTTACTGTAGTGGAGTAAATGTAGTGGAGTAACTGTAGTGGAGTAACTGTAGTGGAGTAAATGTAGTGGAGTAACTGTAGTGGAGTTACTGTAGTGGAGTAAATGTAGTGAGTAACTGTAGTGGAGTAACTGTAGTGGAGTAAATGTAGTGGAGTTACTGTAGTGGAGTAACTGTAGTGGAGTAAATGTAGTGGAGTAACTGTAGTGGAGTTACTGTAGTGGAGTAAAAAGAACAATATTTGCCTCCAAATAATATTGGAGAGGACAGATAAAGTAAAAAGTAGTAGAACATTAAGACTTCGTTACTCCTTCTCTAACCATCCTGTTATTAAAATGTTACTTTAGTGAATGTAGGCGATGTAATTACATGCAGGAAAATGTAATAATTATGTATCATATCATTGGATTATTCTTGCTCGTGCATTAACATGAAGCGGGTTTAACTGTTGGTTGAGGGGAGTTAACTGGAACTGATGAAGGTTTTCATTATGGATCCATCTTCGATTGGTTTATACACAGAGATGCTGGAACAGTTACTCATAAACCAGCGACACCGTCACAGTTTCCCTGTTTTATCCAACCAATAGTACAAAATGGATGGAAAGTGATTATTTAAATTGTTGCCGAGTCATTTAGTGTCTTCTCACTGTTTAACTGATTCATTGTTTCAGCTCTACTCTTATTTACTGTTGGGTAGATTCATTCATAAGAAAACATCATATTTTAAAAGCTCTTCATACATTTTCTTTACAAATATCTTGTAAGTGAACTAGTAACTAGCACAATGTTTCCCTCTGAGATGTTGTGGAGTAAAAGTGCAAGTAGTATGGAAAGAAAATACTCAACTAAAGTACAGGTACCTCAAAATTGTATTATATGTTTTGAACTGAGAGGATGATGTGGATCAAATCAGAGATGTTATAGGAGACAAACCACTGAAAGCATTTTAAATAGAAGAGTTGTACGTTTGTATGACACATAACACCTCTGCTGCATTTTTAAATAAAGGTACTTCACTCTGATGCAAAATCCAATATTGCCATAAAATAGCCCACAAGTACGGAAGCCCTAAAGGGCCATGCATTCATACATTTTATTTCCTCTGTTTTCCCATGATAACGAGTTAATTATTAGGGCCCGAGCACAAATCTCGTGTGAGGCCCTATTGAATTTGCTCAGATTATTTATTAGGACCCGAGCAGGGAACCTGCAAGGACCCTATTGTTTTTGTAGTGATTATTCTTTTTTTAATTTTTTTTTCTTTAGGCCCAAATGATCGCATTTTCCACTGCCTGAACATACCCCAAAACTCACCAAACTTGGAATATACGTCACACCTGGCGAAAAATGTTATAATCTGTTGTCGTTGTGAATTTCCATCACTAGGTGGTGCTATAATCAAGGAAAGTGCGTTTTGGCTTAAAACTCCCATATACTTTGTCACACATTCAAAAACCTTATATTCACGCGTTCAGTGAATTGTGCTAAATCTCCTGATATAGGCCACGCCCATTTCCGCCGGCCGTTTTTTTTTTCACAAATTCGCAAAATGTCGCGAACCTACTTTTTCGAACTCCTCCCAGGCAATTTCACCAATTTGCAAGAAACTTTGCACACAGCATCTGTGGACTCTGCTGACAAAAACGTATTAAAGGAATTGTGATAGTCCAAAGAACGCCCAAAATATAAAACAACAATTTCATGCACATTGTGGTCAACACAATTGTCTTGCATATCTTCACCAAATACAGTCCGATTAACACACGGACAGTTAAGGCACGCATACACAATAATTGGGCAATGGGGCCGGATAAGCGGCACGCCTCGACAGCAGCACGCCCCAACACGCGTGGACTGCGAAGGCCCGTTCATCACTGCTTGCAGTTTTATTTTAATTAATTTTTATTAATTTTTATATGTGAATATTAGCATTTTAGCTCAATAGCTTCCAGGTCATGTGATCAGTTGACTCAAAATCATGGTGGGATCATGTAACTACACTGGCTGCATGAGATACACCTCTTGTTTTTACATGTTACGTCTCTAAATATTTATTAAAATAATATAATATTATCAAAATCAGTGTATATATAATTAATTCAAGATCTCAAGATAATGACTGTGATACGATAGGCCTGAGATTATGGAGACGCCCGGGACCTCGTAGCTGGTCAGCTATGTAGTTAACGATGTCATCAGGCTCACTTAGATTGCGCCGCTGATATAGCTGAAGCCTTGCTAACTGTCTTTTTAGATTACGCACACTAATGTGTATATTATCTGTAATAGCAAGGCATAATGCTATTTGCTATAGGTCTTGATCGATATGCTCCTGCTCCTCTGACACTGCTACACTGAATGATGTTTCCTGCAATGATTTAATATACTACACTATTGTTTTGTTTTTTCAAGATTTCAAATTAATTATATCGTTATCTCGGGAAAACAAAGTTTCGTTATCTCGAGATCTCGAGAAAATGATGCCGTTATCTTGGGAAAACGGCAGTTGTTATTTCGAGATAATAACTTGAAATCTCGAGAAAACAAATGAAATTAACTTAATCACGGGGAAACAGAGGAAATAAAATGTATGAATGCATGGCCCTTTGGGGCTTCCGTACACGAGGACCTCATACTGTTACTGTTACAGGGATATGAGTCCAGTACACCACAAGCTGAACCTTCAGCTGGCTATCAAACTCAGATCGTCTCACATAAGGAATATTGTCAACCATATTTCTGAACTGATTCCAAGCAAACAAAGATTTAATTCTATGTGGGTTCATCAGGAAAGTAGTTCGTTAGTGGTTGAGACACTGACCTACAGCTAGAGGCTGTGCTGGTTTGGACACTGTTGTTCTCTAAGCTGAAGGTTATTATCAGTGTTAAAAGGTCCAGTGTGTAGTATTTAGTGGCATCTAGTGGTGAGGTTGCAGATTGCAATAAAAGGAAATACCCTCATCTCACCCTTCCTACGCAGTGTTAAAGAGCCAGTGTTTGTTCTGTTCAATGTGGGCTCCTTTAGAAACATGGCAGTGCAACATGGTGAACACTGTGGAGCTAAAAAAGACTGTTGGTCAAGCATGAAAAGCTGAAAGGGAAGGGTCGTTACACCCAACAAATCTACATTGTGTGACATCTGATGAAGAAATGCCTATAGGAAATAAAAACACACTTCAGAGAGCAGGTTAAGCACTGACACCCCCCCCCCCCCCCCCCCCCCCCCCCCCCCCCCACACACACACACACACACACACACCCCAAATGATTGACAGGGCTGATGATATTGGGATCAAACGAGGCAGGGCCGACTGGTTTCTGCTGATGAGGCCGCTCTTACACTGTGAGCAGGAGCCTCAGGAATAAATGAAAACATGCCAATAAAAATAATTCAGCGGTTAACCTGCTCTCTGAAGTGTGTTCTTCATTTTCTGGTGGCATTTCTTCATCAGAAGTCATTTGACGTAGATATGTTTGGTTTTACCGTGTTTCTCCCATTGACTTCAATACATCTGCCACCACAGTCTGGCCACAAAGTGAGAGTCAGTGACGTAATGAACCTTCCTTATTTTTTAGGTTCCTTGATGTGAAGCATCGTGTGTCCTTTTATCAAAAACAGCGATAAACCTGGAAAACTTCATCAAAACATCACTAAATCTGAGACTAGGAACCAGCGAGGCAACTACAGTGAAAACGATTCAGGGATGAATGGAAATGAAGCCAATGTTAATATACTGGAGGAGGTGAGGAGCTGATGGGAGGCAGGTGAGCAGAGCTGGAGGGGGGGAGGTCCACACCCACAGCACAGACAGAGACACAGGGAGGAGGGAGGACAGCGAGCAGCCACGGCACGTTCATGATAACACAACAGTTCTTAGTTTCAGGTGATTACACACTGTTGATATTCCAGTTTAGACAATGATCTCGAGTTTAACTACGATGTTTATGTGGTGTTGTGACAGAACTCAGAACTGTGAGAGTTACAACTAAACACAATGAACAAGGATCCTTTGCAATACACTTAAATCCAGGAGAACTAAGTACAGAAAAATCAATTCTTCAACTAGAAGAAACCAATTATCCTCCGTTTAGTGTTTGAGAAGGATCGCACAGTTCAGATGGAGAGAAACCTTCATGAGGGCGCTGTGTTTCTGCCAGCCCCTCGGTTTCATACAGTGAGCACTAGGTGCTGCTGTAAGACTGCGATGCTGATGACACAGCAGCGAGTCCCAGCATCCCATTATTTTGCTGCTGTGCTATCTGCACTGTGCCAAAGCAGCGTGCCACCGAGAACATCGAGACATCCCCGGCTCTCATGAATAATACAAACAAGATGGCCTCGGCTCCGCTGTCACTGTAGTGAAGCCCCCGATGTGTCACACTCACCTGGATATGACACACACTTCTGCTACGAGGGAATAAATGCTTGGTTTGTCTGGTTTGACATCCACGCACTCACACACACCCACACACACACTCACACACATCCACACACGCACTAACACGCACTCACACACATCCACACACACACTCACACAAATAGAACGAGAGTGTGAGAGACAAATACACGCTTTCACTTTTTCCAGTGTTGTAAACAAAAGTCTTAAGCCCTTCCTGAATAAGAGGTATGAAACACATGCACACACACACATGCACACACACACACACACACACACACACACACACACACACACACACACACACACATTTCTTTTGGAGTGTGAGGCGAGGAGGAGCTGTAAGGCTGATGGGAGTCGGTGAGGCTGACCGAGCTCGCTTCTCCTCCAGAGCTGGGTGACGTACAAGGGAACACAAAATAATTATGTCCCGCTGTTTGGTTCAGGCCTGGAGGAGACATCCTGCAGGTTTCTGACAGCTGAAAAAACACAAAATTGTAAGTATACTGTGGAAATCTGTGCCAGGTTGAGTGTCTGTCAGCAGCTCAGCAGCTCATGGCGTGAAGTGGACACTGTAATGACTTCAGCGGTTGTTGTTGTAGAAGATATAGTCTGAGTGGAGATGCTCGCTCAGAGATACGAGATGAATGAATTTAATTAGGGGCCATTACATTAATACTCCTAACTGCCTAGGAAAAATCCTGTCTTACTGTTACAGAGGTGATTCTCTGTGTCTCTGATCTCTTATCTCGTCTTAATTTAAGACATCCTGACTAGAACAGTAAACTTCATTCCTCAATCGGCCCCCGCCTGTAATCTGCCTGTATTTGTGTGTAGGATGTGCACCAGGCCTGTAGCCATGCTAACAGCTGTTTCATGTCTCATGTCAGTGGCTAGCTAGCTTGCTGTAATGAAGAAGAAAAGAAGGGCATTCAATTTCGATGCGTCGGAGGCATTAATTTTGTGTCCTAGAATAAAGTATACTCATTAATACATGGGTAGGAAAATTAACAATTAACTAACATCAGTGTTAGCTTCTCCAACAGCTACAGTTTGAGTAGCCTTTCAGTTACTGGCAGCTACTTTGAATTCAGCACAGGGTCAGACTGAATTCGGATTCCTAACTTGGGACTTCTTCAGTTATGACGGCTCTGTAATAACTACATTTCTATCCAAAGATAGGAATTTTTTCCTAAATGCAGTTTGAGAAAATGTTTCCAAAATCCTTCGAAACAGAGATAAGATAGGATTTCATACTTATAGAAGTTTCTCTAATGAGGCTCATAAATTGGTCACCATGGCAACTAGCTTAATTGGCACATCGTCAGATTTCTGTCTCGATGGTTGAATTTGATCTTTTATCTTTACCAACTTTTTCAAGTGAGATTGAATGAAAACGTTCTTCCTGCAGCTCTTGTGCGGTATGAGCAGTGTTAGCGCTGCTACACGTCGCTCTTAGGAAAGGATCACTCTTAATCTGCGTTTCTTGGAAACTTTCTCCAACAGATGCAGCAGAGGAGCAGCAGAGCGAGGAGCTTAGTCAAGATCAGGGATGCAAAGTTTTGACCATGTCACCAGCTGTTTCAGCGCCTGCACAGTGAGGGTCGGAGTATTTTCTTTGAAATGTAAAATATCTTTGATCGTTGGTACCTTTTGCACGTATTCATCACTCATACATGTCGAGATCCTTTTGAAGAAACTCGGATTAAACGTGGGATTTTCACATTGACAATATGAGTGAGTGAAAGTGGGTTCCATATCATGTACACTTTTCACTGATTGAGAAGAGGATATGAGAGCTACTTATATCCACCTACTGTCCCTGTCAGGAGACACTCAGGCTGTTTCTGTCTCAGTTTGAAAATGTGACAGAACCTCTCCAACATCTTTATCCTCCAGCTTATCAGCCTGAGTTTGAGTTAAGATGTGAGGTGTGACGTGGAGACTTTAACAGCCGTCAGCCTTATCATCTACGTCTGAAAACCTCGAGGCCTCTCACATATCTTTAACTTGTGCTTTGTGACTCAACTGTTTTTATGTCTAGCTTACATATGAACATGTTCTCATAACTGGGTTAGGGGTTAGGGGTAAGTGCATCCCAATGTGAAGCATGTCCTCATTATACACTGAAATGAAGTAGTTGAAATGTTTTCAGACAATGATCATGTGATCTTGATGACTAATTTAAATGAACTGCAAATGACCAAGACCTGCGATGTATCTAAACTTACAGGAAAACACTGACTCCTGTCAGTCAGTTACGTTTGGATCTACATGCTACGTGCAAATGTAAATCAAAATAACAGATTTATTCATTTATGTATTTATTTATTTAAACACGGGAGCGGCAGAAATAAACTGTGGACTGACACCTGATCACATTTTACAATTTGAAGTAGAGTTCAACTCCTGAAAGAAACATGTTTTAAGTACAGGTTCTCACTGGATTGATGAAGTTCAGGCTTTTTTTCCTGAAGACTGAAGAAATATTTACCTTCCTAAAGTAATTTCATTTTCAGGTATTATTCCGCTCTGCTGGTTTATTTTAACCTTCCTCACTTCCCCACAACCATAATGAGTGTTATCTTACCCTAACACTTTATGTCTTTGTCACTACGTGCTCTTATTTGGTTGAAACATGTTGATTATGTGCATTTATCTTAGTTGTGCAGCACTTTATTTGTTTTCGCAATGACCCGTATAAATACATAATCACAGTTGTATATGTGGTCGAGTGCCGTTACCTTTTATAAAGGTGTGCTCTGCATGTTTGAGCACACTGCTGCCTTCAGAGGGGATTTATACTGTATATAAATTATATAGCTATTCAAACAGCCATAACTCAAACATTTTAATGCATACATTAGTCGGTGCACTATGTTGTGCTTTGACTCCAAAATCAGCTGCTCTGCTTCAAATCAAACTGTTTCACAAGCTCTATTAAAAGGTCAAGTTATCGTTTGTTTGAGTGATTCCACAGTTTATGTTCAGAATACAGAAATGTAGCTCTGTATCCAATAAACATAGTCTACTGTGCTGGCAGGTTAAATGCTGGATACAAGTCCTGCAAATAGATGTAAAGATGGAGGATTTCTCACATGCCGCTAGCAGAACTGTTAAACTCTGTAGAAGCAAAGCATGATACAATAGAAAGAAACTGTCAGTAGAATAGTTCGGGCACAAGCTGGAGTTTGCTGCGATGGGATTTCCCACAAGTACAAAAAAGGGAGAGGGCACACCCAAATCCTGCAGGAGCCTCTTTCATTTCAATGTAGTCGTTTTTATGTTCAGCTCAGAGGAGTAAAATATTCCAACTGCTGCATTTCATCAGCTCGCAGCAGTCATTCAGCTTCAAGACTGATCTGACTCGACGCAGCGGTGGGTGATGATCTGACTGACGATGATCACCCACAGCTGTGTCAGGTGGCTGGCTCTGGTGCGACTGGTGTCTTCAGTTACCTCACTTACCTCACACTCCTCTAACATGTGATGTGATCCAGCTTTGAAAAAAAAAAGGTCAGCACTGTCATGAGGTTAGTGATGGCGTCAAGGTGAAACAGTTTGGGCATATTTACAGTAAGGTTTCAAACTATGAATCAAAATGTTTGTTGTGTACAGTATGTGTCTCCAAAGCGCTGATGTGTTGAGCTGTTTTCCATTTATTATGTTTCAACTTTACGTTTCTTTAAGTTACATTTTCAATTTTATGCTCCTGACAACACCGTGCTTTTGGTCTGGTTAGGTTCGGGTCTCTGTTAGTCAGCCCAGTCGCCAGGATGTCATTTTAGATACGTCTGGACTGGAATATCACGTTCACATTATATGCTTCATACTAGCTTCCTTTTACATCCGGAGATGGAGAGCATGGTGGTGGTGTAATAACAAGTACAAGCCAACAAAGCTGCCAAACGGGCGACCGCAGTTTGAGTCTCATCACTGGACATTTTTAAGGAGACCGGCAGACATTTCTATCCGTTTACTGTAAATGTAGCATTTGTAAATGTAACATATCTGCGTGGAAACACAATGCCAGCATTTTATTCTGACAACTGGACCACAAGAACATCTGTAATGCTCCTTTTAATTCATTCTACAAGTCTGTGAATCTCTACTTGAGGTTCATGAACGGCACAGACACTTTGGTTTTAGATGAGTTCATAGTTTATGAATCACACATTTTTTATGATTTTATATTGACATGTTTAATCTGCTTAACATTAACTGTCTGCATTGTGTGTGTCCTGCTCTGCATGATGCTTCCTCCTAATTTTCATGCTGTGCGTTTTATTGTTGCTTTAACGGCTGATTTCACACCTGGCCAAGGGACAGCAGCCTGTTGGCTAACACAGCTGGCACCTTTACAGCAGTGTTGATCAATGTCCCAGAAAATAAATACATAACAATAAATAGCCATCAGACTATTCAGTGGTCCAGTGTAAACAGATGAGTGAGTCGGTAAAGTTCATTGATGCACCGATTAAGAACAAACTAATTGCTCCACAATGAAGATGCATTATAAGAGCGATGCATTAAAAAGAGATAAAACAGAAATACAAGTACATTTACTCAAGTACTGTACTTAAGTACAAATGTGAGGTACTTCCACTTTACTTGTGATATGTATTGTGTTTAATGGAACTGCACTGAACTACATCTCAGTATCTCTACTTCTTAAGACGAAGAAACTCTTTAAAAACCCAACAGAATATTAAGTAACTGTTGCTGCTGGTGTCCACATGTAAAGTCCTGCAGCGAGGGACCAGAAGCTTTCATAAGAAAAGCTGCTGTAGTTTTCCGCTGATCATTCAGAGGTCTGAATGATCTAAAAATCATAAAATGGATTCTAAATTTGTCGGGGTCGTGAAGACATCAGTGGCTTGGCAGCCGAATTTTCGAAGCTCGTGAATGATCCTGGTCTTTGTGTCCCATCAGGATAAATGATGGATCATCACTTCATGTGATGTTGTGTTAGTTTGCATGGACCCTTTGCTCTGAGCAGACAAGTGGATCCAAAGTATTCTTGGAAATGTTCCCCACAAGTATGACAGCAGTTCATTTCTGAGTTTCTCGACTACCGAGGAGGAAATGAGGTTGTTTCCACCCGTGTCCGTTCCTTTGTTGGTTGGTTGATCTCGATGAAGAGACGGATCCAGGAATTCTTTCTCATTTTCTCTAACATTGCAAGATTTGGCATTTCTCCACATTTCTGTTCATTTCTCAGGGAAAAATGCACATAAAAAAAATCTGCCGTATTTAGGTGGCTGGTATGACTGAGCACAAAAGGGGATTGTTGGGCCTTGGCAGAGGTATGCACTCTACCGTGCCATTCCTGATTTTTCTTTTAGTTTGTGACCTTTCTTTGTATCTTCTCTTTTTTAAATCCAAAGTCTTGTTTCTCTTCAAAGCATATTTTGTCTGCAAATCAAATTTGTCACAAACTTTCTATTTACTGAGTCCTTGCTCGTTCGATGCTCTGAGAATGACGAGCGGTGAAGTCGACAACATTTTAATGCACCAAACACGATTTCCTGTATCAGACAATAGCAGATCCAAGGTGAATACAATCCGTTGCTTTTACTTCCTGTCGTTCCCTGTAGTTGTGGATAAAACCCTGAAGCCAGTTAGCTGCAGTGTTTCTTTACAGACAAATGCTGTTGGTTGTTTTGGTCTCTTGCAGCAGCAGCCGGCACCGTCTAGCCAAACAGTTTGGACTTCAGTCTTGACAGAGGACGTAGCTCCAGTCCCTCCCCAGGGTCTCTCTCTCTCCCTCGCGTGGACTTTGATGCTTTTGACACATAAATCCTCCACAGCTCTTCCAATCATCCCCAAGCTGTGTCGAGCAGCACTGTGACGTTCAAATCCTCTGTTTCACTGTGGCGGTCACCAAATGGGCGCTTGGAGAGTTTTGGCCGAGTGTAAGTTTGTTGATTGTGGTGCTTCATGACTTGTAAATGTGTTGGGTTGCTGAGTGGATTCTTAATGGGAACTAATCATAGCAGAGGGAAGCAGGGAGCAGTAAGGGAGGAAAGAGATGGAGAAGGAGATGGATGATCCCACTCCTGTGATATACAGTACGCTCTGCTGCTGGTTTATTAGATACACCGAGCTAAAACTAATGCGCTCCAAAACAACAGAGCTGCAATAAATCCAACCTGCATGCAGGTTATAACACAACCATATCTTAATTCAGACGTATGATCAATTGGAGATGTTTTTATTATTTTGTCCGCCCAACTTACATCAACACAGGTCGGCTGAATGAGAGAAACAAAACTACAAATGATCTAAAGGAGGTTATAGAGAATACACTTCTCCATCTTGAACCACACCTGTCTCCTGTGTTTCCCACTGCAGTTCATAACATTGTTTTCCATCATTTTAATTTGGGCTATTTTGCTCTTTAACACGTCTCCTGTCAGACCAGTGGAGAGAAAATATCCAAAATACTCATTCAGGTGTTTATTTATTTTACTCTTTTTGCCATTTTTTGTCCAAAAATGAGTGAAATCTTACAAAACATTTCTTTACAGGCCCTTTTCTTATCCTGTGCTGACAGACATCCATCCTCAGCTTGTCTGGACAAGTTATGTCCGATTTCTTCTGGATGCTGATGAATTGAGTACTCCCACGTCAGCTGTAACTATAGTTTAACAGGATGGCCTCTTCTCATCGTGCAGTGACAATAATGAAAACGCTCTCAGTGAACACTAGATGTCCCCATGAGCCTTTGATTAAACTGAAGCAGCTCGAGCTCCTGGCGTTTCATCAGCCTGTGCACAAGCAGTTCAGATCATCATAAACATGCATTTTATTATGTCTTTTTCTTTCCAGAGCATATAATGTAGATGCAAATGAAGAGATTACACAGAGATTATGCAGAGAGGCATGTGTGCAGACATCACTAATGGCTTGTTAAAATACTAAACACCCCAGCTAAATGCAGGGCAGTGCTGTATGATCGTACATCCTAGTGGCCTGCAGACAAACTGAGAGCTCTGGAAACAAAACCCAGCGTATTTTGGGACAGGTGATCTAAACAGAGAGGATTTGATAGCAAGCTTGGGGGTGTCATGTCTCTGATCTCACAGCAGCTCGCCCTAAAGTGGATTATGAAACTGATATTGGTGTCAGACGTTTACTGGGGGGCAAGAGACAGTGGAAGAGAGGGGTCGGGGTAATCTGCTGGTAGACAGAGGAGGAGACGTCGGTGGCTGATGTAGGATAAAAGTATAGCTTTGCCTGGAGTAAGACTTAAGATCAGTGTGGAGAGGCAATAAAGTGATAGTGTGATACTGTAGCGCCTGGCGGGAGGGAGAGCTGGAAGAGAGGTTTCACAGGAGGGTGAAGCTGTGATTAGAGAGAGATTGGAGGTAAAATCCCAGGGAATCACCTCCGTGTGTGCAGGTTCTTATTGAAGTCTCACTTTCATGGGTCTGAGGAAACAATCAAGATGGAGTTCAGGAGGAATCAAGAGCAGGATTGATACATCTGTGCCAGGCTTGAACCTGGAAGTATGTTTTTATCCACATGTATGAACATATTTAATTCACATATAAGATTTAAGTTTCTTATGTGGAAATTTTCATTTAGATGTGGAAAAAGCCATTTTTGTGAATATGTGAAGATTCTTGTGAAAACACCCTTTTGTGCTTTGGATCTGGTTAGGTTTAGGAAAAGATCACGGTTTGGCTTGAAACACCTGTTTTGGTCACCATGTCCCGACATCTCGTCAGCTGTATTCGTTTGTTGTTGCCACAAACACGACTGAAAGTTGCCTCGACGTCTCCTCGATGGTAACAAGTGATGTCGTTGTTGTGGTTGCTGTCTTCACAGCCTTCTCGTCCTGTAACTCCTCCAACATCTCCTCACCATTATGAAAGTTGGGTCATAAACATGTAATGTGAACATGATGTGACGCGTATTGTCAAAAATGTAATGTATGGTACATATAACATGTACAAACTCATGACCTGACTTTTATACCAGGAGGTGGAAGGAGGGATGGTGGCGGAGTATCAGGTGAGAAGGCTGACAGGCCGGCGACGACAGTACGTGACGGCGTGTCAGCATTTGTAAGTGAGAAACCACCAAACGGATATTTTATACCAAACCATTATCTATCCCTAACCATAACCGAGTGAGCTATGTGCCTAAACCTAACCAGACCATAAGCACAGCGTTGTGACAAGAAATGTAACCTAAAGAAATGTAAAGATGCAACAGATCTGTGGTTCGTAGAAACGTACACGGCCAACATTTATTCTGCAGATCGGGTTAAAAGTTCTAGCAGCTGTTCACTCTGTCTGCACCGTCATTAAGATAAATCAGCCGAAAGAAATCACATCACTGTCTATTATTCTGCTCACATGACTCTGATCAACTTGTTTGAGGAGGTAAAACAAACGCATTCTCTCCTCACCTGCTTTTTCATTTTACGACACTGTATCTTATTTAATGAGGCCTCTTTAATCTGTGATGATGAGCTGATGAAAATAAGCTTGCTCTAATTAAAATTTGTTCTTACACAAACTTGCCTAAAATGTTGTGGTGGAGTGATTTTACACATCAGTGGTACAGGAGGCACTGAGATGTGAAACAGATAAATGCTTGTTTAGAGAAGATATCGTTTTATAAAAATGGATGATAAAAGCAAAGTTTTCTGACACATGGTTCAGTCTTCAGTCCCCGAGAGATGATTCTTTTGAAAAAGTTAGAAGTGTCACCATTTTTCTGTAGCCTTCTTCCCTCTGTACATCTTTGGAAAGCTAGTATCACATTTTTGTTGCTTTATTTTCAACAACTTTGTAAGAAAGCATTTATGGTTCTTTCAGGGACACTGAGCAAACAAGAAAAGACCTTGTCTGTTTTAGAGAGTGCTGCAGAGGCCACATACTGCACTGAGAAACTAAACGGCGATGTGAATTTTGCCGAGCGATTGATAAAGAGGGAGCTTATCTTGGAAAGGTTTTCCGACTGATGAAACCAGATTTTATTTTTGATGTTCTGTTCAGAGTCGGAAACAGTGAAAAGATAACAGCCTGGGTTCTGGCCGAGGTTTGACATTTAGAGCCAAATATCACCAGAAATCAGCTTTGATGATTCAGGTGCAGCATGCCGCGGCTTCAGACGTATTCTAGGAAAACTCACAGGCGCTGCATCAATGTTAGAAACTGGAATAAGATTATGTTAAGAGCTGGGATGTACAGCAAGTTGTGTGTCTTGTTAATGCACACAGAAGAAGAAGAAAAACGAAACGGCTGCGAGAACTAAGCTCTTGATTTAAAACTGCACAAATCAATGTTTTCATAAAAACACAGGGTTAAAGATCACTGCCCAGATTTATTGTCTGTCTCATGATGGACAGCTCGAAAAAACAATCAAAATTGTTACAACAGTACCAAAGATAGTCTTTTTTTACTCCATGAAGTCCTCGACCTGGTTCCTACAGTACAGTACCCTGGACTCACTGGATTGTACTGCGAGCATCAAGCAAAGATGAGGTGCAGCCTACAGAGGTCCACTAAGCTCAGTTCTTTCTACATCTCTACTCTTTTCATTGTCAAACTTCAGCCTCAACTGATGCCGACTCAAGTGACATCACTGTGGTACAACATCCGACTGCTCCCTCTGGAGCCACAGAAGTCTTTCTACAATGTTTCTGTCCACGTGCTCAGTAGCGCTCCATGAGGCCTGTAAGCAGACTCTGATGATTAAAAAGTGAATGACAGCGTCACTCTTAAATAATGAACCCACAGAGAACATCACCTGAGAGCCCAATCACCACAATAAATGTTCGCTAAGTTCGTATCTGCCACAAAACCAACATCTTTACGTTGTTTAGGTTCAACTTTCTATTTCTCTCTTGTCACCATGCTGTGCTTGTGCTCTAGTTAGGTTTAGGCAGAAAAGCCACATAGTTAGGGTCAGGAAAACATCTTCATTTGGCTTAAAATACCTGTTTTGGTCACCACAAATACGGCTGGAGAAGGCTGGACTGGTTTCACATGTGATCAACACGACTGGAAAGGTCCCCAGTTCTCCCTGAATACAGCCAGTGCTGCCACGCTGCGTAGACTCGAGGTGCGGTCACCTCGGTCCACCACCATCCCTCCATCTCACAATGTGAAAGTCAGCTGATAAATATGTAATGTGAATGTGATATGACACATTGTGTACAATATAAGTAGCCTATGACACATCAAACTTTGTCTTATCTGTGGTTAGCAGAAATGCTAACTGCTAACATTATATCCTGAGGACTAGGCTGCACCTGACTCAGTCTAACTACGACTTTACGTTTTCAGTTCAGTGTCACCTTTTTCTTCAGTGATGTTTTCAGCCACATAAGCAGGCAGCTGTTTCCAAGGAAAAAGCTGCGATGAACCCACAGCCACCACCTCCCCAGCACCAAATGGCAGACAGACAAAATTAGGTCGAGTTGAAGGCGACACGCACGCCACCGGCTTCATCGCTTTTCATGGTGCAGGGAATCAAACCCCACTAAACGATAACCTCAGGTTATATAAAGGTTATGTCTTGAGAAAACACCGACCTCTCTTAATAAATACGTCAGTGCAGTGGTGAGAAGTGTGCGCAGGAATTTGCTCTTTCCTGCTGGAATTAGATCAACAGAGTCAACAGCTAGCTGGTGAACTTAGAGGAGCATTTAGCCGTTAAAGAGCCAGATATTTCCCTGAGGAGCTGGGAGAGCTGAAAGGAGCTCTCCTCCAAACAGACTTTTAGAAGCTGCTTTTGATGCTTTAATAAAGTTGTTTTACTTTAGTTTGACCTGTTTTATTCACTCTATTGTCTTAATTGCCGCTGTAATACTCACTTTGCCTTAGACACATTTTCCTTCATTGTTCTGCTGTGTTTTATTTATGTTCAGCACTTTGTGACTCAGTTTTTTGCTCCTTGTCTGCTGAATGTGGAAGGTTTTAAACACATCCACCACAACAACCTCGTATATGATTGTTCGGCTGTCTCTATGCAGTCATGATAAAAAAAAGTGTGTATAAATGCTTCTTTAAGGGAATCTGACATTTTAAAAACCTTGTGATGTGTGTATGAGATTAGTTAAATTTCATCTTTATTCAGAGGGATGTTTAATTTAAGCAGTAAAGCAGCCTAATCGTTGCAAATTTGATTCAGAGGATATTGAGTCAGCGGCTCTGTACGTGTTGGTTTTAAAGGAGAGAATTATTCATCACAGATACTCCAGTAGTATCACTGTCACTTTATTAATCTCATAAACTCATAATCATATTAATCCATCTCTCCTTCCTGAGAGGATATCTCAGCAGGACAATAAAGTTCTGCTGATTATTTTATTTAATAATTAAGAAAATATTGTTTTCAAAACGTTTTGGTTCTGGTTCAACTATAGACAATGACTGTTAATGATGAAGATGCTGGCAGATGGGTGTAGCCACAACAAAATTAAGCGCTTACAGGCATTAATTAACAATATTTTGCTGAACTAACTGTGATAACTAATGATGAGACAGATGGGCAGCACCAATCAGTGAGAGCTTAATGACTCAAGATGTTACATTTACACTAAGATCAGGAATTATAGCATAAATATTGACTTACTTACTACAATTATTACTTATAACTGAAACTCAACCAGTCAAAGACTTAAAACTGTACGAGACACGTGAGTCCGTGGACACATTCATCACATGAATATATACACACACTGGCTACTGATTAATATATTTGATATTTGACATATTGGACTAAATTAGCAAAATATCAGAAGTTCTCATCAAACCACTTTTCCAAAAAATGTAAATGAAAATGAAATAACTGCAAAGAAAGAATATACTATATACTGTATGTCACAAATCAAATCAAATGAATTCAAAAATCATTTGGCAAAGTGTGTTTCTGTAAAACCACAGATACGTCAAAACTGAACTTTCTTTGTGTTGCAACTTTGGGGACCAATTCTCCATGTCAGCGACAGAGCATGAAGACACAGCGGCCGGTCGCTCCACTAAGTGATGCTGCATTTGTGTTTTTTTAACCTGGATTTTTCTTGATTTTGTTGCTGAAACACGCACTGCTTATGGCAAGTCATCTTCACTGGAGAAGAACGCAGGTGTTTTGGATTAAGAACAGAGGAATTTGAGACCACCACGGCCCACGGCATCTTTCGACCATCCAACCGACCGCCTGGACCACCCCAGGGAGGAAGATAGTCGGAATAAGAGCCGTGCTACTCCAGCTGGGTTTAAGGCTGCTCCAGTGGCAGGAAAAGAAAATGGCCAAAATTGGACTCATGCTGGCAAAACAACATGAAATCAGAGGCTCTTGTTCCCACAGAGACCTGTCTCCACCACAGTATTCACCCTGACGCAGATTCAAAAGATGCACTGCGTGTTTATACATATCCGTCTATTAATAACTGTGTAACAAGTGTTAATTTCGTTATACAGCCCAGTGTTGTATAACGACTATTTTCTGGTTAGCTTTAGGCACAAAGACCACTTGGTCAGGGTGAGGAAAACATCATGGTTTGGCTTAAAATGCCTGTTTTATGTCGCCACAAACACAGCTGGAAACGTCCCGAGGTCTCCTTTAAAATATCCAGTGGAGGCTTACAAACGTTGAAACATCCAATGAGAACGTGATATGTTTTGTAGAAATGTCAGTCTGGTGCGCAGCCTTTGACACGTACAGATGTGAGCATATCAGTGGTTTGCAGAAACATGAGCTGCCGACATTTTATCCTGGAAACACAGCTGCTTTAAAATGTACGACTATAAACATCTGCAACACGGCCGCTGCTCGCTATCTCCCTCAAGAAACGCAGATCCACACTAGAGGAACCGTGTCATCACTTCTGTTGTTTGCTTCATCTGTGATTAAAGATGACCTCAGTCTGCTGCAGAAGTAAAGTCAGTCCAGGCTGTACAGCAAGAGCTGCCATGTTCACTTGCTTTGCATAATGAGATCTGATCACAATATGGACAGAATGCAGGCATGCATATAAATCATGGCTGTAAGTGTGAGGGCAGGATTGGATTGTTCATTAGCCTCACAGAGGATTCAGATAGATTGAACTGCATGATGAGAATCAGGCCTTAAGGTCATGAGGATAATCTGATGTCAAATACAATGATTCTCCGAAATGTATTACTGAAATTGAGATTTCAAAAATAATCCAGGGGCCTTGAGTATGATTTAAAAATACTGCGGCCGGTCTGGTTACAACTGAGATGATTCTGTTTCTGTCCTTAATGAAGAAAGTCTTTGAAATGAAATTTTAAATGCATCACAAACTTTTCTCTTTTGGCAATTATTGGCATCAAGTAAAAATTTCAAAACTCTCATTTTGTAGGTGTGTATTGTTGCTATGCGTTACTCAGCACACTGATTATGTTGCTTTGTGCTGAGAGGGTGTAAATATTGTGCAATTTGACATCAGCACAATTACAAAAGCACTTTAATCAAGTAATATTTTATATATCAGGTCTGTCTTTGTGCAGATGGTCTGTGTAATGTGGTTAAGAGGAACCTGACTCGTCCATCTCGATGAAGAGACGTTTCATCTCTCTCTCTTCCAGGCAGAGTTTGGTACTGATCCAAATCTGCTTCTTCTCTTCTTCAAACCTCCATTTACCTCCCACTGCTTCTCCTCCTCCTCTGGTTTCCAGCTTCATGACTTCAACATGAAGTCGGTATCTGGATCACTTTTTGGCAGTGGTGGAAAATAACTACGTTCATTTATGCGAGTACTGTTCTACACTACAGGATGTAGGTATGTAAAGTTCAAGGTACTAAATGTCGCAACACGTTCAAGTTAGCAATAATCAATATGCAACGTCTGATTAGTCTTTTAAAATAAAGCTTGGTGACAAAGAGTTCAAGCAGGAGAGACTTTGTTTCTGAATTAAGAAATATGTATTGCAGTGTGAACATCAGATGAGAAATGAGTCTTTGTGACGTCCGTTATATTTTAAGAGGAGGGTGAAGCCGTGAGCAGGACAGATGCTGCTGCTGGTTCACTGCTTTGTAGTAGATTGTTTCTCCGTTGACACCGAGTGTACCAGAGAAGTTTCGATGGGAAATAAATGTACTCATCCATCCTTCACTAACTTGAACAGCTTGCTTTGTTTCACCATCCTCAATCATTCTGACAGTTCATTTTTGACCGTTGTGCAAGTATCTTGTCTGTCACCTGTTTCTGTTACATCATGATTTATTTTCATACAGTATTTTCTGCCGTATATGTTGAGACTTGCTCCATTTACACTTTGATGTTTCATTTATTTGTGTAGTTAATGACTTCATCCTCTTTATATACAGTCTATGCTCTAGCTAAACACACTTCACTCATTATGCACACGTTATGCCAAATCTTAAAGGAATCTATGACATTGAATTATCTCCTCTGAGCCTGAAAATGTCTCCTGCAGTTAAATCTGTGACGACTCTCTCCATTTATAGATAATGCTTGGACAGTTTCAATAAGTCCTATCACTTCCACAAATGACTTTGAGGATCATCATTGTCAGAAGATTAAAAAAAAGCATTGAAATATTGTCATCAAAGTTCGTCCACGCTCTCTTGAAATTCTGAGTTTCTCTTCCGGCCAATGATCTCATTTGCAGACCCGCTTTAAATCTGGACTGTGTCTCTTTGTGTCAAAGAGGCGTTTCATGTTTTTCTTCCTGCTGAGTCAGATTCTATTCCACATCCTCTGGGAAACAATGCTTGGCTAAGAAACACTTCAAAAGGCTACAACGCTCAGTTGAAGCATGTACAAAAAGATCTGATCAGTGGTGATCCACTTTTTGGTCTGCGTCCTCTGGGAGAAATGTTTGGCTGCAGTGAGGAACTTTCAAATGTCTCTGCAACCATAACGATGTCCAAAAATAATAAAATGTGCTCTCATTTTAATTACGAAGCGGCATGGAAAATGTCTGTTTCCTTCCCTTTATAGTGCTTGCTTCCTAATTAGAATAAATATTCAGTGTGTTCAGCACAGTGATTCTGGACTGTCGCCTTTGGAAGAAAGCACTCATTTCACTGTAGCAAACACTGGCCCCAAATAAAAGTGGAGGTGGCCTTGAAGCAGCGTGGTGGCGTGTCCTACTTGGACTGCTGTTTGGGTTCCCATCTTCAGATATTAAAGCGATGTTTGGACTCTGACCTCCGAGCCAGAGACAAAAGCTTTTTACTCAAAGTGCCGTGACTGCTGCATTATGAATGTTCCAGCAGAGTATTCCATCAGGACTGACTCAGCAAAGTATTGCACTCGTGTTCAAAGTATCACTTAAATGACTGGAGCAAAACAGTCGCGAGTGAAGCCTGCTGAAAGCATTTAGCAGAGCTGAAACACATCAGACACACAAAACAGAGAGCCGAATTTAGAGAGAGCCCTCAGTCGACTCCCACTGTTACTGCGGGAGACTCGTGATTATATAAGAATGTGTGTTCTGGTGTTAAAGGAAGAGTTCACTCAAAACTGAAAATTCAGTCACTTTCTCCTCACCTCACTGTGATTTGCAGAAACAAACTTTGCCCACATTTATCCTGGTGATTGGGTTGCTGACACTTTTAGGTGAGCAGCTTTTGCAATTTTGTCATAAAAAGGTATAAATATCATCTTTTCAATTCATCTTGGGATCTTGGAGCTTCTGGTATCTCCCAATTTACTAAATGTAGTAAATGTTTAATAGACCCGACACTTCACTGATTTTACATCAGCATGGGATTCGAGTAGATAATGGCTGATGTTGGGTCAACTGTTCCTTAAAGATGCTCTTTGTTGAAAAAATATAGAAACACTGAATGTGGAAGTTAAAATATAAGTAATAAGTCAATAACTATTCTGATTCATCAGTTAATCATTTAAAGTGAACGCTCTCTTCAGTGTTCAGGCCTAACGATGTTGTTTGAGATGGTGTGTTGCAGGAGAAATATGCAATCAGATGTAAAACACTGTTTAACAGTCACAACTCTTGGAAGTTGCCACAGCAGCAGTTGTTTCCATCGTGACAGTGACGGTAAACTGTAGAAACACACCACTCATTTGGTCAAGTATCCAGAGCTCTTTTGGCTAATTGGATAATGTGTTGAGTTGTGCCAGAACTCAGATTCAACTTTTCCTGGACAATCCTGCATTTTGTGTGAAGAGCAGATCAGGACAGCAGAGTCAGGATCCTCATTGTGATAATGTAATGTCACAGAAAGGAACGAGGAGCGGCCTTAATTTGACAAAGTGCTGACGGTCGTCTGAGCGCCGCCTCAGTAATGTGTCAGAAAATAGTGAAAAATGCTCAACTCAACTTTCCAGAGCTGACAAGACTTTTCAGTTCTTAAGAACATAAAAGAAAATGAAGCAAACCTTATTTAAGAAGCTTGTCTATCGTCGATGTACCAATCTGTTCATTGATCGATCATTTCTACACAAATTTTAGCAGCATTTTCTTTTGACATCTTCACATACTGAAGGATCTGCTATCCAGAAGTAACATCACATATATACGTAAGATTATTATTTAGACCCAAGCCACAATGCTTTCCCAAACATATCCAACTAGTTATAGGATGCTTTCAACCTCGTTCAGTCCGACTATCTGACTTTCATTTTGATCCGAACCAAAATTACAGGTGAAATCTACCTGGACTGCAGCCAAACCTGGGTCCAACCAAAACAGGTGGTCTCATTCGGCATCAATCTGAATCATGGTTCGGTTCGCTCCTAGTGTGAAAACATTATATTGAAAGGTTCAGACTTTTGGACCAATTACAGGAAGTTATGACAGGCTAACATCAGAGCTCAGCCACCCTGAAGGGTGAGTTCTGCTGGCCGCGGGCCCAGAATGAGATCCAGGTGGTCGTAAAAGGGAAGTTTGTCCTTCGTATTAGTCAATGCTACTTTTTCCTCATGGCATCGGGCACCTTTGTATACTGCTGCCGTTTCAGCATCAGTTTCTTTATTCTCAGGTGCCGTTGCTCTCCCGTCCTCTAGTATTCCCTCTATTTCATCCCCTCGGAAAACAATGAAAAAGTTTAATTTTTCCAGTTGACTCGGGCCAAATGTCAATTAAACATAATATATATATATCATGGTGGCAGCAACATGAATCTGTTCATTTATTTCTCTCAATAAACGGGAGCTGAAAACAAGCTACCTGCTGAACTGTCAACACGCTGAGGATTGGGAGACGCAGCCGACTGAGGTGCTGATGACAGGATGTAGATATGTGATGGAAAGTTCTTAAGTCCGCTCGCAAATTTCAGCGTGAAACCAAAACTAACCAGATCAAATGTTCAAAATGTAACACAAATATTAAACTTGGTTCTGACTTTCAGGTGTGAACGCACCCTTAGTGCCTAAACATTAATTAGACACTCATGAAAACATTATATTACATTTCTGCCAACAGTTCCTCTTAAATCCTGCACACTGGACCTTGAAGAAATCCCTTTTCCATTACTTATTCTAATTAGTATGTAACAATGGCCATCACTGTAAATCTCTATTTGAATACGGAGCTCTTGAAGTCTTGGGGTGATCCTTCAGCAACTGCTGCATTAATTCACAGAGGTCGAATGGAAAGGCTCAGCTCGGGAAGATAGATCCAAACTAGTGTCACTCTGTTGGAGCCGGGACCCGGAGAGTGGTGGGAGCCGTGTGCTTAGTCTTAACACGGCAGTCGCAGCGAATGCACGTCGAGTTGACATCGCAATCTGGAGCCGTGCACGACACCGTGCAGTTTCACAGGATAATGGGATGCGAAACTGGCCACATTTCACATCTGTGTGAGCGATCTGCTGCCGACGCTCGCCATACAGTGTGTCACTGTCTATTACAGTCTCCAGCACATACTAACACACACAGACACACACACTGATTATCCTCACTGTCAGTCTTTTGTGTAAATGCACACACACAAATGCAGAAGTGGACTTTCTACCACTCCACTGTGCATACAGAGTGTTTCCAACCAACGCACACACTGAACACCCACAAACTATTGTACTCTCCAACACAACAGCCTGCACACACACACACACACACACACACACACACACACACACACACACACACACGCACAATGAACTCCAAGCTTGAATAACAAAACGACAAAGCTACAACCTGCTCTGAAGACAGTTCCTTCCTCGTCTTCCTCACTTAACATGCAGGGCATTAATTGTCTGCGTGATGAATTGCAGCCCGTCTCTGCAGCACCCGTGTGACATATACACGCGGGTTGTTTATAAGCACAGATGTGGCAACGTAATCTCTGGAAACGCAGGGAGAATGTCAAGGGAGAGCTTCCTCTCATTTGCCTTAATGAATCATGCTATAACTTCATTCTGCAGGAGCAACAGCACATTTGGCAAATGTGCTGAATGAGCGTCAGCACGTACATCATGTTTGATTATGTTGATGTGACTCTGGTGGTGTATTTGCACATGAGGCGAGAACATGACTTGTTTTCAGCTTTTACATGAAAACGTGTCAGATATTTAAGGAGGAATCTCCAAGGTTTTTGTTTTCATTTCATTTCAGCAGCATCTTTTGTGCTAGGTTGTCTTTATTGTAGGCGATAAGGATTTTAATTACATTTGAGTCTTTATGAGAGAGGCTTACTGTAACGATATAAAGGTGGATGTGAGGAATGAATGCAAGAAGGGGAAGGCATCGTATCAGGCTGGACAGGGACAGATAAGGCCGGGAGAGAGAGACACTGTGGGATTGGTCTCCGGTCAGGTTCAGGTTGTATCACCCAAGAAGACTTTACCAGGGAACAACCACATCCGCCTGTCATCCCAACGCTTGCGGTCAACCAAAGAAGGACGGTAACGCTGCAAATAAACACTTAGGAAGGAGGGATCTGGAAAACCAGTGACTGACTTAAACAGTCACAACAGACCATGTACTACACCTGGCTCACCAACTGAAACTATCCAACAAGAATTTAACTCAATAGCCACCTGCCTCAGTCAAAATTCATGTTCCGGTCCCGAGTTCCTCAAAAGGTTCTTGGTCCCCTGAGAATGTTTCAACCCAGTCGCCAGGATACATTGTTAGCATTTAACGTTTCTGCAGACCACAGTGATGTCCACGGTAGACATGTCCCACTGTGGCATTTCACTGTCACATGCTTCTCAGCCACCTGTCGCGGCAGGAAGTGGAAGACAATAAGGCTGCCAAACAGCTGACTGCAGTTTGAGTCACACCACTGGACAGTTTCAGAGTGACTGGAGATATTTCCATTCACAATCAGGTGCCGACATTTCCAGCTGTGTTTGTAACGACCAAAACCAGCAATTTTTCACGGGAAGTCGGACCATCAACCCAAAACCATGATGTTATTCTAAGCCTAACCAAGTGTTTGTTGTGTGTAACCCAGCCAGAGCATAAAGATAGAAAACATAAAGGATGAAAGACATGTCCAGTTTTAACCTACAGTATCTGTGGTTCTGCAGAAATGTACTTGGACACAAGTCTGCTTTGAAGGGCTTTACAATCTGTACATAATACCACAACTGCTATTCTGTACCGGCAGTTGGATAAACCCGACCAGGAAAATCATTTAACAGAAAAAGTGCGTTTCCTGATTTTGTCGGCCTTCAGTCTTCTCCTATAAAGAATATGAATCCAGGAAGACGCTGAGCAACAACCAAGTAAAAACAGGTCGACCCGAGACTTCCTCCGGACCAAAAAGACCTTGAACACAAACAGGAAAACAACTCAACTGCCATTCAAACAGAGGAAGAAGAGACAAGAGATGAGGCGGGTCAGAGGTGATGATGAAGGAAGAGAAAGTGAGGCTGGGTTTAGAAAGCTGAGAAAAGAGGAGATGATGGATGAAACAGTAAAAGCAGTTTGACAAAATACAAAAAACTTTGCTCAAGGTCCACTTCTCTGGAGCTTTTTGGGACGGCCCGATGACCTGATGAATATTCTGTCACAGGATCTGTCGGCTACTTCAGCACCATGGATTTATCAATACACAGCACAGTTAAGCTACTGATAGTTCAGAGCCGTGGTCACGGTCCTTTAAACCTCGGCCAGATACTTTACTGTATCTCCTGTCTTCATACACTGCCTCTGATTCTTATTCACACATTTACTCATCGATATGGTAAAAAGAATCAAATTTGTGATGATTTTGACAGATAGTATGACTGTGAAATGTTTCAGGATTAGTAGGAATGATCACTTTGTGTCAATGTTTTCATTTTCACTGACGAAAACTATTAAAATCACGATGAAACAAACTCATTTTCTTACATCTGAAGAACGAGACTTCTTCTCTGCAGCTCTACAGTGATTCATTCTAACGCAGCCTCATCACACATTTCACCTTCAGCAAAAAACTGCTGCTCCTGTGATTTGGATATTCCTCTTGGTCATATTGTGATTTTAATAACACCGATATTGTGTCATTTGTGTGTCAATCTGAGAGAGATACTGATGTGCTTCCCTAGAAACTACATCCATACTGGAGGATTCAGCACCTCATGACTCACGACACGTTCATTACCACTGCAGGAAGTAGTACCAGCTGTTTTAGTGACCGGACACTTTAACATAGTTTATATTTGAGCCAAAGCTACAGTCCCTCCCTAACCTTTAATTGCTGTGTGCAGATATTGTAGAAAGTGAGACTTTAATCTGGGGTTTCTCAGAAGCCTCCAATATTTGTGTTCTTGTATTGAGCATCAAAGCAGTCGTGGGAGAAAACGTTTTGTTTTCAGACACGTCTTCTATGTTTTACACATCCATAGCTTCAAACCTGTCTGCAGTTCAGCAGGGAGCACCCATTGTTTGGTTACTGATTCACTGAAGACTAGAACACGATGAGTCAGCAACACAAATACCTCACAAATATTTGCTTTCCCGAAAAATGTATCCAGGTGTACAGAAATGTCTGCACACCTCCAATTCTTACAGTATAACATGTATTGGGACATTTTGGAACAAGTGACTTTAATACACACAAGATCATAAATGCATATATAACTGAGTGGTGGCAACGTTCAGTACAGTTTTACCTAATTTCCCCTGAGGGATTAATAAAGTTATCTATCCATCTATCTATCACTGTACAGGAGCAGCCTGCAGTACAGGACACAGGCTGAGAGTCTTAACGTGTAAATGGAGAAAGAGAAATTGATACGAACAGAAACTAGGAGGAAAAATAGGTTGAACAGAAATAAATACATGAATAAATAATGACAAAATGTATAAATAACTGCATTTGCTCATAGGATAAACACAATGTATTTTACACACAGTGAATACAGCACACAGTCATGCATCTTATATAGTACTGACCTGATACAACGTATTTAAAAGCACTGAAGGGAACAAGGTCAAACATCTGTGCCGGCAGAGTCACTGTGTGCTGCACACAGGAGTGAATCTCTGTGTGTTATTTAATTCTTCTACTCAACTCCAGTTTATTCCAGAGGGGAACATTGTTCTGTTCATTACCACTTTGTTTATTTGACAGCTTGTATTACTTTTTCATGTTACGGATTCATTTTTAAAACACAAACGTGTGTTTTAGAATATAAGATGCATTGGAACAGATGTTTTATTTGAACGTGGCTTCATCACACAGCGACCAGCCGTACGAGTAAACTGCTGCCGACATGGTGACGCATCTGTAATAATCACATATATCACGGAAAGGTGTCATTCTTCACTATGGATACTTTTACTTAATACTTCAAGAAGCCTGTTGTGCTAATAATACGTCTGTACTTTATTAAAATGTAGATTTTTTTGCAGGACTTATTAGTAGTAGAATACATTAACTTTTATTTTAGGATCTTCTTCCTTCACTGATTTCTGGTGTCTAATTAGTCCACGTGGGCTGAGCACGAGTGTGTGTGACAATAAACAATGCCCACTTCCTCCAGGACATCGGTGAAAAGTATTCAGATCCTTTGCTGAAACTTACAACAAGAAGTTTAAAACTAATGTCTTTATACAACTCATGTCAGTGAGAAGATTAACTTTTCTATGTAGTTACACTTAAAGGTGCACGAAGCAGCTTTGGGGAAGACATTTTAATCAGAAGAGAAAAATCTTCATGTACTGAATAAACTGAATAAACAAACTGACCTTAAAGGACAACACAACTTCATCCTGTTTTACTTCATGTGGCGGACCCTGCCACCTTCCAGCTACAAACAGTGTTCTGGGACCTTATTTTCCTCTGAGAACAGCTGGTTTATTCACTGATGGAAAAAATGAATATTTCTGAGTTAATATTATAAATATTAATATTCTGAGTTTGAATTTCTTCTCCAAAACTCCTCAGTGCCCCTTTAACACCTCAAATCATGAAAGATATCAGAGTTCTTGTCGTAACTTTAAGTAAAAGTAGTTGAAACACGATGAAAAGTTGGACTGTTTTAAAAAAAAGTCCTGCAAATAACACAGAGGAGATGATTCCTGACAGAGTGACGACCTCGAGCGTCGTAATAGAATAAAAGCAGAGCTCATTTATCTCAACATCATAATTCTGCATCATTTTCTCTTCTAGAGATGGCTTGTCGTACCCGCTGCCTGTGATCTTGTTGGAAAATGCAGAAGTTCTGACGTTTTATGGGACAAGAAATAATCAAATCTGTGCAGGAACGTGTGCAAACTAAAACACAGCGGCATCAGGTTCTGCTTGGATACGTTTCTCTAGATTACTTGACATGCAGGCTAACAGGAGCTTTTCCTGTCCTACACTCGACTGGATATTTCTGCTACTCTGTCCAGACGGTTTATGTAGAATGAAATTGTTGTTTGTCACATGATGTAATACCTGAGTCTCTTCCATTGTAGATGTCTGTGTGGAGCTGATTTTGACCTAATGTCCTGTCGGGCAGCTTCATCTTTAGTCTTCATCATATTTTATATATTATCATATTTATATTTGATCAAACAAGATATATTTCATCTGTAACTAGAAACGTCAGATACATATACATATATTTCTCTCTCATGTTGGAATGAAAGTATAAAGTAACATGTAAATACTCAAGTAAATCTCGTTATTGTACTTAAATACAGTAACTGAGTAAATGTACATAGTTATTTATTTCATTTATATATAAAAAACTGATGTATTTATTTTTCCTGAAAACATAATTAACAGGCTGTGTGTCCTCACACTGTGTCCAAACAGGTCTCAAACAGTCAAATCAAAAACAAAATGCACTTCTGTATTTTTATTAGAGGTCATTGTTCCCTCTTGATGTTCACCTGGAGGTCACACTGGTGATGTGGAGCTGAATAAAATGGAGGATACAGCACGTTTTTATTCACCACTCCATCACTGGAGCACGCACACATATATGAGTGTGTGTGTGTGTGTGTGTGTGTGTGTGTGTGTGTGTGGCAGCCATACAGAAACTCTCGCCCTCTCGCTTCCTCTCAGTCAAGGACAGTTTCTCTCTGAGCCGCTTCACATTCCGTCTGTGCGTCCGTCCTGGTTCTGTTGCTTACACTGCCTACTACGGGATATCTGCGATTGGCTCACCCTCCCTCGCTCTCCTCCATCCCTCCCTCCCTCCCTCGTGATTGTATGTAAATCCGGTCGGGACTGAGCCAGTAGGTGAGGTTGGGGCTGGTGGCTCCTGCCTCGGTGGCGCACACGAGACCCGAGAGCGGCCGAGGTGAGATCGCTGCGCCGTCGGAGCTGTCCAGTGCGCCGTGGTGCTGAACTCCGCTGTTCCTGTTCTGCTTCGTGCTCCTCCACCGGCTCCACTCCACCTTCATGATATTTTGGAGAAAGGATTAACAACGTCCCGTTTAACTGCTTATAGGTGCAAACTTCTCCTCTTTTCCACACGTCGGAAATTACAGCGCAGCACCAGCCGTGGATTGGACCGGAGCTCCCCATCATTAATAATAGTTTGTTGAGAAGTTCACCACTAATCTGTTGGATTATCCTCCTGGATGGTTTACGTCTGGACACACAGGTAAGAAAACGCGAATCTCGTCCGTGTGTAGTTTGTTGTTGGAGCAGAAAAAGTCTCCTCTCTCCGCCCGGACTCGCGATCAGACAGCCGGTTTAACCCTCATCATCGGTGAGGTGTCTCCTGATCCACCGGGTCACCCTCCTCCTCCTCCTCCTCCTCCTCCTCTCAGAGAACATCTCACAATCTGCTGCTTTAATCTGTCACCGCTCCAGTTTGCCGTCACCAGGTCCTGCAGGCTCCTGATGTGAAGTTGAGATGATGGTTGCTGTTATTGTGTCAGGACGCGCTTCTCCTCTGTGGCACAGTCAGTGTTTCTGAGGCGGTTGGAGACGCGCCACGTTGCCCACAGCTTTTAATTTATCCGCCTGGTACTTAGTGCGTTATTTTTTTCCTTGGCACGCTAATCCTTGAGTGACACCGTTAGCAGCAGAGGGATTATACTTTTGTTTTTCATCCTCTGCTCTGCGCCTCACTCATCCGCCGCTATATGACAGGCTCCTGCGCCCGGGATGGCCATTAGAGCTACTGTGCTGCCTGCGAGTGAAATCTGGGGTCATGTGTGTTTTTCATGTTTTATCGCCGCGATGATGCAGCAGATGGAGTCAGAGCAGCTGAACCTAAAGCAGATTAAGTTCTGACATCGATACGATTCACAGACTGAGATCCTTTAGAGACGGTTCTGTCGCAGCCTTCTGGAGAAAAATCTCCTTTACGTGACAATAACTACCACAAAATAAATACATTAGGTCAATTATGACACTAGAAATACTGAAGAAACGTCAGACTATCTGTTAGCTATGGTGGAATGTAACTATTTACTCAAGTAAGGTACTTGAGTAACATTTCAGTACTTTTTACTGTGCATTTCTTCAGTATTTCCATTATATCCAGGGAAATATGTAAGTAATAGATTACACTCCCCAACACTAACAACAAAATGCTCATTTACACAATGGTACAAGACTAACAGGGGCCAATGCTCTGCAGTGAGTACTTTCATTACCCGAAAGTAATACTTGAGTAAAAATTAAGATATAATGTTAAAATATTACTTTGGTAACTGTGAGACTCACCCATACAAATAGTACTTAAGTAGAAGTCTTAAAGTATCTGATATTAAATGTACTTAAGTATCAAAAGTAATTTTCTGGCAATAAATGTACTTGAGTATCAAAGGTATGCTCTGATGTAACTTGTAATCTGCAAAGTAACTAGTAACTAAAATTATAAAAAAATAAATATAGCACATAAAAAGTACATTTCCCTCCAGAATGTAGTGAAGTATATAATAATTCAAGTAAAGTACAAGTACCTGTAAATTGTACTTAAATACAGTACTTGTACTTGTACTAATGCTTAGTTACATTACACATGTTCAATACAGGACTTTTACCTGGAGCAGTGTATTTTCTACAGTGTAGTGTTTCCACTTTTACTTAAAGGGTAACTTCACTAATTTTTACAAATTAAAGTGTGTTTACAGGTCTGCATGTGATCTGATAAATCGCCTCCAGTGATGTCACCCAGTTGCTGTGTTGCATTGTGGGTAATGTAGGCACCGGGTTTTTAAAAGGAAGAAGAATATGTGGAACAGAAAAGGTCATGTCTGTTGTTCCTCGTATCGATTCTGATCATTTGTTATGAAGCGGCTCATAAAGAGAGAATGAAGAGAAAACCTGGCGCCTACATTACCCACAATGCCAGAACCACTGTGTGACATCACTGGAGCTAATTTATCAGACTACATGCAGCTTCTTCTGGAGCCACAAAAAGATTTATACTACATTTTTCACACGTGCAGTCGTACTCCACAAGACCTGCAGACACGCTTTCATGTGTAAAAGTAGTGGAGTTGCCCTTTAAGTATGATTTTAAGTATGTTATTGTGAATTTTACTTCAGGCGCGCTGAAAAACAAGCGCGTCCGTTATGACTAGTTATTTGTGTGCATGGCGTCACACCAAGTCTGACTCCTGACAACATTATTAATCCAACAGTAACAAGTGAAGAACGACGGTCTGTGAATCCCTCCACGTCTCTTTATTGTGCTTCTTCTGCACGATTTCGACATCCTTTGTGATTCACAAGGCGCACAGACGCTAACGATCCCAACACATTCCTCTAATTACAGCAGTAATTTAAATTCTTGTAGAAGAAGTGCGATGCTACAGAAACCATGCAGTTTGAACGCTCAGCCATCTGTACGCATTTTACAGTCCAACTTCAGTCTCTTTATTCCCCACAATGCATTCACTTTATCTGCGGAGGCTCTTTGAAACCACGAGATATAATCTATTTCCAGTGGTGCGTTAGATGAATGAGTGGATCTGTTTTTCAAGGCTGCACTCACTAATTGATTCTCCACTTGAATACGAACCAGGGACCCAGTAATGTATCATTCATATGGGCCTTATACTGTACTGTATTATATATCGAGAAAATTCATTTCTGATTTATTATCCTGAATGTTGGTTTTTTTTGTGCACTCGAGAGAATATTAATCAAACTGGTGTCGGTTTATTCTTTAAATAATGGCGTCTGTCTGTTTTTTGAGTGAACTCTTCATAAGAGTATAGTGAAGATACTGGATACTCGTCTTAATAACTGACAGTCAGCTGTTGAGGGATATTGAAAGACAGATAATGGAGTCGTCATTTTCAGCATGACTCTGTAGCTTTCTGCACTGAAATGATACTGATACACTCAGTTATGTTCAAACCAACAAGGACATTAACAAAGCCACGCAGCAGCGTTCAGGATATTTCTCCGTCACACCAAGACCAGGAAAATTCTTTCCACTCCTTTTTTCTCTCCCGTCTCAGATCCAATTAAGCCATTTAACAACAGGTAGGAGACGCTGCCAGCTGAGCAGGTAGTGGTGTTAATGGAGCTGCTCTGCTTTTCATTACAATGACTTTCTTGGAACGCTGCGGGGAGGCAAAGGCTCGTGAGTCAGTAATGCTTTTCAATAGAAAAGAAGGAAAAAAATTGCAAGAAATGTGATCAAAGCGTTTAGATCTGACAGGAAAAAGTACTCTGTGCGAAGGTGTGGGCAGCCAGTAATGGCAGCTGGAAGTAGGGGGCAGATTTGGGTGATATGACAATAAAGCTGTATGTTGGGCAGGAAAATTGCGATAGCACTTGATAATGGCACCGTTTTAGGGTCTTCACAATGATCTCAGGTGTCCTGGCGTCGCAGCAGGTTAAAAAATCTTTACCAATTACCCTCTGAGATCTCTTTATGGGGCTGTTTCGGAGAGCAAACCAGTGTTAAGAAGCATATTTTTCTCAGAGTGTTACTTCTGTGGCTTTCTGTGCGGACGGGAGATGCATCCTCGAGTTCAGCAGCTGACTTTTCACAGCTAAGTCACGTCTGAGAGCTACATTACAACACAAATGCTCAGATCTCACACTGGGCCTCTTACGGAGACTGTGCCATCTATTCTAATATCACTACATTTTTTTAAAGGGACTCATGGGAGATCAAACATCTACACTGCATCCCATAAAGATTTCTTCGCATTCCTCTGGGATCTATGCAATCGTATTTATGTTAAGGTGCCTTGTAACATCTGCCATCATAGTGTGAACTAGAATGTGAACACAACATAATGGACACAAGTGCCAAACTGCTTCTTTACAGTTTGGCAGTTATTGGATTTCATTTATTTAGTGAAGGACACACAAGAGTTCGTTGCAGATGAAGAAGTAGAAACTCATTGGCCACATTGGAAACCCTCTGAATTCATCATTATATCATAACGTTGCACATATTTTCAAAGCTACTCTTGATAAATAAAGGGTAATTACAATTACAACAACAACAACATGTTCTCACTGGGTTTCCTGTCACGCAGACGGTTTTGGTTTTATTTGCACAGGTTTTGAGATAAATGTCTCTCAATCCGAATAGAATGGATATAAATACACTATTTAAAGACTTTCCTTGTGGTATTACTGTTCACGTGACTTTTACAAAGACAGCTGTAGTCCATGGCGGATATTTCATTTCACTGTTGAGGGAACAATGACAAGAAAAAAATCTCAAGAGCAATTTCTGAAGGGGATGTCAATGGTGGAGAATTTAATGGTACTTTAGGGTTTCTATGCACCAGTACTGTGGGCGCGTTGATGCACAAGATTCAACCGTGAGCTAATGGACCGAAGAAAATGCAGTCTGGTTAAAACTGTAAATGTCTTTTTGTTCTGTTGAGTGGAAGAAGTAAATAAAAATGTCAGGCACATCTTTCATTTTCACTTAAGTTAAGTAGCTACCAGAGGTCAGCCACCGACACCACCACACGCCGGAGACGGCTCACAAACACTCATACCTGCCATAATGTGAGTGGAGGTGCAGGTAGCAGTGGACCAAACCACTGTGAGGCTTCTGGAGGGGGGACCCAATCTTATTTAAAGGTATATGATTACAACGGTAAGCTACTGAGGGGGTCCAGACCAGGGGTAGACCAATTATTGGCCCTGGTCAATTATCAGGGCAGATATTCATCATTTTCCAATCATCAGTATCAGTGATATCACGTTTGAGCCCAGAGCTGGAAGGTGATTGTGAGGTGAGCGGGAACAGCTAGCCTAAAAAACTAAAGTACACTATAATTAACATGTTATTTGCTTGATCCGTACACAGACATTTAAAAAAAATAATAATATTTTTATGGTTAAAGAATAAGTTATGCAATGTAACAAGCAACACAGCACCTGTGCACAGGATCGCCACTGTTTCCCTGGCAAACTCTCAGTGATGACAAGACTCAGAGCGCCAAGCTGTTCACCAACAAACTGTTAGCACATGTCCTGCAAATTTGCACAGATTTTCCTTTTTACAAGCAGTGAGGTATTTAAACTTCAATCACAGACAGAGTTGTGTCGATCCTTTCATCAAACCTGCAGTGAGAAAGTGAAGAAGCGTATTAACCCGAGTCAGTCGCCTGAATGAATGTTGACAATGTACATTTCTGCAAACCATGGATATGTTGAAACTAAACTTTTCTTTAGATTAAGTTTTCTATTTTATGTTGTAGCCGGTAATTAGTAATTAACATTAGTCAGGGTTTGTTTTGGCTTTAAATCAGTGTTCTGGTCCGAGGTCTCCTTGAAAGTATCCAGTGGTTTCACACCCTCTGACTCTGAGATGAAACTAAGCTAATATACATGTGATTTACGTGAGATGACACATTTTGTAGGAATGTCAATATGGCACATTTGACATGTAGAGATTTGAACATATTCCAGGTTTGCAGCAACATTTACCGATATTTTCTTCTGGGGTCTTGGCTGATTTAATACAAAATCCTAACTATTCCTTTAATACTCAAATAATGGATTTATATCTGGATTTTGTAGAACCTACCTGTATTGACTCTTTAGAGTCGATTTTTTAAGCAAGCCAAGCATGTTTTACATTCAGTTACACACATTAACACCTGGGAGTTGCCCATTACAGCCACAATGACTCCGCTGGAGCAATATGGAGAGTAAAGCACCTTTATAATGGCCCCATCAGTGCTGTTTGTATGGTATTTACTTCTTGAACACTCCACAAGCAGTTGACCAGCAGCTCTTTGTAAGGACGCTGACTGCCTTCAATGCAGGGACAAAAAATTCACGAGCCAACAGGACACATAAAATCATTATTATCATTTGTGCATGTAAAACAAATGAAGCAATCAAAATCAGTAGCTGGAAAGCTTCATTTCTTCCTGTGAGAATCTCCATTTCAAATGTTTTCAATACGGTTTGATTCACCAATTGTTAAGGCTTCATGTTTCATCTCTCAATAGCTCAGCCCCAGCCCACCTCAACAATAACACTTCTAACATTTCTTCCCCTCTTCCATCTCCCCTCTTCCCACTCGGAGCGAAGCTGTAACCGCTGCCAGCTCCCATCTGTGTCTCTGTGACGGTCTTTGTTGTTCCCCTCTTCAATATGTGGGATTGTATTGTGCAGTAGGACCCACACACATTGAGATATGTTATCCTGCTGCCATGTTTAAGAGACACTACCTCCTGACGTTCTTATGTCTCCTGGCAAGAAGGGGGGTTTGTTTGATGATGCGAAAACCAGTTTTTTCCTCCATTGTGCACATTGCATTTCTCCTTTATAGCCCACTGTTGCTGAAAGCATGCAAACAAACAGAAAGCCTCTTTTTGATGATGAGAACAGTTGTAATGTTGCATTTCATCGCAGATTGCACCTTACATGACAAATAAACTGGATTTATTGGTGTAATTTAGATTATTAGCACGTGCTTAACTTGCTGTAATGATGTATGAGAATGTCTGCTCAGTGTGCAGCGAAGTCAAACATCTCTACTGGATCATATTTCTTTGCTTGAAAGATCGGTGTCAGGCAACAGAATGAGGCTGTGTCTCCTGACTTCTCAAACAGCTCTCGATCTCTGGAGCATGACCTCTTCCACTCCATGTCTTGATTGAACTCCAAGTGGATTGTTAAATTGTTATTGTCATAACCCATTTCGTACAGTACAGCAGAACAAGGCTTTTGTGGTTACTTTTAAAGGCGAGGCCGGGTGAAATATTGAGACACCTCTGTCTCTGTCTCAGTGCTCTTTGGCAGACGGTCAGACCATATTAGAAGCAGCACAACCCTTCAGGGTGAAGGTCAACAGGCTCCGGGTTTATGAGCTAATCCTGCCAGTGTGCTGCAAGTGAGCTGATGGAAACCACGGCTTGATGGTCCAGACCAAAAATTCAACGTAGCCTACTGGTACCAATTGGGTGGACAAATTGTAGTTGTTAGCCTTCGCTGACTGGCAGCTTTTTAGTGCTTAAGACCTCTTAAAGTGATGGACGGCTGTCGTTCAAAACCAGGAAAGTTCATCCCTGGAAATCATGTTGCTTTCATTTTTTCCTCTTGTTACTGGGTGTTACTGGACTACGGGTCACCCAGAGATACTTGTAATAAGCTCTTAAGTAGTATGTAACTAGATAGTAAGTAACTGTCATCTAAGATAAGATAAGGTTAATCCCGAAGGTAACTCTTGTTCCAGAGATTGCTCCAAAAAAATATAGTAACAGCATCTAAGACACAGTTTAAGTCTAAATCATCAAGTATTTTCTAATTAAAGATACTTTTTCACAAATTCTTGTATTTTTTTCCCCAGTGCCTTTTGTCGCCCATAGACTGTGAGTTCTGGTGTTTTTCAGAGGGCGATGGTGTTGGTTGCGAGGCTTGACAGGAGACGTCACAGTCTGCCTGTGAGATAATAATGCTGTTGTGTGCTGTTTGTTGGAAGACACTCGGGGAGGAGGCGGGTGTTGCGGCAGTCTGACCATGCGTTTCATTTTAATGGCATCGCAGGTCACAGTTCACTGTTCACCGCCGCCGTGGCCAAGTGTGACGGCATTGTTCCGGGCACAGTACAGTAGATCAGATCAGTCTGATTATGTAATGATTGTTAACAATGGGAGAGCTCAGTGAGCCTCTGCCAGGCTTTTTTCCTTCCTGCAGCGACGGCCTGTACCTCACGACATTTGAAATGGTCTATAAATTAAATGGCTATAAAAGAAAAGTCAAGGTCTTTGCTGCTGCTGCCTCATATGTGGAGACTCCTGCGATCATAAATGATTGTAATGTGGAGCATATAATGCCAAAGTCCCTGCTGTCAAACCTGTGTCATACACAACTTATGGGTGACTCTGGAGGTCCCAAACCTCTGTCGTGCATAGAAATATTTTATATATTGCTGCTGCTAATTGTTTATAATTCTTGTGGATGAATTCAAAGGTAGAATTTGGGTTGATGGTACACAGAAGGCTGTTTATAGTTCTCAGATGTGGTGCCAACGTAGAAGGAAATCCTGTGCATGACAAAAGATACAGTCGAATCACATCATTTTCTCACCGGGTGGTTATTCAGAGCTGGGATGAATAATGGACTCGCTCTCGGAGGATGAATTAGCTCAAATTTTCATACAGTCCAAACTGGCAGCTGCATACTGGTCACAGTGGGCTGTCTGGCAGTTCTTAGAGGACTGATCGGGCGAGAAAACAGTAAAGGCTTTAACTAAATTCTTGTGTTTTGCAAAGTTACTTTTATCCTCTTTGATTAGTTTTTATTTAAATTAGTTTTTAATAAATATTATCTGTTCATTACAAAAATATATGAACAAACTTTCAGAAGCAAAACTGGAACACTTTGAAACACAAAGTCCATGAAGTCGCTGACTCATTTGACATTTTGAAGAATATCCTTCTTGACATTCTTGCTTTAAGTTCGATGACATTTTGTTACTTTCTCAGGGAATAATGTATGGATCTTAATGAAAAAAAACAGGTGTATTCAAGTAGCTTTTATCTGAGAGAGTACAAAAGGGGATTACTGGGCCTTGGCAGAGGTATACGCTCTTTTGAGGGGCCATGCTAGTTCCAAAAAGTAGTCAATCAGTTCTTATATCATTGATATCCAGTGATTTGGACATGAAAGAGTGGATCTGTCAGTAGCACATGTGTCTCGCTTGCAAAACTATTTTCCATGTTATATCATCATCATCATCATCATCAGAATCAGAATCAGAATCAGAATCAGAATACTTTATTGATCCCGGGGGGGAAACTGTTTTTGTTCCAGATGCTCCGTGCAAAGTAGAAATAGAAATATAGCATGAATGGAAACAAGAGATAAAGATAAAGATATAAATAGTAATAATAAAGTAGACAATCTCAAGTGTTCAATGACCACTCCAAGTATTTACATACAGTATATAGGCTACAGTGCAATATCTTGATGGTATGGTATTATATGTAATATAGACAGAAAATGTGTAAAAAGGAAACAGTGCAAATGTAAAACTGATCATTGCACATCCTGTCTGCAGGTTCAGGAGCTAACGATTGATTCCCTGCAGGATCCCTCCGCCTGTCTTAGTGCTCACTGAAAGCCCACAGTCCATAACACTAAATATCTATGGTCCTGCTGAGAACAAAGCAGGCAGCTGAGTTAGAAACACATCAGAGGCTCATTAACGTTCCAGTGATTGACCAGCTGAACTCTGGTTACCCTCACGACTTCCTGAGTGTTTCTCTCTGCTCTAAATCCCTCGTCTCTTCTCGATGTATGCACCAGTCTCACACTGCTGACATCACTGTGATCCAGACAGAAATCCTCTCACATCTCATCTACAGTACAAACGTCACGTGAGACTTAGATGAGATGCTTGTGTTCTCAAGAAGAGGAACGCCTGCCTGGTTTTGTTTCTGGTGCTGTTGTTGGATTCTGCTCGAGCACCTTCTCTCTCTGAGTGTGAGGATCATTGAAATTCTGCATTTGATTTCAAAAGTTTCTCTGCCTAGATTTGGACTGCCTGCCAGGATTTATAGCAGATTAACTTTGAAAGTGATTTAGCTCTCGGCTTCTGCAGTCGCTACCGGTGCAGAAAAATAACTTTTTCTCATCCACTGTTGCCATCCTGGCTGGCTCACATATTCCCACATTCACTAGATATTCCAAACATGTGAAATTTGATCTGTTTGCGTGACCCTGATAGTGGCAGCGGAGTATATCAAAACTTAATTAGAGGTCTGGTTGTGAGAAGAGATGATTGACAGTCACGCAGGCATAAATATAGAGGAGACACATCACGTTACTGTATCATAAACACTCTCAGGGAGAGATTGTGAAGTTCCTCCTTCAGTGTAAATGTAACCATGGTGCACACACACAGGGGATTTAGTGTCACAATACGCCAGCATAAGTTCAAAGCTCAGTGTAATCACATTTTATGCACTTGGATAGATATCTGAATGAAACAGATAACAGCCTCATAAAAAGGATGGTGGATAATGAATTATGTCATCACAACAATGCCAACAAATTTACACAAGCGCCTATCTCCTTCTTTATCTGTCATCTGGTGGCAGGGGGATGCACTGCTGTTATCCGCTTGGCATTTGTAGCCGTACGTGCCGCCTAATGAGTCGGCGATATCAGAGCGGTGGTATCCTACAGGGTTCAGAGGCAGGGCTGCAGACGGCAAGTTGCTGCTGTGAAGGCCAGTGAAAGAGAGGATTCACAAAACCTAAGAAGTCTGAGCCAATTATGCAGCGAGGCTCAGATCTAGAGACTGAGATGTGACTGATTAGGCTTTGAATGATGGGACCAGTTTTACTGGTAGGTTCAATAACCTTAAAGAACTGTGCTGATGTTTATGCATATTTTAGCTAGTAAAGTACAAATCATTTACTTTACACAGTGGACAATGTGAGGGGGTTGTTAACCTGTTCGCCCTGTCTCCATCCCCTAGTGACAGAGAGTGTAGAGGCACAGGGTTGGTTTGTTGAATGCGTTAGTCATTGATCCTTTCTCTGACTGAGGTTTGTGCATTTTAGCGTCTGTGGCCTGAACCATGACATGGCTGTGAAATATCAGAGCTCTAACTGTGTTGTGTATTGATGAATCCATGGTGCTGTGAATGCTGCTGAAGTAGCAGATGGATTTTTAGATGTGCCTTTTTCTCTCAACATCGCCCTTCTGTAACTTCGGTCTTGGTGTTCTCTGAACTCGCTATTTTCAAACTGTGCAACGCTGTGGTCATACACCTGAGCTTCCTCGCGTGGTACACAAAGGAATACCAAAAATGTAAAATATATCAAGTTTTTTGTGATATGACACGTGTCGTAGAAATATCAGTATGGAATGTAGCCTATGATACATACAGATGTGAACGTATCTGTGGTTTGCAGAAATGCTAACTGCCATCATTTCATCCTGGTGACTGGGCTGGTTGGACAGCAGTTCAGTGACCTGTAGAGGACGGGCTGTGGTGCACATCTTCCAGGCATGACGTGTTAGTGGACACAGATATGGCTCGCTGAGACTCAAGTACCCAGTGAGACTCAAGTCTCTTTTCCAGGGTGGCCCTGTGACAACATACAAAAAAAGAAAATCTGTAAATACAACAGTCATACATATTTACTAGGGATGCAACAATATTCAATATTTTATCGAACCGTTCAATACGTTCAATACGCCCTGTTAGGTTCAATACACAAAGGCAAACAATACAATACAATACTACAATAATGTTGGCTGTTTAACTTGATTGGATACTGCATATGTTTTTTATGGAAGGCAATTAAGATAAGTGTTGCATTTTTATAATAAGGTTTGTGGTTTGACTATATCTGCTTTTAATTATTTTTACATGCAATATTGCCTTTGCTAGTGTGAGTAGTTTTATATTAAGATATTGAAACCGTACCGTGGCCCAAAAACTGTGATGCATACCGAACTGTGGGAAAACTCTACCGTTGCATCCCTAATATTTACATACACATTCATGCAAACATAAACAAGCCCATAACTCAACACATATGTGCACTATTAAAAACAACTGCAAGTATCTTGTTTGAGCAGTTCAGTCACCAGCGCTTTAAAAACACCAGAGAGGAACGCCTGGCTTTAGTTTGAAAGTTATTCCACAAAGACTCTCTGCTTTTAAAATGTCTTCTGTCGCCTTAATTCATCCTCATTAGACTGTGTGTGTGTGTGTGTGTGTGTGTGTGTGTGTGTGTGTGTGTGTGTGTGTGTGTGTGTGTGTGTGTGTGTGTGTGTGTGTGTGTGTTTCCAGCATGGTATGATTTCCCTGTAGATGCCCAAACTTTTGACTTTGACTTGACAGAAAGCTGCTGAACAGAGGAATAATCACTAGTTCAGTTGCTGCTACTACAGTTAGAAGGACATGATCCCTCACTGGCTTCCCACTCACAGATACCGCCTGCTGGGAGCCGCGGGAGCCTGGAGGACCGCTGCTGTGGTTCATTTTCACCTTGAATATTTTGAATTTGATAATTTGTTGATTTTCAAGTTTCTGACGTCGTTGGCAGTCTCTACTTTTTTTTATGCAAGCTGGGTTCACTGAGCAGAAGTGCAATTTATCAGCAACGCCACGCTTCACAACGCACAGTCACACCTGAGAGCCGCCCTGAACAACCACAGGTTTCAACGACTGGCCACTGAGCAGCCCCGGTGGAGCAACTGGGCGTAAAGTGCGCCATAACAGTGGGTAATGAGGCGGTGACAAGTCAGTCAGTCAGTCATAGTCAGATTTAGTGTTTATTATTTTAGCAGAGACTTTATAGCCCCCGTTCAAACACTTGACTATATGAAATAATTGAATAATCTTTGCTTTCAACTGCACTGATTGCAATATAATCTTGGACTGGATTTATCTACTAAACGGGGATATCTGTGGGAACTTTCAGAAGTGACGTGTCCTCAGTTCCTCAACAACAGGCCTTGTGTTGTGCCTGAATGATTTTTCTAACTCCCAGTTATCTGCCTGGCGCTGCTCAGTGACCCGTACAGCACTGTGGCTGCAGTGGACGACTTCCAGGTGGGACTTTGTGTCAAAGTGAACGAATGAGGAGTTCACTGGGTGAAACTCACAGCAGATCATTCCCCGGACAGGTAAATGTGAAAAACAAAGAGCACCAGTATGGATCAGCTGGAAACAGGAAGGAGGAATTCGTCCTATAGTCTTCATTTGACAGAGAGAAGTCTGCACACATCCTGTCACCGTTATGTTGATCTGATGAACTTTTTAGCACGTCCAACAGTTACTAAGCAACATTATCATTCATGTTAAAAGTCGTGTTTCTGGCCATGTGGTGAATAGAAGTCAAATATTCGCTCTCATTTAGCTCTGCTTTTGGTCTCTGTACCCACTCCTGAGGGAAATTTCTGGCTCTTTAGCTGCTAAATGCTCCACTATGTTCAAACGCTGGTGGGTAGCTGTGTCTGTTTGGTTTTTGGTGCTGAGAAGGTAGTGTACAGTGGATTGTTAGGACTTTTGTTTACTGAAAAGAGCTGCTGGTTGTAGCTAAAATCAATGCTATAAGTGTTAAGTGTGACTCAAAACAGTAAAGTTGGAGCTGGACAGCTGAATGGTGAGATGAAGCTCTGTAAAGCCGAGGGAAGCTGCAGATTCTGGTGATGACTCTCCGAAGGTTCATCACTACGATCGATGATCTCACAACCAATGACAAAAGAAAATCACATCAATAAAAAATCCTAACTTGTGGTCAACAGAAGCAAACAGGTTTCTACCTGATCACTGTGTTTTACGTCCTACCAGTCACATTAGTTTAACTGCTCACAGCCTCACAGAGCTGATATAAGCACCTAAATGCTGTATGATGACGATACATTGACATAAAATATACACAAATTAATGCTAATTCATTAGGGTAATTCATTAATTAGCCTAATGAATTAGCTCATCACCATAACTGGTCACATTTAATGTATCATGGTGATTATGGAAGGACATTACGCAGCTCAAGTAGCTCTGCTTTGGACCTGATCCAGAATATCTGAGAGATGATTAAGGCTGTGCCAGGTTCTGGTTTGGCTCAACTATTTGGACCCAATTTAAGCTCCACAAAGAAATCCCCTTTCTGAAAAGTGCTCCTCTGATGAAAAGAAAGAAAGAAAGCGCAGCCATACTTTTTAAAAAGGAGCCCTTTTCAACTTCTTACTCTTGCCACAGCTACCATTGCTCATTATCTCACCCTGAACAGCACAAACCAGGATGCTGTTAATGAGGTCGGCTGGCATTTTACCCAGTTGAACATTTGAATAAGAGGCTGCAGTTAAAAAGGCAGCTTAAGGTGAGCTTCAGTTACTGTAGTTAATCTGTCACAAAAATACTGATCTCTTAATTCTGCAGTTAAAAGCAAAACTATTCAAAAGGAAAATTCTCATAACTCCACAGCGGTCATTGACCTGGATGTTTCACTCTTTAGGCTGCAATCAATTAAAATCGTTTCCAACACATCAGCAGGAATTCCTTATAGAGAGAATATAGCCTTAAGGTCACATATGAGCTTTTCTGTGTAGAAACATGAGCTAAATATGTTGAATGTAAATGTGTTTTTCCAAATATGGAGATCACAGGAAAATTAGATGCTGCACACGAAGCAGAATCCACGCTAGCTGTCAGCAGATACAGCTGCCAGCACAGCTGGGCGTCTGCGGAGGAAGTGCTCTCTTAGCAAAAAGACACCGTACATCCTCTCACCAAAACATCTGTCACCATGTCATTTTAGATGAATGGCCGGTGATTACACAATGATGGTTTTGTCAGGAGGTGGCTCCCAGCCACCTAATTCTGGGTGGGTGACAAGACTGCTCATGTTGCTGCATTATTCTGAGAGAAAGAGGTGCTGATGAGACGTCTCATGGCAGAATTTGAAACCAATAAAAGCCCAACATTTAGTTTGTTTAGTTCAGTTAAAGGCATAATTAAAGATTTAGATTAACATGATGTGTTTTGGAAGCTGAAGTCACAACTAAAAGTTATTGTATTGTAAAAATGATCCATCTAATTGTGTTTGTGTTTCATCAGCATCTCAAGAACAGTTACAATGTCCTCAAACCTGAACGGCTGAATAGGCCGATTACCAATGACTTCAAAACCCACATATTGGACCATGACACAGGGCCAGCGACAGGCGGACCGGACCGTTTTTTGGGGGGTAGTTAGTTGTAAGCCTCAAACTATGACGCTCTACCTAACCCTCTGGTGTCAGTTCACATATTATGACATATTATGACTTTTGGACTGTTATTACCGTCAAACGGTTGCAGTTTGGTTTAGTTTAGTTTAGTTTAGTTTAGGCAACAAAACTACTTAGTTAGGGTTAGGAAAAGATCATGGTTCAGTGTTAATGTTATTTTTGTATAAAGTTTAGTTACATATATGATGACATATGCTAATTACACTTTGTAAGTGTAATATCTCAACACTCACACGACACATGAACGGTGGTCTCCTGGATGAACGTCTTCCAATGATATAACCTTCACTGCACACACTTCCATGTGTCCTTCACATTGACATGGATGTTAAGCAATACAACCACTAGACCACAGTCTAGTCAACCACAGTCAAATCGGTTTTGCATGGACCTTCACTTTTCCTTCGCTACCCTCCAGTCTCCTCCCAGCTGTTCTGTAGTAACTGTTTGTCTCTGTGGCCGGGCGAAGGAACGTCATACAGATGTTTAAAACTTCTCACCAACTCCTACACGGCACCCCACAAATACCAGAGTATTACTGACAAAGAGTACGAAACAAGGCTCTGTCAGTATCTGTGTAGGTATAATGTTGAGCCATCACTGTGTTCAATCATCAGTTCACCACAACCTTGTACATCTGTCGGCTTTGTTGCTTTTAAATGTAACCTGACTTCCTCCTTTGCTCCAGTCATAGTTACTAAGGCCACCTGAGGTCACTGCCTAACACTAAATATAAATATGGGTCGTACCGAGCTGTTTGCACAGACACACTATACTGCAGTTTTCTGGTGAGGAGGGGCTGTAAATGTTAGATGTGCAGAGGAACAAAGGGAGTCTGAACTCCCTTACAACTTTAATTCACACATCAACAACAAGAAAAGAGTTTCCTGCACAGACAAACTGTTTGTCAGCTGTCTGAACAAACGCTGTACAGTTGGAGCAGCCTCTAGATTTGAGTTTGACCGGTCACTGATCTTTGCCACTACAAACTTCACCTTTTAGCAGCTGAGCCATCACAAAATATTACCTTGGAAGCAAAAACAATTTTAGGAGGGCGCACACTGCAGTCCAGCTACTGAGAGGTTCCTGCGGTCGAAATAACAGAAAAGATCTTCTTTAAGTTTCTAATATTTTTCCTGGGTTCATGGAAAGGTTCCTGCTGAAAAGGAAAACATGTTTTACTCTGTATTGCCAGTTGATATCACACAATTGTGAGTCAACAAATATCCTTTCACGACAGCTTTCACATTTAAGATTCAAAGCACCTGCTTTATAGTAGATATTCTCTTTTTTCTCAGAAAAATCCTCTGGCAAACTGTAATGTGTTTTATGTTTACAGCTGCTGCAACAGCTTGGAATAAACAGAAGGACTGGGCAGTTATCATGTGCAGCGACAGTCCCCGTGTCTGAACGCAGAAACAGCACAGCTATAGAAACTCAGACATCATCCTGCTGATGATGTGACAGACAGATGTGACAGTTTTGGCCGGACTGGACTGACAAGTGATCGCCGAAATTTTAGCAACAAAGATTGAGTAGCTCCCAAAGCAGTTGCCAAAAAACTAAAGATGGCAGATCAGCACCGTACTTACACTTAACTGCACAGCCATAAAACTCAGCGATAAAAGACAATGATTAAAACCGGAAAGAAGCAAAACAACATGGCTGATCTTCAATTCTTTACCTCATCACTGAATCACAAAGACAAATCAATTGTTTCTGCATCACAATGTTCTCAATACAATATCTAGTGACTTACTTCAGAAACATCTGATGTGGTTCATTTCATCCACAGTTCTTTAAGGACTTTCTGAAAGATTAGTCCTGTGTAAGCCGGGGATGAGAGGTCTGAAACGTGCTGAGGATGAAATCATTACAGCCGCTGAGCTCGCACGCCAACAAAACCATCTCCATGACAACTGAGCAGCGTACAACAATAGAAAGCTCTGAGAAGAACGGACCTCCAGTCGGGATTGTTTTTGTCTTTTTGTCGTTGGAATATTTCTATACGTGACGGCTCTCGCAAGAACATCTAAGACAAAGTAATAAGTGACATTTGTTTCAAAAGACATAAAAGGGAATAATAATTATTAATAGATTACAAAGAAAATTTAAAATAAATAATTGCCTCTCGTGTATAATTAAATAGTAAAGGCTGACAGTACACAATGAAAATGAAAGTATCGTCTCACTGTCTTGGTGTACATGATGCATATAACATTAAAACTGAATGAAACAAAATGAAATAGACGTGACAATCTACAACTGACTTTTGGAAATCAATCAGTTTTAGGGGAAGTACAAACATCAGGGAAACCAACTAAACAGGTTGGCAGATTTTCTGGAAATCAACAAATCTCACATTTATCCTGCCTTTAATTAATTACCAGCACAGGTTACCAGTGTTTTTAATTAACGTCTTTGATTCGCCCGGTCTGGAAGGAAATCAAACAGATTTGGAGGATCACTGCGATTGAGCTGGGAACAACTCATCACAGAAACAAACAAACATGAAGTGGCTCTGTTCAGTTACTCCAGCACGATCAAAGTCTCCGGGAGCCCCGAGATCCCAAATTGATTTGCAAAGACATTATTTTCACCCTTTTTAAGACAAAAGTGTCACTGAGGCTGCAAAAATTAAAGTGTGCACCGCTCTGAAGTGTGTGTACAAGATCAACCAGCGTCAGGGGTGTAAATCTATTGTACATTAATGACAATGTAAATAAAATCAGCTTTTTTGGACATTTTAATGTTAAATGAAGATGATTTGCCTTGTTGATATGTAATAAAAAGGTTGCCATTTCCAGAAAAGAAATCCCAAAACACAATGCAGTACATCAAGGGTAGTTCCTATTGTCTGTTTGTTGCCCGGCACTGAACGACCCAAGGCCCTGAACCAGTCCACAGCCCAGTCGTTGGGAACCCTGGTGTAAATGACGTCTTATCTAATCAATTTGGGACCTCAGGATGGAGGGAAATACGTTTTGCTTATTGCTTCCTTGTTTATAATTCATAACAAAGAAAATCTTCAATGACAAAGGAGGCTTGGGTTACGCTGGACGAGTTGTGTGGTTATGTTGTCTCTTTATGTTTTGAACACGAGTCCCTGTCTACTTCAGGAGTTTAGGAGAATGCTGCAATGCTGCTTTGCTGTGAAAACTTCACCTGACTTTCCATCTGTATATAGGTCAGAAGATAATGCCTGAATCGCCATTTTTTAGGTGAACTGCTCCTTTAAAGCTTTTGTGAATGGCTTCATTCTTAAAAGGTGGATAAAAGATCAGATCCTTTCGATCAGTTGATTTTGATTTGTGGTTTATAGCCTGCATACTGTACATGCACAGTTTATAGTGTAAAGTCATGAGGAATGTGAAATAAGAAATGTTATTACACAAGTACAAATCTCTACTTTCTCTCTACATCACAGTAATCTCCTTTCTGAGAAAATAGGGCAATACTAGCTCTCTTGGTTGTACTGTTGACTAGCTGTGGGTTCAGTGTTTTGCCCCGGAGAAATCACAGCAGTATTTTCTGAAAGGAAAAGATTTTTGCCCCTTTACTTCAAACACGCAGTTTCTCTGAGCTTATATGAGCTTCATATAAGCTTACAACCTTACATTCACCGTCCAGCTTCTCTAACCTCTAGGCAAGCGCTGCCCCTTTTTATGAACCCACTTTGCCATTTATTAACTGACTCACTGACTGCAGGTCTTGCAGAATGAAATGTGGTACGGTCTGCTTGAGTTGTTGCAGCTTTTTACTCCTCCAGAACTGTCAGACAACCACAGTGAAATGCTTTTTTCTCAACTTTTGCAAAACATTCTCAGCATATTCTTTTCAAGCATCAAGTGTTTCATTTTCTTCATAAATGTGTGGACCACAAAGGCAGCGGACGTTGGCTTGATTCCTCCAAATAATAGCAAACCAGACAAAGGGTGGGAGGAATTCTAGAAAATGTTTCATGCAGGGGCATAACATGAATACTATAACGGAGACTCATTTAGACATGAACGGCATTCAGAGTCATCCCTCTGTTCCTTTGTTGCAGGAAACTGCTCCATCTGAGAGATTGGCACAGTTTTTTGTGCGTTTGTAAGGGAAGAACAAGGACCAAACGGAAGCACTACCCCAGGGGGAAGTGTGTCGCCTGTGGTTTTGGACGTGCTTTGAACTTGAAGGAGTCCTTTATCAGTATACAGTGCTGCCGGGGATATATGAGTATGAGAAGTGCCACGATAACTCTGCCAAATAAGACATGCTGCAGCAGGGTGCTTGGGCAGCAAACACACAGCAGATGCTCCAGTGTTCTCCAGATATCTCAGAGACAAACTGTAGTACTCCAACCAAATTGATCTGTACATAGAAATACCGCTGAGCGTGCTTAAAGAGATCTGCCCACAGGAGGTCAGGGATGTGGCAGCTGTGACATATGTGAGAGAGAACGAGGAGAACGAGGTGTTGTGGGGGGCAGAGCAGTTTATCTGCTGACTCCAGTTCCCCTCCAGTGACCTCGCTGACAATTTGAATAATTTCAAACAAGCCTCTCCAGGAAATCATTGGTTTACAGAGCAAACTGGGAGCACCAGTGCATCCCTGCTAGTTGAAACAGGCCCATGTGCCCCAAACCGAATCCCAATTTCGCAGCTGCACAGCAGGGGTCCATTTTGACTGAAGTCTGGTGAAGATAGGATTTTGTTTTTCCGCAGGGACCAACCCGGAGAGTTTGAAAACATGGCGAAGAATTTGAAGAAGAATATTTATTTATCACATACAGAAATACAATGAAAAATGAAGTGAACCTTGTTGTTTGTGATGACTGAGGTTAAGTAATCATGAAGAAAATTCCACTAAATCAACAAGAAAAAAAACCCATACTGTCTCCTTACTTCCTGTGTCTCTAAGACAAACAAACACAAAGTGTCACTGAACATTTGCAAAATAATTTAGAGTGTGAAATACATGACCTTCTCTTGCTGACAACTATGCAGAAATAAAAACAAATCCAATATCTCGAGTTAAAACAACTCCCTGCTCTAAATTTCACCGTTGTTTAAAGCACTTTTTATGCTTACAAGAGCTGCAGCAGTAAAAAACAAAACACACACCTTAAAAATGGCACTTTTCTACTTTGCAGGTACTTTGCAGGTACTTTGCAGGTAGCTGTGCTGTACAGGCACCAGCTGGATGCAACATTTAATAGAAACTGTAGGAATATTAATCGAACTCAAGAATATGGAATTAAAATTCACAGAGTGAGGATACTGAATAGAACGGTGAGAATAAATTAAATAAAACTGAAACCTTGCAAAACTATGTTTATTAAGCCTTTATTTATATTGAGAAATACTCCATAAATTATGGATTTCAGAGACAAAAGAGGCTCTACGTGCATTGTTAAAAATAACTATGGTATCATTAGATTGTTTTCACCAGATGTCGCATTGTCCCTTTATTCAGTAGGCTACATATGACCTGCAGTTTACTGTATGTACAGTATAATTAATAAACGAAAATTATTTATTTATCATAAAACAGGATGTTATCCTATCAGTGAGACATTGTTGGCCCCAGACAGATGAATCCACAAGTTATATATATATGTATATTATATATACATATATATATATATATATATATATATATATATATATATATATATATATAAGTTATATATGAAATATACATACAGTAGGGTTAAATAAATAAAAATTAGCTGCAATATTAAAGTGACGCTCACACATTAATAAACATCATCTGAAATGGGATATTGTGCAAAATAAGCATTTTTACTTTTGGTACTTTAAGTATCTTCTGATGCTGATACTTTCGTACTTTTACTCAGAGTAAAATGCTGATATTTGTTACAGCAGGCTATGCTTTATTTGTGTTTTTTACAGTAACATACACACATTGGCTTGTATTTCACTCATTGAAATCAGAGGAAACTTTATCGTATTGAAGATGGAAGTTGGCACTCTGATCTAAACTCATTTGCTCTGTTACCATCCAGACCGAGCGCCTTATGTCTAAATAAACTGAATTTCCTTCTCTAGGTAGGAAAAGAAAAAGCTCAAATAATGCTTTGGCTGATTATTTCTCTTTAGCAATATTACTTCTACTAATGCAGAATTATGAAAGGGCAACAAAAACCTCAACTCTTCATGGCAACTTAAGATCACCTTGTCATCCATCACACCGCAGTGGAACTGTTAAGCAAGGCACTTAAGCTTGAGTAAGCAGCTCAGCTCTGCAGCACCTCTAATTGTACGGCACCGCTCCCTGGTGTAAATCTGCAAGTCTGGCTGACTTTGAAGCAGGGAGATTTCAGTATAACTGCATGCATGCTCAGCAAAGCAGATAAAATAACAGGGGGAAAAAAGAGGGGGTTATTTTTCTTACTTTGCATTTTATACTATAGAAATATAGGATATACCTGCCGATAGGGCTGAAAAGTTGCTGCCACAGGAAAAAGATGAATGACTCTTCAAATGTCATTTCAACACTTGACAAGGTTCAAACACAGTTTGCAAAAATGGCATTTAAAGAAACTAGTCAGAATAATGTTGGTGTAAAGAAAATCGTGTGTCTTGCAGAACAGGTTTTGATTTTTACGCTATCTGCGAGGGAAAGTCAAAGCATTTTCCGCTCCTCGTTTCTGTTCTATCAGTCATCAGTTTGTTTTGTGGCAGACGCTATAAGATAAGCTAATGTGGCAGAAGTGTGACCTTGTGTATTTCATAACAGGAAATCTGGCGCTTGAAAGATGTGACACACAGAGATAAAAAAATTAATATAACTGGTTTATCTGTGTGTTCAAGATAGTGAATGAAAAGCTTCCAAAAATATATTGTGTTAAAAATACATAACCTTTCACACACTGATAAGTTCCAGTAGTTTAATTGTCAGGATGAATAAGTCACATGCATGGAAAAATGTTTTATTTTGTGTGGAAAGGAAGTTCGGTTCACTTTTCATGTAATTTCAAGCAGCACAGTGACCTTGGACAGGACTCGGCCCTCACATTGAGAGTGTTTAATAGGTTGTTTGGCCATGGTCAGTAGACTGAACATGTTGCCCCGTTCCTCATTCATTCCCCCGCTCACACTCCGGAGCTGTACAGTACATCCTCAGCTCTCTACTGTTTCTGCACAGCTCATTGGGGAGCTCACCATGAGGACTTGAAAGGAGTACAACATGGCAGCCTTGCATGTTTTCAGCTTTAGTAGTAAGAAATAGATGAAATATTTCAATTTAAAATAGCTATAAATCATGTAGTGTCTGCACACTGCACACAGCATGTGACTCAACTGAACAGCGGCATAAGCTATCAGACATCACTCAGGTCAGCTTTCTCTGGATTCTCTGAATCCATCTGCTGCAACGAGACAGTCTGGGCACAAAATTAGCACCAGTCAGCAGCAGCCAAATGCCTTTAAAATATGCAAGTGAGAATTAACCTGCCAGAATAACAATGGTAATCTTTCTAGTGGCTGGTAAAATGTGAACATTCACAAGCCTTCTGGCTGGTGGACAAAAGTTAATTTTGCACGTTGAAGACAGTGTTTCCCTACCTGTAGACTGGAACCACACCAGGTGTTCAAGAGAAGTTTCAGGGTTGGGAAGATAATTAACAGGAGAGGAAAGTGGAACAATATTTCTGCAACAGAAACTGGATATTTAATGTTCTAGATGTTCACCTAATCTTTTCTTGCAGATGAGGGGCTACTTTGACCTCTTCAGGGCTCTAATGTTCACTCAAAATAGACCAAGGACTTGTGTGACTAGTTAAAAGCACAATATGTCATTTCTGCCTCCAGGACTCTCCCTATCAAAACAAAACAAAAGACCCAATATGCAGAGTGTTGTATGGGGAAGCCGGGCCGAGTGGAGGGAAGTCGCCGCAGCTGCTTAGAGCCAGCAAGGCTGGATGAGAGAGTCTGGTGCAAAGCCAGACCTTCTGGAGGAACAACACCCAGAGTCACACCGGCTTCTGCTCTGATCCCTTCACAGACTGGAGGCCTATTTACCTACCGACCTGCTGTTGGTAAACGGATTAGTTTACAGCTAATGTAAAGTAAATTAAGCTGGCTGTTTGGACTGAATAAACACTTCTACACGTCGAGTAACGTGAATAAACATAAATGGTCAAATTCCCTTTGCACCATTAAACAATCACCATTGCTGATGAAAGTGCATCTGATGCTCACAGATGAGGTAATGTTTTAAAGTCTGATTCGTGTTAGGTCACCACCTTTCTTTCTCACTCTAAAAAGACATTTTAATGCAGAATTTAACAACATGTTTAAACATGTATCTGAAAATCACTCTTTCATTAAACTAGTAGAAACAAATATTAAAGTGATGATGAGGGTCACACAATGACATTGATTTTCTTTGAGGGGGTCAGAAGCCAAAAGGTTGGGAATGAATGGATTTCAGTCTCTTCAGTCTTTGTCTTCTCAGACAAAAGGTCAAAGGTCAAGATGCCAGAAAACAGAATCATATGTAGGAAAATCAAGTTGAATTTATTCGGCCTCTGTTCGCGGATCGCAAACTATTCTGTCCTGCTGCCTCCCACTATGGTTTAGACTTAACAGGTGTGTTTTACATAAAATATGGATTACAGTAATGTTTTGTTGAAGTGCATCTGTACATCGACATCGTGAAGAGGAGAGTGAGTTTGTTCCTTCTAGTTTGGACATTATAACCTACTACTTTTCACAAACAGTATTTCATGACATCGGCTCTTGGGCTTATACAATTACACTTCTGTTTTTTTCACTTTGTTGAGAAATAAGAAAAAATCTGTAGTTGCACTGAGAAACTTTGTAGAAGACAGTGGAGCTAGCACAGGAAAACAGATGCTTGAGGGAAGCGTTGGCTCCAGCTTTTGTTGCTTAAACAGTTTGAACACTGCCAGAGGGTTTGGTGGCTTTCTGCAAAAGGCCGGACTTTTTTAACTGGCACCATATGCTGCTGTGATTGTTAAAAACTATACGTTCTCTGGACTTGTCTCGACTATGCTCATACTGTACTGTCTACTGAAAAAACAGAGGAGATTCAGTATTCCCAGTGGACCATCAGCCATATGTAGAATTCCTGATTTCTCAGGGGCTTCGCTTAATTACATTTGAGACAAGCTGACTGTAATTAGAAAGCTGTAAATTGAAGAGTTATCAGCAATAAGTCAGAATTAGTCTAAGCTGACTAATAGTCATGTGGGACTTCAGTATTCCTGAATCAAAGCCTTTTGGGGGAAAATCATGTGTAATGTCAGGAAAATGTGTGGCATGTTCAATAATGTATTCCTATTTTCCAGGGCTATGACTCGCTTAAACATGCATGACAGCTGATAGTAAATTACAATGTGTGCATTCATTCAAACCAAGCTAACTCGCAGTGTGTTGCAGCAGGTAGGATACGTACAGTACATGCACACAGTATCTGTAGGAGCGGCTGTCTGGACTTTTTTGTTTGTTATGCTTGCCCAGTGCACTGAATGGCAAAAATCTGCTGAATGAGACGGATGGGGGGGTTAGTGGAGAGCGGCTGTGAGCTTGTCAAGACATGATGCATTGTGTACATAGTGGGAAATAGGTAGTCTTCATTTGAAAGTCAATGCCAAAGCTTAGACGTGCTCCGGGGAATTTAAAACCACAAGCCAAAGTTATGACGGCATTCCCTGAGGGGGCTGAGGGAAAACTTCCAGACGGCTTCTGTCTCCTGTGCGTTCAAGGCTAATAAATAAGACTGAGTATTTACTCAAACATGCACTCTGACTCTCACACACACAAAGGAGTGAATATACAATATATGACCCGCTCACAAAAGAGCTGATGTCAGTCAAATTAAGGCAATGTTCGCTAAAAGTCCTGACCTTGTCCATTATAACTCCAGGTTTTATGACATCATGTGCACTTGTTTTCTTTACTGGAGGGGACATTGACTTCTTATTCATGTCTTAGGCCGTCAATGTCAACGCTTAACTGACCCAAATACACCTTCTGTATAGGCTTTCATTAGGAAAACTTACCTGCAGCCCCAGTTTCACTTTGGGTAAATTGTGTGAATGAAAGAGGTTTGAATGTTCACTGGACTCACGATTTGATTCAATTATGATTAAAATTCACATGTCAACAATTTCAATGCACCATTCCCAACATCTTGATGCATCTCAATGTATGGCATCCTAAAACTTTCTACATTATTGCACACGACTACTTATTCATCAGTTTATACGAGCAGTTAGATCATTCCAACTAAAATCCTTTTTATTTAGTCTTTTAAGAATCATCAACAGTCCACAATATAAAAAGCTGCACCTTTTCACTATCAGTATCCGTGTGACGTGTCAAAAACAAAACATGAATCCGTCTGCAGTGCATAACTCATGAACTGTACTATATAAAAATATAATTTTCACATGCTAGCTTTAAGACTAGGCACTTACTTAACGTGGCAAACATCACAAACACGACTCTGCTGCACACATCTCTCCCAAAGTTGACAGCAGAGCAGCAGCTGACAACGTTGGCAATTGTTGTGAGGCAGATTTCACACACATTTCCTGCTTTCAAACAGATTCATAAAATCAGACATGTGCCCAACAGTCAACTGCCTACGAACTCCTGATTATGCTCTGTCACTGCATCTATGCAGAATCTTCTGCAGTATGTGCACATCACAACACATCTCAGGTCTGAGAAATGTCCACACCTCTAGTGGATAAACATTGAGTTTCCTTTGTATAAGGAACAACCAGCTAAAACTGATGCAGTCTAATAGCACAGCACTGAAGTCCTACTTTCATGACAGCTTTGTAATTTAGATTTTTAACTGTATGCTCATTTTCGAGGCTGTAGCTGGTGCTGTTGAATTGCATTGCATTATACTGTGAAATGTTTCCAATATTAAGTCTTCCCGCTTTCATATAAATGGACAAAATATAAGAAACACTTCTGGGTAATGCAATGCAATTCAACAGCACTACCAGCTGAGTCTTTCCGTTAATGATATCTGCAGTGGCAGTTTGTTTTGTCCAAGTTTTTTCTCCAGTTTTGCTTCCTTCCCCTTGATCTGTGTAGTTTGTCATTGTGCCAAAGCTCTGTTAACAGTAATGGTGCACAAGATGAAAAGAAAAGTAGACTCAATGACAAGAAAATTAACTCACCAGTGGCCACAAAATCTAAAAAAAAACGTCTTTGTGTGCTGTGTGGTGTGGAGCAGGAGCAATTTAAATGTGCATTGTTCAATCCAGAGTAAAGACAGCTCTTTCTCTCTCAGGGACTTTGCTCTTTTAATGAAATACAGAACAGCATAGTTGGCACTTTAGACACTGTTCAAAGCTCCTAAGTTTACTAATGATTCAACAGTCAGTAAAAGTAGTAGAAATTAAAAGTTGTTTACAGTTTTGCCTGATCGTAATGAGTTGAACAGTGAGTCACTGTGCTGTATGATGCAGTTAAACTTCTAAAAACTGTGCATATGACTCTGTGTCTGACACAGCATCCTCCAAAAGTTAGTCCATTAATAACCCATTTAACACTGGGACGCCGCAAGAAGTTGATTGATTGTGCTAGCAGATATGGTAATCCACCTAGTGTGGCGAAAAGACTGTGTTAGCAGAGAAGTGGAGCAGCAGCAGCTGCAGGCAGCGTTCCTACCTGGATCTGGAGAGTTTTAAAATGCACAGAGAATGCATATGATCACATTAAAGAAGCAGTAGCTACAATTTTTAGTGCCCCATAGCACAAAATGACTACATGCTGTCTGCAGGGGGTTGGTGAGCCTGTTGGTCATTACCACACGTTTAACAATTACTTTGTCAGGTTCAGAACAAAGCTTCCTACTCATTTTATTATCAAGTCACTTTCAACGCCTCCTTATGCCGGTTTGTCGCATATAACTTGTACATTAGTTTCTTCGCAGACATTCCTTTGAATATTTTAGCTGGTTTGTTTGTTTCAGTTGTTAAAATTTTGCTTGAACATTTAACGGACGGAGGTGGGCTGAGATTCTAAAAAAGTTTTCTCCGAGTTTGACAGAGAACATTGGTTTTTAAATGCCAATGTCTCTAAAGGTTAAAGAAGTAGTCTGCAAATTGGGTGTTGAATCTGCCAGACAATTGTAAGCCTACCCCAGCTGTTGATATTTACTGGCAACAACAGCGTAGCTGGCTGGTATTGTCTTCATCTTGTGAGTCTGTGTGTGCGTGTGTGTGTGTCATCATAGCAAAATGTGGTACTGGAGACACACAACATATTGTTGCAGGAACTACCACAGAAGTGATTTTGAGCACTTAACCAGGTGTTTATACAGTTGCAATCAAAATTATTCAACCTCCATTGCATTTTAGGATTACTGGCAACATTTAACATTTTTCAGGTGTTTGCAACAAACAAATTACACAAGAACAGTTTAAATAGTTAAATAAAACCAATATTACAAGGATTTTATCCAAATTCAACACTAAATCCTACTTTCAATGACGACTGCTGTCTCAAAAATATTCAACCCCCTGAACAGAAGTCCTCATAAGAGACACATTTGCAAATCAGGTGTGGTCTCAAGGACACCTGATGCAACCAATCAAGCGCTTCATTAGTTGCATCAGGTGTGCTTGAGTTCAGGTGTGCTCAAATACCTGGACTGTTGACGGTGACGTTTCATTGCATGTTATATGGCTAAGTCAAGAGAATTGTCCAAAACGTTCAGAGAAGAGATCATTGCCTTGCACAAACAAGGAAAAGGATACAAAAAGATAGCAAAGGCACTGAATGTTCCTAGAGATACAGTTGGAAACATAGTTCTCAAGTTTAAAGTTAAAGGGACAGTGGCTACACTATCTGGACGTGGCAGAAAGAGGAAGCTATCAACGGCTGCCACCAGAGTCCTGAGGAGGCAGGTGGTCAAAAACCCTCGACTGACTGCAAAAGACCTGCAGAAGACTTGTTGGCAGCAGGCACCGAGGTTTCAGTTTCCACAGTAAGGTGCATACTAAACGCTGAAGGGCTCCATGACCGAACTCCAAGACGTACACCACTACTGACCCAAAAGCACAAGAAAAGTCGGCTCCAATTTGCTCAAAACTACATAAATAAGCCAAAGAGGTTTTGGGATTCTGTTCTGTGGAGCGATGAAACAACACTGGAACTTTTCGGCCCGATGGATCAGCGGTATGTCTGGAGGAGGAAGAATGAAGCATACGCTGAAAAGAACACCCTGCCCACAGTGAAGCATGGCGGTGGCTCAGTGATGCTCTGGGCTGCTTCGCTTCCTCCGACACTGGAAACCTGCAGCGTGTGGAGGGCAAGATGGATTCAATCAAGTATCAGGAAATCCTGGGAGAAAATGTCATGCCGTCTGTGAGGAAGCTGAAGCTTGGGCATCATTGGACCTTCCAACAGGACAATGGCCCCAAGCATACCTCAAAGTGCACCAAGGCTTGGTTTCAGAAGAAGTCCTGGAAGATACTAAAGCGGCCATCACAGTCGCCTGACTTGAACCCCATGGAAATCTCTGGTGGGATTTGAAAAAGGCGGTTGCAGCACACAAACCCAAGAATAATAGTGACCTGAAGGCCTCTGCCCATGAGGAATGGGCTAAGATTCCTCAGGAACGCTGCCAGAAGCTGGTGTCTGGCTATGCATCACGTTTGCAGCAGGTCATAACAGCAAAAGGGTGCTCTCCTAAGTAGTAAAGATGCTTGTCATGAAGGGGTTGAATAATTTTGAGACTGCAGTAGTCATTAAAAGTGGCATTTTGTGTTGAATTGGAGAAACCACTTGTACTATTAGTTGTGTTGAGCTATTTAAATCGTTCTTGTTGGATTTGTTTATTGCAAACAGCTGCTAGTTTGTACATTTTGCCAATAAACCTAATTTGTAGTTGGGGTTGAATAATTTTGATTGCAACTATTTATCTGTGTGGACAGATGTTGTCACCACAATAGCATCACGACTGTTAAAGATGCAGTCTTGAAACTTTACAGGTGTGTTGTTGAGATCAAAATGAAGGCAACAAATGATTTCAACAATTAGTGTGGTCCTATCAAGGTCACTGGATGTAGAGGGGTAGAAATTAGAGAAGAGATTTTTTTTCCACTCCGCACTGAGCATGTGCACACGGCACGTTGCCAGAATTGTAATGCATGTACAGTATATGCCTGCAGGCCAAGGGAAGGCTGGGTTGGATAGCAAAATGAATGAGACACAATAGATCAACATCGGCCACTTGCATCGGTGAATGTTTGCTGATAAGGCGATGTCAGTGAATGACTGTTATGCCCGGCCTAGGGACGACCAGAACATAACATTAGGCTTCCCTCTCTTTCACCCACTCCCAAGAATAAAACATCAAAAACCAAGGATGAAGTCCAAAATATGGGAATTTATTTACCCACACGAAAAATAGACTTCAGGGTGAGCATTACCTAAAACAATAAACAAAACAAGCTGGGTTTTAAAACTCACTTCCCTAACCCAAAACAAAAGTCAACAAAAAACAGGTTTTCTTACCTCACTCCCTAACAAACAAACAAACAGGAGGAAAAGGTGCACAAAGAAAAAGGCTACTCACCCCCACTAAAAAACTGGACTGACTAATGTTATCAATACTATTTACAATATGTACAAAGGAGATATGAAATTTCTGCAACAACACAAACATCAAATTGTATATCAATCACAAAGGGAGTCAGAATGATCAAGCCATGCGAGAGAGAGAGAGAGAGAGAGAGAGAGAGAGAGAGAGAGGCGAGGCAGCGAGGTCTGCTCCAGGCTCCACTTTTAAATGTCCCAGCATCTGGATCTGACCAATCAGCAGCCTTCCAGCTTTCGCCCAATCAGCAGCCTCCACCTGTACGGACGTTTTGGGACACAAACAAACACAGCACCCCCTCTTGACAGGGAGGGAGAGAAACAACCCAGACAAATACAAACAGGACTAACATACAAATCATGACCCCGGGCTCATAGCAATGACACACACACATCGGCTGAAACCGAACCTACCGACAATAAATTGCATCCCTAGTTTCAATCTTTCCCTTCCACTGTAAGACATTAGATAAAACGAGGGACCATCTTGTTATGATATGACGCCACCGGTCACACCAAATTGTTGTGTATTTCACACCTCGCAATGAACAAGGAAATATTTCAGCCATAAAACAACCGGTTGGCCGTTGTCAGTGGTGTGATACCGTTGCAAGTCTGTAGTTGTTCTTCTACTTGAAGATTTATATTTCCGTCAGCAAGAGTCTTATATGTGCAAGTAAAACACTTGTTTCAAAGCAGAAAATCTGCAGGTGTCACGCAGCTCAGAAAGACAATAAAAGTCACAAAAATAAAGTTTTAATGCTCCCTCTTCATCCGACACATCACAGTGACACACCACTTTGCCGGCATGCCCTCCTGACCTCCAGTGAATAGCATGTGGGCCCACAGAGCTGCCACAACAGTGCCATTGTTGTCTGACTCAGTGTCACTCCAGAAGAACAAGGAAGCGGGGTCACCATCCTGCTGTCAGTCATCTCTCTCCACTGGAGGATGATGAGCAGGCACTGGTGGCTTGAGACGGCTTAGAAAGTACAGCTCGGTGTTTGCCTGTGAAAATCAACAAGTCAAGTCGAGTCAAATGTGTTTATAAAGCGCTTCTAACGGAGGGGACGTGCTGCACAAAGAACTGAGGACATAAATACAGATAAAGACGAGAGAGGGAAATGAGAAGGAGAACACAATCCAGATTTTAACATAAAGCTTGTGCATTTGTGTTTGTGTATTTGTGTATGGTATGTGTGCGTGTGTTTGTGTGCGTGGGTTAAACCTTGTGTCAGGCAATATGAGAGCACCGGCTAACAAATCCTCTTCTCTGTGTACTTTCTGCATTTTGACTTCCTGTCACATCGCTGTTTCTGGTACTGGTGTTTTTCTCCCACAAACAACTGTTTTGTTTAATTCATGTCATGCAAAGGTCAAACTCGTTCATATACAGTGCAATAAATTATTGAAAATGCTGTTATATTGGAGGTGAAACGTGAATATTCTCCCCCCCGTTAAATAAATATATTTGGGCTGCATCTCTGTGTGGATGTGAGGAAACTGTTTAAGATGTAATCTCTCCGCCACATCACAGTTGCTTGACTTAGACACTCATCCTAATTAATCCAAAGCCCTCACTTTAATTGCCTTAATATATTGGCTCTTTGTCTTCTTTATCTTGATTTTCTCATGACGTCTATTTCCCTTTAATTGATTCAAAGGAGATCTAATCTCTTTGCCGAGTGTAAGGCACGTATTGATAGCTTTAGTTTTAACCAGCGACAGTTTTGCGGTTCACATTGTCTACACTAATTACGGCGGACTTGATGTATTGTCTTGGAGAACCAGTATTGAACCTCCAGCGTGTTGGAGAAGAGCACTCATTCTTGTTTGGTTTTTGACAGGAAAAGACCAATGAAGACAGCCAGATGGTGGTCGGCGGGTATTCTACTGTTGGGGCTCGCTGTGCTCGGCACCGACGGGAGACCCAACAAGGAGGAATTCAGGTCGCCGTCCTATCGACCGGTCGTGAGATTCCGACACAAGGTATTGATCGCCGTCTTTTTTCATTTGCCGTCCGTAACAAGAGGGACTATGTGCTTTTGCCAAGTATGAAACTAATTACAGTGGCACTTTCTTCCTGCATCAGATGACTCTCCTGTGGTTGTTGTTTTTTTGCCTACTGAAAAAAACTTGATGAATCATTATCCCTCCCTCTCTGCCAGGGGACTGTCTTTTAACAGACTACTATCAGATTAATGTGAGGCACAGCTGAGCAAAGATGAAGATGAGCTTTGAATGAAGTGAGGAGGTTTGGATGCCATTTCAGCTGAACGTTTAAAGTAAAAGATGTCATTTAATGCTCACTGACCCAGCAGCACAGGGCAGGCCCCACCAGCAGAATCTCTCTTTTATTAATGTTGCATGTCAAGGAATGACTTACATTTTCCCCTCTAAACTTGAAGCATACTCTCAACTCTTTTGATTTTTTTTTGGTCTGATTAATTTCCAGAAAACTAGAGTAGCAGAGATGGATCAATTAAAGCCAGACTGGGAGATAAATTGACTGTTTTGGCAGACGGGACTTGCGGAAAGCGAAGTGTTTTTATCAAGAGGCATTAGTTGGATTGTGGTCCTTCAGAACACATTTCCCATAAGCCCTCTTTCCAGTTCTGTTCTTTGGTAAACACTTCTCCTCCCTATCCAATTCAAGATAAAAAAATTAGCAGTGACAATAAAGAGAAAATAGTTGTATGCTTGCTTTTATTTCAAGGCAATCTGTCATCTTCAGACTAAATATCATTAATATATTATTATTATATAATATTAGTGTTTAAGATTTGTTTCAGTGAGCCTTGGTCACGTCTGCATGAGAACGAAAGGCAAACACAGTGGTGCTAAAGGGTGGGCGGGGTGAGAGGTGGCTGCAAAGTAAAGAAGATGGAGACAGATGGTACGAGCGTCACTGGACTGTATGAGAGTTGAGCGAGGAGCTGGCAGCCATGCAAAGATGTCAAATCAACGCGGTGGTCAAGCACATTTTGACCTTTTGAATTTACTGAAGATTTATTCAGATAAGAGATGCTTTCTGAACACATGCACTGAATATGTCAGCTATGCAAGAGTTCTGCTTATTTCGAGCCACAGCTACCTTGGAAACTGCGTTGAGGAAGTAAAGAGATTTAAACTTCAGTACCCAGAAATCCTGTAGTGTGATCCCAGTAAAGTGCAGAGATAGCACTTCTGCCAGCTGAGAGGCTTTATACTAAAAGGAAGAGAGAAGTGAACAATCCAACATCCGACCTACCTGTACAGTGTTGGATTTCAGTCTTTAAGGACAAGATGACTGTATTTTCTTTACCATTATAACGTTCAGTGTGACATTGCATCATTGTCTTATCAATACTTTGTACAACAGCTTGAGATCCTACATATCCTGGGAAAGAAACGAGAAAGGAGGTATTTTAGATTTCACAGTTTCATCTTGTAAAGATGACGCACTGAAGTGTGGAGGATGAAATGTGTCTTTCCTTAGTCTGTGTTTTATCCTTTAAGGTGTAAGATTTCAGGGATCGATAGTGTTTTTATGTCAACAAGTGTAACTGATCGAGGCCTCGTATCAGAATTTTTGAAAGTATAGTGAATCTACAGCGTCTACAGGAAAGGACATTCCTGATGAACAGGGACACTGTTACATGTTGAGTGAGTGAAAAGTGGAGCTGGTTTAAATGATTTTTTGTGACGTTGCTGAACCAACTTTTCATATCACTTTTTTAGTTGAAGGCGAATTAAAACGTTTCCTGATATTCACATCAAAACTGTGTTGCAGCCTTCTCCCATAAAATGGCTTCATACAGCTCCTTTGGCGTAATCGAAGTCTCCAGAAGCCCCAAGATCTCAAATCACTTTGAAAGGACGTTATTAAAACCATTTTTAAAGATGAAATCTTCACTGTAGCTGCTGAGCTATAAGTGTTAGCATGAACCCTGTCCGGTAAATCTTCAATATTTTGAACAATAGAAAAAAAAATATACACAGCAACTTTATCAGATACACCTGTACAATCTATACAGTTAAACCGATATCCCATAAATTCTGCTTTTACAAAGCTTGTAATAAATCAGTTTTTGTTGACATTGTCAGAAATGTGTCACTGTTACAGGTGTATTGTAACTACATAACATTGAGAGAGGTGTCTCTAGTGTTTTGTTCTTCCAAGAGATGGGCAGAATATATGAAACACCTATAATGTAATGCAGTCTAGTGCAACACCACCTCGAACATGTCATTGAACTAACACCTCTAGGCATTATGAACTGGACTTTATGGCAGAATGGTGTATTGGATTACATTGAATTGAACAGATGCAGTCTACCTAATAAACTGGGTGTATAGAAGAAGAAGAAGAAGAAGAAGAAGAAGAAGAAGAAGAAGATGAAGAAGAAGAAGAAGAAGAAGAAGAAGATGAAGAAACTTTATTAATCCCCTAAGCCAGGGAAATGCGATTTTTTGATATTTTTTTGTTATTTTGGAGACACACACATACAAGCCTGAAATCCACACATGTGCACTAACAGGACCTATCCACCTTGTTCCTAGTCCTCATGATACCTTGCACTAAGTATAGACACGACTTCCAGCATGTTCAGTCACTGGACCCAGGGTTTTCCATGGTAACAGGAAGCAAACCGTCTTTCTCAGAGCGATTAGTTCAGCATATCATTCATTCATGAAGATCAAGGTTAGCGACTTTATCGAGCGAATACCACTAACACTATTATTATTGCTTAGGCCACTTAGCTAAAGCTTCTAAAGCCTTGAAAGTGCTGACAGTGTGTCAGTTATCATGACTCATGGTGATCTGAAGTATCACCCATAATCATTTCAACAGTAACCTCCCCAGGAAACATGCGGATACACATGCGTTAATGTATGGAGAGATGTCAGAAGGTGAACTGGCAGCTCTCCAGCTACCAGTCCACACTGACTCCACCTGCCACCCTCCAGTTCCCAGAGCACAGTGATGTTGTGCTGAACTCCTAAATGTCTACTGGAATGGCAGACACCGTTTCTGAAAACCCAACACTTTATGGCTTTCACTCCAGTTTTTTGATTGAGAAAGTCTTCATGATTTGGCTGAAGTGAACTTTTAATTGAAGAAACGTAGCAGAAGCTTCATTTCTTGCTTTGGAATATTGGTGGAAAACATCTCTGGAAACAGACACACGACCTTTATTGTTGAAAGAAACAGCTTTAGTGTTCCTGTGGTAGTTTAAAAGGCACTGGGACACAAACCTTAGAGGTAGCTCTCCTTCTGATGACTTCAAAATTTGCATTGCAATATTTCCTGAAACCTTTCCTGTTTGTGCTGTAATGTTTTATTTCTCCCAACACAGTGCCCGTTATCCCTGCTTTCACAAACCTGCACCGAGAGTGTACTACTGTTCCTGCTTTTTATTGTAATGTCTTGTCATTTAAACGAAGCAGACATACCGTCTTAAAGTAGCTTTAGTTCAACCAACGGCATGTTTTGCAGGTGGTGTAATAGTGCTTTACCTCCTTTTGTATTGAACAGTGTATTATCTCTTGCTGAAACTAGCTTTCTCTGACTGTCTCTCTTTTTATTGCGCTGGTTTGGAACCGCAGTGACTTTAATAACTAAAGTAATGTATGTCCACATGTAGCGGGAATTTGACAGGAAACTACAAAAATGATGTATGTGCTTGTCCACTCCAATGAAATTAATGTGCCAGGCGCTGTGATTACACTGCAGAGGAATGTCATTACAGCATCTGCATACCATTACAATTCATCCTGTGAGAGGACAGTGGTAAACTCTGCTCATCTATCTGCCTGTCAAAATAAGCTGTGGAAATTTACAGCCCTTCGGTGAAAAACGGTCACATTGGAAGCCCTTTTCCAAAATATGTCAACAGGCTTTTTGTTGTTAGAGAATTTTCTCCGCTGTTGGCTGGACTGCAGAGAGGCCGGGGTCATCCACTCGTCAATATAGCTGAGTGAGCAGCGATAAAGAACAGTTGTTTCAAAATGAGTTATCCTCAGATTTTAGAAAAGCAATACCGAGTCTCAGGACATGGTTGACAGCTCACATTTTAAATTTTGTTTGTGCTTTTTATATACGATGACAGGTTGTCACAGTCCCTAATTACAAAATTACGGCAATTAAACATAAAAAAAATCTAGTTTGCATAACTTTTTAAATTAAATTCCTCTCACATCCATCATTAATGAAACATGATAGCACAAAAACAATGTTAATTTTTCCAAATGACATAATTGCATTAATTTCCTCATTTGCACATTCAGAGAAATGGACTGAACGTCCTTTGAGCTCACCAACACGAGCTGTGAGACTCCGGTGGCCGTGTTAATGCGGTGCCTTTTCCTTTGCTTTGAAGGACAGTGTTTGACAAGGGTAACAGGATCGGATGCAACCTTTATAAGCTTTACTCACAAAGACTTCAATCACCAGGAGCCACTCGGCCATAAACAGCTGGTCACATGCTCTACCCATAATTCCCTTGGTATTGTTTCAGAAATTCACTGTGAAATCCTCCACATAGGGTCAGGCATAGGACACAGATGCAGGCCACCAGAATCCATCCCCAATTATAATGGAAAATACCACTCAAAGTGACAGTTAGGCTTATATCGCATGGAGATTTTATTTCATACAGTTTTATTTCACTTTGGCTCTTTTACGGCGACTTTCACTGTAAGAGTGATGGAGAGACTGGATATGTAATTTGTAAAATTTGTGGTATAGCGGCCAAGCTTGCTCGACACAGGGGACAAAAGCAATTTCTGAGAGTTTGTCGCCCTGACATCAAGCTGTTATGTCAGGACAAACAAAATGGAGGCAAGGACAACTGTGTGCAAAGCCCCATCCATCCAGCTCTGGCTTGGCCACATGGCAAATCTAGATTAACAGGGGATAAGCAGAGAGGGAGAGGGAGAGAGAGAGAGAGTAGGAAGGGGGTTGGGCAAATGAGATTGAGATAAAGAGAGGGAGAAATAACAAGAAAAAATCATAAAATTCTCAGGAAACAGCTTGATGCACAGTAGCTTCAGTTTCAGCTTCGGTCGGCAGTGTTTGGCTTAAACGTGACTACTGTCTGTATTGTTTCCACCCTCCTCCTCCTCAGCTGGTCAGTTTTAGCCCCAACCCTTGTCACTCATCTTGATGAGCTGTCTACTTTCAAATGGCAGCCAGCCTGAGGCCGAGGTAACCAGCTTCTATGAAGTCTCCACAGGGGCCGAAGAAGCCGACGCTGTATGGAGCCAATCTGCTACAACAATAACAAGATGTCAACGTGCATGCTGGTGTTAACCCGGTTCTGCTGCATGCTCATCTTTGCTGTTCTTTGGCTTGTTACTTATTTCAGTGTGACTTGTTATTGACTTGATGAGGGTTAGGATCGGGCTGGTGCAGGCGTGTTGCCACGGGTAGAGAAGAAAATGTGCTCAATTCCAGTTGTGTACAGTTGCACAGTCAAAAAGAGCATATGAAGAAAAAAGTCTCATGCCAAATCACTGCACCAAGATTTTTGATATTATGAAGAAGGATTTCACACTCTAGAAAGTTATCATGGTGTAAATTAGAGCAGGAGGATATATGATTTTGACTTCTGATATCAATATATGGGCAGATATGCGCACATTTTTGCAATTATTCCTCAAATGGGAACACTTGTGACGAAGACATAATGGAGGCAGGATATTTTACAGTTAATAATAAACTTTGTCTTAAATGACATCAGGGCACTGAAACAGAACACTTGACTGGGAATAAAATAATTATAAATTACCTCAAGCATCTTTTTCAGCATTATAATCTCTTTAAAAAGTTTTTAGTGTCAGCACATATTCGACACAGATACTGATTTATCTGTGATGGGCCAATACTGGCAGATGATATTGGCCTTGAAATAATATTGCAGAATTTTTAGGCTATATCACGAAATGCAATACTTATCTCAATATTTTTAAATCTCCTCAAAAGCACTTCATAAATGCTGGGACTGAGCAACAAAATCAAGTATCACAATTTATTTTACCAAAGACCTTGATATTGATTTACCACAAATATTGCAGGGATGACTGTTGGTCTGCAAACCATGGACATGATGAAACTAAGCGTTTCTTTATGTTCATTTTCATGTGATGTTGTGACAACACTGTGCTTACAGTCTGGTGAACAGTCTGGTGTTTAGGAACAAAACCCACTTGGCTAGGTTCAGGGAAAGATCGTGTTTTGGCTTAAAGTATCTGGTTTTGTCGCCACAAACATGGACAGAAATTGTTCCGAGGTGTCCGTAAAAATATCCAGTGGTTTCACACTTAAGATGTTGAAACGCAGTCTCGAAAAGTGGTCGCTCACTTGAAAGCCTTCTAACCTAGCTGTAACTCCACCACCATCCTTTCCACCTCCTGACATGACTGTCAGCTCATATACATGTACTGTAATGTGTGATGTATGTTTGCAGTAATATTAATTGCCAAAATGCTGCATCAGCACCTCTGCTGTCTAAAAGCAGTAGTTACAATGAAGTGAATGAGGGACGTGTTATTTTCCTCCCAGCGCTATCAGCAGGACTGGATCCATCTTTTAAGCCTCCAGACCGATAGTACTGATGTACTGTATTCTACTCACTTGTCACACAGATACGTTGCAATTTGCAGTCATATGTTAAAAGTTGAAGAGTACTTGAAAGTTGATGGTGTGGAGGAGTGAGGGATGTGAGATGTGAAGCAGGAGAGAGAGGAAATGGAGGAGGGTGGTATAGATTGAGGGGGGGTGAGAGATAAAGCTAGAGAGAGAGACACAGAGAGAGAGAGAGATGTGGGCGGTCAGCCAGCTAGCTGTGACAGGGGCAGATGAACCACAGGTTGTGCAGCTGGGTGCTTCGCCGTCCCCTGAGTCTCAGAGCAGCAGAGACAGGCTTGCCAGTGGCCCTGGGGAAATCACTCTCCTCAAACAAATGAAGTGTGAACACTGTCTGCCATATGCAAATAAGCCCCTATTTGATATCTTCCCTTCCTGTAGTGAAATCTGAAATGTCACCTCCTCGAGAGGGTGGGGAGGATACGAAGAATGTCAGAGAGCCACAGGTGTTTTCAGTGATTTGGGCCTACTGGGTCGCTAGTCAACAATGATTTGCAAGACAGCCAGAAGGATAATATGCAGGGACAGCTTATATTCAGGTCATGATGTTGAACTTACTTTATATTTTCATAGCATCATCTCAAATTTATCTCAATGAAAAGGGTAAGCTGATAGTAAAGCTGGGCTGTACCAAACAGTCTGAAACTTCACAGTTTAATTAATTCAGACATTCAGATTCTAAATCAACATTTAACTGCGTCACAGCGTTTTCTGTACGTCTGTTCGCTCTGTTTAAACCAGAGTTTCTGCACAGTTGCAGACAGATTAGGCTACACTGATATTAGTAGCTAACAGGGCTGGGTAGGACTGCAACTAACAATTACGTTCATTATCGGTCAGTCTGACGATTATTTTCACAACTGATTAGTCTTAAAAATGTTGATGATGATTTAAGAAGTTTGAACCAGCAAATGTTTGACATTTTTGCTTGATAAATAGTTGCGATCAGCTCATGATTGCAGCTCTGGTGGTGGCTGCGTGGGATTGTTCAGACTAAACTTTTCCGATCCAAAATTTATTGGAAAAAGAGAAATTTAATCACTCTTTTGTCTAATGAAATATTCTGCGTCAGTTCTCCGTTCAGACTTTCAAAAGCAACAATTTCAATGCCGTCAAAAGCGATTTGTTCTCCTGCTTGCAAAGGGAGGCACGCACCTGTTAACGCGGTGGTCTAGCAGCAATCTAAGAGCACCGTAGATAACATTTATATAACCACTATAACAAAAATCAGTTTTGGTTTTAGCGCTTTCAAAGTAAATTGCTTGAGTCTTTACAAAATTGAAAAACAGATCCTATTATAAATCTACTTTTGCTTGGTGCTTCATTTTGTCCAATGAATCACTTTATTCAAATTGAAGATTTTGTTTGAGATTTTGTTTTATATCATTTTCTAGGGTGATGATATAAAATATGACGTCAGACATTTGATGCTCCATTCGATATTAAATGACATTTGGTGGCTTCACAGGTAAGAGGATTTTACATAAAGTCATCCAATGTTAAATACAGTAGCTGTGACTGGTCCTCAGTTCTCCTCTGAATATGAAGTGGTTCTGCCCAAATATATACAACCACCATTAATCTTCAAACTCATTTTAATGCTGAAATCAAAAGGCAGTTAATTAATGAGTTGATTGGCGGTCGTGGAATCAAGAACAATGTACCAGACAATTTACCTCAATCTATTAACTGTTAAAGTCATTTGTGAGTCAAAAAACAGCTTTCAAGCTCCTCGGATGTGAGGATGTGTCATTTTTCTCTGCACTTTGTCTTTGTGAAGTAGAATATTGATCAGATCAAAGACACCACCCTGAGCTCTTCATGACATTTCTCACATTTTATGCTCTCAGCAATCAATCAATTGATCAAAAAGATAATTGAGAGAGTAATCAATAAAACAGTCGTTAATTGCAGCGATATAGTTTCACCCAAATCGTAAATATTGCTATTCTGAAAAAGTGTTTTTGAGGCCGCTGTGTCCTCATGAGCGTAACTTGTCTAAGATGATTTAGTGAGAGTGATTATAACTGACACGGTGGTATTTTGTTGTCACTTTTCAGCTGCAGTGCATAAACACCAACAGTTGTGTTAAACAGCGGCCGCACTGTTATATTCAACTCAGGACTTGTTGGAAGTGTGTTATTACTCACGTGGGTGTTCTTTCCTCTAGTGTGGGTCTCATTAGCAGCAGCAGCAGTTATTAATTCAAGTGTGCAGACCCAGTACAGAAAAGTACAGCCTTAATGAAAGTATAACAATGACAATATGGAGATATGACAAATGGCAGATATTAAAATACAGCATGTAACAGAGAAAGATGGTGAGTTAAACTATTCTTGCTGTCAAAATGAATTTTTAACCAGTGAGATCTATTGGAAACATTTATCAATACATGTGTGAAATACTGTATATCATGCTGTATTAATTGACTTTGAATCGATTGAGCACATCTTGGCAGGAGGAGACGGTATGCAGATCCTCTTTGAAAACAGGGAATTGGGTAATCTTCTATTTCCAGCAGGCCGTCAGGGACCGCTGTTCATTATTGACTGTAGACCTGTTGCATAATGCATCTTCTCCATAACACCAGAGTGCTCGAGCTGGTAGACAGAGTCAGAATTTTCTGTACAAGAGCGAGAAGGATGAGCTATGCAGATTTGACTGTAGAGAAATCAAATATTTATGCCTCTTTCTTTCGTATTCATGGTTTGTGGAGAGCAGTACTCAGAATAGTAGTCCTGATAACAGCTTTTTCTACAACCATCATCACTATGCATCCTCTAAATTCAGCTGATTTAATAGTGCACCTACTCCAGGGGTCACAGTTATTTGCTCTTTTTTATATGTCTCTACACTTGGAGCGACTTTTTCTTAGTTTTTTTGTCAAATACAGTTCAGTTTTATTTTGGTTTGCTGTGAATGAAGAAAATATATAAGAAAGAAAGAAAGAAAGAAAGAAAGAAAGAAAGAAAGAAAGCCCGTAAGAAAGCTCCCAAGGAGGACTATTAAGAGCCTTAAAGAATAAGTTCATCCAAAAATAAAAATGTCAGAGTCTATAAAGCATTTCAGGAGCTTCACAGCAGAACAGTGTTGCAGCATTCTCCTAAACAACTGAAGTAGATGGAGACTTGTTTTAAAAGGTAGAAAAACAAACATGGCTCCAGACAGCTCATCCTGCGTAACCCAAGGCTCCAGAAGCCCTCACGTCCCAAAATGATTTAAAAATACATTACTTACTTGGATACTTGGATCTCGCAGAGCGAGCTGTGTGGATGGAGGATGGGTCTCAGCCCAGACTAGACTCTTTTAACTAGCGTGGATCTGGATCCAGGAATTTGTTCTCACTTATTTTTTAACATTGCGAGACAGGACGTTATGAACAATTTCATTGATTTGTCAGGGAATAATGCAGGGATCCTGATGAATGTGTATTTATGTGGCTGGTATGTATGAGTGACTACAATGTGATGCAGACCCTAGATGTGGTGAGCCAAAACTTTAGAGTTTAGAATGATAAAAGGCTCAGGTCAGGTTTGATATTTGGCTTAATTGAGTTAAAGGGGACAGTTGGGCCTGGAGTCGACAGTGGATCCTATTTATTTCTTCAGCTTTTAATAGAAGGCGTCTCACCCAGTAATCTCGCCTCTCCCACTAAGATTCAAGTTTCTGTTCCTTCCGTGCTCAGAGTAGCTCAGAGAAGTTTCCTAAATCACTCCTAAGCTAGGCCTCCATGCTATAACTTTTAGGCTTAGTTGTGAGCCCTCTGAGAGCACTCTGTGAATACAGCCCCGATAAACAAAAACAGCACGAACAAGATCCTTCAAGAAGAACAGGAATGGAAACAAAATATTAAAATATCCTCAATGCACAAAAAGAAACCATAAAGGATGTGACTATGGTAACCAGTGGAAAGGTTTATCATTGTGCATGGAAGTGAGGCAAATGACCTCTTAACATTATTGCACATTAATATCTGGCTGATAAATGCCTCATTAGTTGCCATTCAAACAGGCAACACGACATGATAACGACATGTTCTCATGGTCAGAGTGAAATCCTTGGACCTGAACCTCACGCCTGCTTTGACATGTGTTCTCCATTGAACACAGAGCTATTTGCAAAGAGCACCAAGTGGTTTATAAAATATCATTTCTATGTTACAAGCACCAAGGACTGATCTCATTCAGTTTAATGAAAACAGCTTTCTGTCATGCTGTTTATTATAACGGTGTAACGGTTTTTTCTCTTTGTTCTTGTTTCTGCAGGATGGGATCCCGGAGAGCTTGAGGATAAAGGGTACGTTTCCATTTCATTCCTCACCGGACATGCAGTGTATAAACCAGTTGTATGGTGCAGGTTGGGTGTAGGAGTGTGTCTGATGGAGGTCACAGCATGGTTGAAGCGAATCTGCTGTGAGATCTTTTGGATTACCCAGAGTGTAAAGGATGTAAGTGTTTAATTTTTAAAGAAAGAAGCAGAAAATACAGAGGGCGTCTTTAACAAAAAAGATCCACGCTAGGAAACCCATTAGAAGCACAGCACTCCATCATCTCCTCTTTCAACCACTTTGTTTGGCTCAACGTGAAGATCCCACCAGATGATTACATTTAACACAGTCAACCGACCATGGTCTGGTGCAAACAGTTTTAGTGGTGGTCTCTGGTTTTCACTTCACAGTACTTTCAACCTCTGGATGGAAGCAAGTTCCATTTCAAAACGAGCCACCCAACACCTCAACGTCAGTGTCGTATTTTAAAGAGAATCCTCAGTTATCCATCAACCAAGTCTTGCATTTGTGTGAAAAGTGTGGTAGGAAATGTGTTAACTTCAGTACATCTATGGTACGAAGGGCTGTGAAATAAGTCAAAGAGAGGGGAGAGATCAGACCTAAAAATGAGTTTTTACATGACCCTTCAAAAGATATACTGTATGCTCACTCTCTCGTGCCACAGCATGTTTCGGTTTAGATTTGCTGCGGTGTCTGTGCAAGAAATACAGTATGTTCAATTGAGTAATAGAGGTTTTGTGCAATATATTTTGGTGAAGATTTTGTACTTTGAAGCATCTTTTCAAACGTATTTGCCCCTCAGCACCAGTGGTAGTAGGTATTGCTCTATATTTCATATTATACTTGCAAGTTTTGTGGAATGAACAAAAATGCCTTAAGATGCTCAGGAGGTGCTCAAGCATGAAAAGTGTAAGAATTATACTTCCCAACCACAAGCTACCTGCTAAATAAATGTATATAAAGTGAGCCGTTCAGCTCTCAGCGCTAACAAAACATTTTGTACTGTTAAAGTTCAGCAACCCGAAAAATTCAGAAGCCGTACTTTAACCTAAACTTTGTAAGAGTCAGCCAGGACACTTGTCAAAATATTAATAATACATTTAAGTTCAGTGGAGGGCAGAAAACAAATCTGTGCTAGTGTGACACAAACTGTCTCTGAGTTACAAAATGTGGGAGGACAAAAATTGATGAAGCAGGTAGAAATATTCAGTCTGAGACCTAAAGATATTCAGTTTACTATGAAAGAAGACTGATAGTAACCATGAAATCCTGTGAGAAGGTGTAACGTGTGAATTTTTGGTAATATTGCTTCAAAAATGATTGAAACAATTAATTGTCATTGTAGCTCTGACTTACATCCACAGGAAAAGTCTCTCCTAACAATAGTTCAAACTAGGAACTCGTTCCAGATTCCCGAACACGAGGAGCTCTGCTTGACCTTCAATAACAGCAGAGTTGTGTATCTTTGAGTTTTGGACTATTGGTTTGACAAATTAAATAACTTCAATGTCACCTTGAACACTGGAAAATGACACTGTTTGTTGTCATTTTATAAGCAGATTGATTACTTTAAAAACTGTTTGAAAGATTGATTGATAATGAAGAAGCCGTTTGTTGAAGCTGCAGTTGGCACCATTATCTCCAAGCAGCTTCATCTACCTGTGTGGTGCAGGGCGGTGTGGGGGCATTAATGCGCCACGGTCCTCTTGCTGTTTGACAGATGCATCTCATCTGTCAACCTGTCACCTTTCTAATGTCTTCTGTGTCTCCTCTAAACAAGAGTCAATGTCAGGCAAAAGGTGGTCCTGCTGCCCAACATGTCTGCCACTAAGTGTTTGAAAGGGCCGCTAAATGGACGTCTCCCCATTTTTCTTCACCGGGGAAGGTCGAAGCAGTAATTGTAGAGGGTGCATTACCATAAAGGGCGGCCCCAGCTGTCTGCTGTGATTCACTTTAATGCGCCATGTTCTGTAAGCCGAGAGGGGAGATCTCACTTTGGCTAGTTTTCAGCAAACTCATTTCCAGCCCCGATAACGAGAAGGCAACCGAACTGTAGAGAAAATCATAAATAATTCAACCATCACCCCGTACATTGGAGGCTTCTCATTATTACACAACTGAGGTCAATTTAGCATTAAAACGTCAATTTTACAAGCCACGTCACGATCTCATTTTGAATGCACGTCTAACAAACCAAAACGAGAGGAGACGGGAGTGAACAGAGAACAATGATCCAGTTAATATCAACTAAAAGGTGAAAAATCATTTCTGGAGGAGAATAGGAAGGGTTTAAGACTCTTCTTCTGAATACGATTATTATAATTTTGTTCCTCAATATCAAAATTTAGTTGATAGTCCATTTCATTGGGTCTTGCTCTGAATTAATACATACAGTTCACACTTAATGTGTTCAGTTGTCTGAGACTGTAATATCTCTTGCCCTGTGATAGACTGGCGACCTGTCCAGTTAGTGCGTCGCCCAATCTTTCACCTAATGTGTGCTGCAACCCTGAACGGGACGAGCAGCTCAGAAAATGGATGGATGGATATTCCATTCCAATACATTTGGTGTGGATGAGAAAACAAAAAAATAATTATAGGTCGCGGGAATGCACCGCCCTATAAACTCTAACTGAATGTCAACACGGCAGAGACAAAGACAGAAAAATGACAGTCGTTTTCCTGGATGCTTTGTAATTGGACTCCCAGAACGAGCGTGTGCCACACTAACCGAGCTTGTTATGCAGGCAGCAAGACCTTGGGCTGCCAGTGAAATGCAATTTTATGAAATAAATAGACTGATTTAGCTTTATAAAACACCTGATGGAACTTCTTGAGATAATCGTACCTTCCTCGTTACATGTAGAAAGTGTCAGCGGAGGCAACATAGTTATGAAGGATGACTGGTGCCGGTATTGTGTGCAAACGAGGGACTTAAATATTACTGCTGGTGTTTACAGACCTTGTTCATTATATCCAAACCGCGGTTATTTCAACAAATGACACATTTGTTTATGTTCTGCTCATATAAGGTCCCAATAAGCTAAGAAAACATTGCTGCAGTCCAGGTTTCTTGTAATTAGCGTAGAATTTAAAAAATACATAACTGCACTACATTATTCCTCTCCAAAACAACGTGGAAATCAGTATAAATGTACAGCTTTTTTTAAAAATGAACACTTTTTAGTTTAATATTAATAAACAGGTATACTGGAGGTAGGTGAAAAACTAGAAAAGGCACGTAGTATTAGTAGACGCTCTCCATAATCTGCTTTGGACAGATGTTGATCAGATGTGTCGGGTCACACCGATCCCGAGGACGCTGCCAGAGCAGTCCAACTTCATCACTTCAATAAATAATGATTTGTGTTCACATTACTGGAGCTGGTTGGTCAATGACATTTTCAGAGCATCCTAACAGTGAGCTGAGACAACTGCCTCCATCATTATCGCTGTATTGTTGTTTTCAATTGCAACTTTAACAGGAATATAATTTACAATGAGAACAACAAATTGTTGTTTATGAATCTGAAACTTTTCAACCAGTTTGAATTTACAAAAAAGCTGAGCTGGTTTGAGCAGGTTTCCCTCATGACCTTGTTTCAGATAAAAATGTGTAGTGGTTAATGGCTAAAGACATGATTTTTTGACCCTATTTGAATTGTGTCCTGAATGTGTAAAACTGCTCGGTGAGCCACACTGCTGCCACCTCAACTTATTAAAAATGAGAAAATCACATCATGTCTGACTTTAATGACAGTTGGTCCATTTTGAGAGCTAGCTACCATCTGGGACCGGCTCTACAAGGTTTGGGTTATGTGTTTCGGTGAATGTTGAATGAGACACTGTTGTGTCGGTTGCAGTCTTTCTAATGACATATTTTCAAAGTCTTACAATTCAACAGTTTTATGACAAAAAGTACTTTTAAATAGATAAACACGTGTGATCTGTGGCCAAACTCAGATAAAATGATTTGTCTCTCACCATTAACTGCATCGATATGTTTTCTAAAATAAGGTCCCATGGTGGTCCACGAAAAGCTGCGCGTCTTTGCTTCTCAATGCGGTCTAATATAGGCTTAGCCTACTTAGACAGGCTTGTTTGGTCTAAACACTCATGGCCCACATAGTGACGACAGGAAATGAGCACCCTTCCTCCATAAATTCTTGCCAGTGGACAAGATATCATGAAGTGATTTTTATTTATTTCACTTTTTAAGTTTCTATCTATCTAGATAACAACTGTCCAGTGAATCAGACTTTGCATTATCACCTTCACTGCAGTAACTTCACTTCAGCAGTCTGTCATGGTTTCCAGTCAGATCTTTTGAGTTACCTTTTTTTTATTCAAAAAAAAATCTAAATTACACTCTGAAACTCTCTCACAAGATAAAATGGATACTGAAAAGTTAATTATAGTTATAACTCTATTTCATCCAAAAACTTACTGCATTTAGCGTTTGAATGGCAGAATACGTCACCTTTAACAGAAAGAGGAGCATCATAAAATCATTTGTGATGACATTAAGCAGACTGTAACACCTTGAGACGGCCAAAGACTGATTGAAACCACAAAGAAAGCAAAATGAGAGTATGGTATCACTGCTTGTTATCAGTGTGTTTTTGAATATACCTATAATTCCTGGTGGGCTGGATTGTGTATTAATCTTGGGGAAATATAGCATTTTAATCAAATTTCTCATAACTGGAGGACATGTGTTGACTTGCATGCATATAAACATGACCACTAAAGAAAGATTTCCCCGCAGACAGACTGCAATATCAGTCTCAAATAACAATCGAACATTCTGGACTATTCCCATTAGTGTGGTGCTGCCTCTGAGGTTTGAACTCTGCACAAGAGCAAACATCTTGTTTTGTTGCCTGGCACCGATGTTTATGTTTCTCTAATCTATGTCGTCTTCCATTCTTTCATATACTGACATAATAGCTTAATTTGTATGCATAGCGGCTGCCTTACCCCCACCAGACCCGAGCCCATAGCAGAAGTACATTTGAATAATTCAGAGGCTGCAAACACCGAGCTCTAAATTGTATATTAATTCTAAAATTACACACCACCCCCCGGGCCCGGGTTACACTTTTAATAAGTCGTCACAGCTGTACAGAGCAGCGCTGAATGCTGCGTTGCACTGCACTTTTCTCAGACAAAATTATTGAAAGACTCCCTGTTGTTCGATCTAACCTTTCACTGTTTTGCCACTATTTAACTGTAATAGCTTTCATACAGTAAGTCTTAATCAAGTTACTGTAGTTTCACTGAGTTAGCTGTCTTCTTCCTGGGCAGGGAGGGGAAGTAGTTTTAAAGAGGCTGTGGGACTGCACTGCACCATCTGCTTATGAGCACCACTGACAGGCTTAGATGAGTTGCCGAGTTAAAAAAAAAAAGCCTATTGGATTTTCCTTTTGAATTCCCACGGGAGATTCTGGTTCGCTTTACAGGCCACTTACGCTCCTTGACCCACTAAGCCATAAGAGGACGGTTGTGTCCGGCCTAAATACTGCACGCTACAACTCCGTCACCTCCTCCGGGGAGAAAGCCGGCTATACCTTTCACGGTCACACTGCTCTTCAAAGAGCATTAGGCTGTTTGCACTGCAGGTCTTCATGCTCAACTCTTGCTGTTGTTCATACTCTTAAAAATTAAAAATTAATTTACACTGCAATTATATGACTTTTACTACAATAGAGCAGTATTTAAGGAACTTTAAAGACCATATGACAGAGAACATGTATTTTCAATAGACTTGAGCTTAAAACAGGCTGAGCTCCATTGTAAAACACATTTTCTAAGACAGTGTTTTCTCCTGTTAGCCTGCTCGTTGAGGCTCCTGCTCTGATCCCTGACAGTGTTTTAGATGTTTCTCTGCTCCAACACACCTGATTAAAATGATATATTTCAATCAGGTGTGATTGATTGTACCTTTATATACACAGAGTGTATACAGAAAAACATATTCTTTGCACTGATCCCTCAGATGAGGAACGCTTGAGACAAAGATATGTAATGGAGCAGGATATTTTACAGGTCAACAATCACCTTCAATGGCCAAAATGACACTTAACTTTAATTTCACTTTCACTGTCGACTTCACTGGGAATTTAATCATTTTAATTTACCCCAAGCATCTTTTTCTGCATTATGTTCTGTAAAGAAAAAAGGTTTCATATCGGCCACCATATACGCCACTACTAATATATCTATAGGCCAGGATCTCTAGAACTAACCCTTTAATGCAGGTGAAACACCTTAAAACCTTTCTCACAGTGGAGAATTTGACAAACACAGCTGCAGCTAATTAAATTAATATGTCTCAATGCAATTGTCAGTGCACGGACCCTGGCACTGGTTCAACTTATCGGCATATCTTAAACAAAACCATTAATAATGATGTGAAATGCACCTGTGCGTTTTCTCCTCTGACAGGTCAAAAAAACACCAATTAGCTAAATTAACTGTCCCACGTTCACACTACATAGTGCTGTAACTGGGTGTTGTGTGTCCTCGTGCGTTAAGTTGAAAAAGTTTCCCCAGAGCTGTCGGTGTGTATTACAAATTAGTTCGATTTTTGAGTAGTGTGATGAAGCCCACGGTAGTTTTCCATCGTGCCCGCTCGTTAACTGCTCTCACCTGGTGTCGCAGGTCTACGTCGCTTCCTAATTAGATGGCTAGAAAGTACACGAGCAGGACTCTGCATCTTGTGAACCATAAGCTGAACTACTTAAGTGTTTCCTGCCTGAGCGCAGACTTCTAATGAGCCATTCTCTGTGAGAAATTATTGTTCAAATAGAGTTTCTTTAAATACCGATTTAAATTAGGTGTCTGCTGCTCTCAGCCCTGGATACACATTTTTAACAGCAAGTTAGCTTGTTTGTCTGCTTTGCTCTCTAGTTAAAGTAAAAACAATCCTTCGCTGGGAGGAAATGGTGCATCTGGTTGAGTAGTTTGGAGCTGCTCCACTGAAAATTAACGGAAGAGTGATTTTTTGGACTCGTGTAACATTTTGATTTCTCTGAAAACCAAATGCCCTTCACTCTCCAGTCCTGTTATCTGTTCTGGTGTTGGAAATTCACTGTTATCAACAGACAGAAAGCCTCTCTGGCTGCATGATGAGGTGCCATCATTTCTTTTTACTCAACTGATTTTTATTCAAGACATTTCTAAATCCAGATTACACAAAAAAGTTTATCAGAGGCCCTGGCTGTGATGGAGAGTTATTAATGCTGGTAAACATTCGCTGATTGACTGTTTAAAACCATGAGAACAATGTTTATGAGCGATATCATAATAAACTGTTATGGTGTGCAATTTATTTTCAGGCCTTTGAATAGCTTAATGAACTTGCAAAGAACTTTAAACTGCTTATTTGAAAATAATAACACACGCAAGGGTAAAAGAGAGTGATAGGTGTCATGGCGATCATCAGTACTGCCAAAGGAAGCATAACGTGCTGCACACTTAGCAAGATCAACAATATTACCATCAACACTCATCTTCAGCATATAAATGACTCCCAGGATGTTGATACCCATAATTTTTGCCAAACCATATCGTGAATATGTAGAATTAAATGGAGTGAGACGAATCTAATTGAGATTCATCAATAATTCTAAGTGATCCGCATGAACCCCTGGTACTTACAGGGGATAATGATGAAGGCTTGGCATTAGAGGTACTTTTTTTTCCATCTGAAGGTCAACACAGTGATCATAGGAGGGAACATTACCTTGAAGGACGGTTCTTGCGCTCAGCCAAGATTAACTTTAATGTGCCTTTTATTTGAATGGCAGGACTGCATCAGTGTCCAAACATGAAACGGGTCCAAAAAGGATCCACTCATCCCATTAAAAAGTGAACTATTCGATTCGGCTATACATTATTTCCAAAATAAATTAAAGCTTAATGCAAGCATAAAAAGATTTCTCAGAAGTCTTTACCCAGTTTCCTCCAGGAGCTTGACATTAATCGCCTCACAGCAGCGACAACAGTCTTAATATCTACGACAGCGTGTGGGGTAAGTTTAGGAAGCATGAAGTGAAAACATCTAAGGTTTGAGTGTCTCGATCACAGATTACAGATTATCTTTCAAAGCTGCTTTTTGTTGTGCTGTTGGTATCACTGTTTGCATGTAGAGAGATATAAAATGTCGGTTTGACTGGCAGTCGACTTGTTGTATGGGCTCGTTCTCAGCAGGGGTTTAGCTTATCGCTGCAGTTGGGGAAAAAAACACAACTGCAATTTTTGTTTTTCTTCTGTTCTTTTTTTGAACTGAAATCTAAGACGGTCTTTTATGTGTTTCATCATGGGGGAAAAAATCCTATTTGCTGTTGTTTTTTTGTCAGACAGGAGGAGTACGTGCTTTAATCTCTTCACTTTTCAGTTCATGTGCTATTTTTCAGTGACACCAGATTTATTTTTATTTTTTTCCCTTTGAAAAAGGCCCCTATTGAGTTTAAAGGTACAACCCTTGGGAGGCTATATAAGAAAAGCCGCCTTGATCCCTCTCTCTAGCTTTTCAACTTGGGGGAAAGACAAAGCATCATAAAAGTTTCATTACAAAATGAAATATCCACACTTTGGGGAAAAGAAAGACAAAATGAACAAAAATGTTGTTATTATGAATTAGACATGATCTTATATTCTAAACCACAACAGGAATTACATCATCAATTCAGGGCGTGTTAAATCAGTTTATTTTCAGATTTCTAAGAGTTACTCTTCTGAAAATACTTCACCGGCGCTTTATCGACAGAAAATACAAGAACAATATTGTCAAAGCATAAAAGTACAATTTGTCCAAATATTTGGACAGTTAACAATAAGTAGTAGTAGCAGTAGTTAGCAGTAGTTAGCAGTTTAGTAAAGATATCTGTCAGAGTTGAGACAGAGCAGCCGGAGGCCTCAGAAAGTCTCTGTTCATGAAATGTGATCCACTTCCTTCCAAATCAGTGAATAAAGTTATAAATGTGTTTTGTACAAGCGAGAAAAGTTCTTAATCGTACAAGTTCATCGTACAGTAATCTGTGAGACAGGGCCCTCAGAGACGCATCCTTTTTAGACATCCACGGCAGCGCCCCCCCCCCCCCCTTTTTAAAGACAGCTCTAAAAAATAAACTTTTTCTTACCATTGTTGGGCCTGACAATGGCATAAAGGTGAGATTTAGAGGATTACATGTGATAAAAACACAGCAATTTTGACTTCATGAGAACTAACCCTTCTAACCCTTCAGGGAAGTAGGACCCAGGAGTCCATCTCAGCCATCACCAACAGAACTTTCAAACCAATTCATTGTAGACAGAATATATATTTGGTTTGATTTCCTTTAAATGTATTCAACTCGCACTCAGCCACACATAGCTGTCTGTTTCTTTCCCAAATAATTAAATATAACAGCAATAATAACCCTACCATTGCTGTAAACTAACCTAAACTGACTCTAATCCTAACTTAATCTCTAAAAACAGACAAAGCAATTCATATCCAATTGAATGTCGTCTGTCCACTACTTTGACCTCAATCTCATTCGTATTTCAGCCGTAAACCTACTTGTTCTTAATCCTCCGAACAAACTCAAAGAAATCCTTCAACTTAATTATTTTATAAAGCCTTGTTTCTTTGTGAGAGATTCCTCATTGTTGTATCCTAACATTTAATCCTTAAATACCCTTATACACATCCACACTATCATATTAAAACCACAACCACAAAAGACGAAGCAAACCTAAAACATTAGATATACAACAAGGGGAACAGCTCAGCTTTCTGCCGTTTGCCTACCAACAAGACAACTCACTGTAATGTGAAGTAGTAATGGGAGTAGCGTGGGGTGCTTACAATTAGTCTGCAATCTCTGATAAATGGGGTTGTTGGTAGAAACGCTCTCAGTGCTGCATCCTGATGTGGACAGAATGAGAGAGGAGCCGGGCCCACGTTCAGTCATTAGGCGAAGGAATGAAATGGGACGGAAAGTTGCCAAGTGGCTGCCAGGTGCTCTCATATCCACTCTCTAGCACATGCACTCAGCCAGGGACCGGCACACAGGCTGTAAGAGGGGGAAGTAACACATTTCTTTTAGTCTTGTTGCTGCAATTGAATTCATTTTTTGTTTTCGTTTTTTTGATAATGACTCAAGTATCACACACGGCTGCATTTTACATCATATCCATTGCAGAGTGGGAAGTGTAACCCCCACGTAGGCATCATGAAGCTGAATACATGTAAATATTGTAGCACCTGCTGGGGCATATTAAGTTTTCAGATTACAGTCTTTATAAAAGCGTATTGTAAAACCTGAAAGGAGAAAGTACAAGTGTGGTAACTTAATAAAAAGCAGGTGCATTACAGTGATGGATACGCAGTATAGACTTTATTCTGTTAGCCGATGCAGCCACAAATGTGTCTTCTGCAGTTTAAAAGTAATGAAACATATCATGTAGCTGAGAAAGCGGATAAACAGCATTATTGAATCATAAATGGAAACTGTTTTTTACTTGATAATACAGGAATATTGTAGGAAGATTAGACTTTATCTTCACATTTAGCTACAAAAGTCCCCATACCTCTTTATAAAGGGTACACAACCAGTGCCAAGGTTGACATTTCATTGAATCTAAATCCAGTATTGAATCAGCTTATTATATTTTATTCCTTCCATGCTCTTATTGAATTTAATTAGGTTTAGCTTTTAACATTTGCGACTAAATTTATAAATAACACTCAAATATTGAATTAGCATCTGTAATCACATTTTGTCGGCTGAGAAGGCAGAAACGCTCCAGTGATGATAGGCAGCCTAATAATTTTTGACAACCTGTAACTACACTGAAAAGAAAGGAGCGACACAAGATGAGAAACGGTGAAGACCGTAATGTAAAACTATTAATAATAAGCTAAAAGTTTTGATAACAAAAAAGTTTAATTCCAGCTCCTAAAATGAGTGTTATTCCATCAGCTGATCATTCTGCTGAAGAGGACGAATCATGCCGTCTTTCTATGAACACTGGCTTTCAGAGTGCACATTAACTATAAATAGCCAAAAGTTTGAATTATTACCTTTGCCTTACTTAAAAATGATGTTAATTAGCCAGAGGTAACAGTGTCTACTCTCAGTGACAAAATAATCTTGGAGCATTTAACATGAACGGCTCTCTGCAGAGCTCGTGTCCTTGGTTTGTCCATTCTGGGCTACTGTAGAAACATGGCGGTGTAACATGGTGGACTCGAAAACACAGGTATTCTTAGGTTCAGGTGATTATACACCAGCACTGGGTTGCACCAGCTACACGTAAAGTCAAACGCAGCCTGGTTTGAACGTTTTTTCCAACTTAGGACAGCTAACATTTTAAGGGTTACACCAACTGACATAGTTTCAACGTAGGCAGAAGTTACAACGTAACAATCTAACACCTGCCTCCGTAAAACAGCATTGGCCTGGAAGATAAAGCAGGAGATAAATTTGACATTAGACACTAATGTGTTGGCAAGCAAATGAAAGTAGATTAACAGATTAACTAATTAACAACTCGCTTCTAATTTATAGTTGTATGTTACAACTTCATCTGCCACATAATAAAGCTGATGGTCTCACAACTGCTGTTATTTAACACTGGCTGTAGATTAAGGTTGTAGACTAAATCTTACTGCTTTGTCCGATTCCATGTACCGTTCTGTTGTTGTTTGTTGATTAACGGTGGTTCACCGAAGTCATTTTCTGCTGTTAGCCTGTTCAAAGACTGTTGGGCATGAGACAACATGGTGATAACACTGTGTGCTTTTGACTTATTGTCCACAGGAAGTGAAAACATCATTTTCTGTGACAATATTTTGATTAGTTCAGACGTTACACCAGAGTAGTTAAGATGAACCTTACGTCTCAGTGGTGCAACCAAACAACGTCACAGCTTCTGTATCAACTAGGTTTAGTCTCCACTTCACACTCTAAGTAAAGACAGCGCTTACTTAAAGCTGCAACAGGCATCAGGCTAATTCAACTACTTTGTTACCAAAGTGCCGAAAATATCCATTTACTATGTCTGACCTGTAAAGCCAGGAATATAATGTGTTAAAACAATGAACTTTTATTTTTATCTCCAACGGAAAAACAATCATTAAACACACACCAGTGCCATTAAAAGATACAGTGCACCCTTTCATTTTTTGATTCTCATGAATTCCCCGTTTAAACAGCCTGAGTTAGAACGTTTTAATGAAATAAGAGTATTTCTGTGCTCTGCATCAGACACAATTAATGAATGGGCCAATTAACCTGCTAATAAAGTGTTCACAAGGCCAGAATGAGGTTGTTAAAGGGTGCCAGGTTGAACAGGACTATTATACAGTAATGAAAACATAGCTGTGAATATTTTATTCCATCTCTGCCAATAGATGAGTCCTGAATCCTACACACTAGACTTTTGACTTACTGTAAGGACCACTTAGTAGCTTTTTTCTGAGCTTTCAACCGTTTCTCCTGGTCTTTAGCAGCAAATTAAAACTAAGTTGTTTCTGTTGTTATGGAGTAGTCATTGTACTCGACGTTTTCCTTGCTATCATTATCTTCTTCTGGTTGGAGGGAGGGGAATATACACTTCACTACATAATGACACACCTTTCTCAAGACGATAATCTCCACAAATCACACTAATGGCATATTTGAACCACACGTGCAATTAGTATAAACAGGAAACAACATTGTACTGCATCAGAAATCACAATTGAAAGCTTAATGGGTGTAATTTATGTCCTAGAACAAAGTGTTTACATAAATAGCAGACCTTATTTTGTGCATAAATCTGAAACCTTGTGGGGAAAACAAAGATTTGATGTTTTTATTTATTTTCCTTGTGGATCAGTGTCAAAGGAGCCTAATTAATCCGCTGTGATTCGAAGTTGTAAAACAGTAAAATGAAAATAAAGTGGGGAGGGGGTATCTTTAATAGGCACTGTAGAGGACAGCCATGGTGTGGCTATTAATATCTTTGTGAACAATGACAAGATGGAGAATATTCCACATGCAGTTTATTCATGTAGTTTTAATTTGTATTTACACTATGTCCTTTTGTGCTCTGCAAAGTGGTTTGTGATGAATGTGTCAGACAGCAATCTATGAATAAATTGGACGTGACTTGATTTCGTCGTTCTGTTAAATTTCAAACGCTCAGTGCGGTTTATTCATGTGCTGTCAGTTGTGTTTGTGGAGAGCTACAAGATGGATGTTCAGTAGTAAACACCCCTCTGTCCCATATCTGCCTCCTATACCTGCACTGAAAATGTTCCTGTCTTGTTTAAATGTAATACATTTCCCACCACGGTGTATTTCTTTATCTAATGCCTTTCTATCAGACGTGATAATTTGAGGCTCACAGGACTAGTTTTTGCTGCTACTCCCATCGACATGTTCTGGCTTTGACCCTTGCACTTTTTTACAGTGACCGCTTTTATACTGTTAAAGAGGAAATTGCATTTCACTGTTCAGTCATCTTGTATAAGACAGAAATGTCCAAACTGTGAATGCAAATGCTGTCTCCTACCACGAGTGTTACATTTTTTATAGTTGGAGAGCAGAATTGCAGAGTAAGGCTGGCAAGGTTTCAGCTCAGCAGGTTGCAGAGCTCGGCTTTCATTAAAAAGGAATAGGTTTCCCCCTGTTTTTTTGTAAGGATACCAAGGATTTGACCTCTGCTCACGCAGAGTTTGAATTCATTAAACATAACAACAATGGTGTAAGAAAAGACAGGGCCACTCAAATTAGAAGCAAAGACGGTCCAACCCTGCCTTCATGAAACGTCATCTAAAATAATTTCACATGTTCTCTGACAGTTACATGGTGAGTTGTTACTGGCTACAAAAGCGTGAAGTAACTAGATATAAGACACGGCATGACACATCTCTTTTGAACCAGTGCTTTGCATTTCAGAGGAAGGACTATGGAACAGACTCGTTGAGGTGGAAGGGAAGTCATCAATGTTTTAAACATAGTGGGTTATTCTGCTCCACGGGGTTGAAAAAGCTCTTAGGCCTCAAATAGCTTCTCATAAAATGTTCACGAGTTGTTTATGCCACCAGGAGTAAAAGTGTTGTCACAGAGCGGCAATTAGCATACGGTGCGGGAAGGAGAGGGAGTGCGTTTAAGCAGGTGATAACACAACACCTTCGTCACGTTGCTGATGGATACACGTCTCTCAGCAGTTTGCCGGCAATGAGTGTTTGACTTGACATGCATAAAGTTGAAGATTACTACAACTGGCTGCTTTTTTTGACATTCATTACCACCAGACAACAGATTTAAACCAAATGATGAAGTTTGCCTGTAATACTTCTGGTGAAGCAGCTGCATATATCTCCATATATCAAAACAGAAGCGCTTTCTGAGTCGACAGCTGAGTGTGAAAAAGTGATAATTATGCACATTTTCACTTGTATGCAAGGAATAAACATAAGCTGTGCAAACTTTCCTTTTAGATACAGGAGCTGTGTGGTTTTAAACGTGGTGACAGCTGCAGATTTCAGTAAACCTCTCAGCAGTCTCTCAAAGTAAAATGTAGATGTCAGATGAAATGCTTTAAGCTTAATTTTACTCATAGAAAAGCATCATTTGGCAGTGTAGTTGTTTTGTGATGCAACATTGAATTGATCGCCAAAGGATAAGTGCATAGAGCCCAACAAAACAAAATGAATTATTTTTTACACGTTGAAATAATTTAAAGGGACATTTTCACTAATTTAACAGTGTGCAGTGTTCTAGGTTTGTGTTAGACCTACCTGCATGTGTTTGGCGGTGGCGGCAACAAGGTGGGAAAACGAAACTGGGTTTAGTCCGTTTATTCTACATAACAGAAGAAAAAAAAACAGAAAACAAACTATTTGATAGAGTGGAGTGCGGAGGATGAATTGAGGAGTCACACAGCCTGTGGAAAGAAGCTACTCTCGTAGTCTGGTGGTATGGCAGCAGGATCTGTGTCTTTTGCCACACGGCAGCAGGGTGCACAGACTGTGGCTGGGTGGTTGTTGTCTTTTTGTATCCTTTGTGCTCTGTGCAGACATCTCACTTCACTGATGTCGCTGATGCTCTCTAGATGGGTTTTAAACACTCCCTGCAGAGCCTTCCCGTCCTGGGCTGTGCACAAACCATGCTAGTCTGTGATATTTCCAGTCAGGATGTTTTCTTATATATTAGTATTACTATATTATTACCATATCTGTGTACATAAAGTTGGAAAAGCAGTTAATAAATAAACACCCACTGCAGCCAATTGGTTGGTTGTGATGCTCTCGACATTGATCTGGTGTCTAAAATGGCTTCAGTGCTGCACCTCAGCCTGATAATGGTCGGGAAAACCCTGAAGTACCCTGAAGTATCAGCACTAAAACCATTTGGAGCGACCTCAAAAAAGAAATTTGCAGTGTTTTTATCCGCTAAATTTATTATAGCCAGGTCATCTACTTATTCAAAATGCTGTCTGATGGTTACAGGTTCTCTAGCCAAAAACTAACCACTGCTTGTTGCCCTTTTTGCAAGTCTAAAATGAAATGGTTTAAATGGTTGTGCATACCTACAACTCAAGCTGGCTGAAAAACGAACCTTGCTACGGGCCATTAAATTTCCTTCTCCATAAATATGTCACAAATAATTTATTGTCAACAAATTGGTGACATTCAGGAGCTTGCTGTTCCTGAGACACCGCTAATGGTGACAGTTTAATTCAGTCATTGTGCGAGAAAACCCTGCGCGGTGGCAGATTGAATGACGTCAAATCTTTAGCCATGAATACATTAATTTTTTTTTGCATGACAACAGGTTAGCTAAAAATACACCTAACTGCTGCTGCCTCCGTCAATATTCCTGTATTTCAGTATCAGCAGCCCTCCATGCAGCCTTATGTACCAGCTCGTAGGTCTGCTGGGACTTTGAAAGAACTTAATCAAGGAAAGTGTCAGCTGGTGTGAGGGGATGTGACAATGTTTATGTGCCACCTAAAGTTTGAGCATTGTTTTAGTAGTAGTTTATTCTAATTTGCAGCTCCCTGCTCCCGTTCATGGGCCTTGTGGGCCAGCTTAACTCGGTGCACCGAGTGAGCTTTGAGCCTCTGACTGTTGTTTACCACTCTCTGCTCTCTCCCTCCGGACTCTGAGCTGCTGTAATGGAAAACATCAGATGGGTACCAGACGAACATTCTTAGTTTAGGGAGAGAGGAAAATGCCACGGCAGAAATGGGATGTGCAGTATAGCTTGTTGAAAGAAGGGTGCATGTCCAAGAGTGAATGTGCTACCAAACATTGGGACATATTCCTAAAGCGGTTGTGAGCATTCAGATTCAGCGTGAGCAGCAGAGATGTCAGAATGCAGCTTGAACGGCTTTACAAAGAGAGAAGGTTGCTCCAAATGTGTGCAGTTTCCTTCATATCGCTTTGTATTTCTCAGGCTTGTCTTTTTCTGTGAGAGCGAGGCTTTGATCCATCTGCAATGACAATCTGATCATGTCGGCCATGTCCAAGTACGTCTGTTATCCTTCTACACAGTGCTCAGCTCATTATACATGCTTCGAAGGATGATGCCCTTCAAATGGTGCACACTGGAGTCACATACGTCAGGACCTTGGTGTTGCCTGCACGCTCTGACTAAAGGTTAACATTTTCTGCCTGCTTTGGTTTTAATGAGACAATTAGACTAATTTAAACCTGTTCTACACACCGGAAGCTTTTTCTGATCTGTTATTGTTATAGAACCTGATCTAACAAGGGTAGGTTTGCAGATTGCCATTTGCAATAGTAATGTAAATGTTGCAGTAATGCATGTGTTTATATCTGCCTGTGTTTGTTATGACTTTAGTCATTAAGTCAGCAGCTCTTTTTTGACATAATCTTGGTGATTGTCTGCCGTCAGTGTCATAGTTGTCAAGTATCAAGTAAATGACAGACAGCTGGTTTGTTTTAAATATAAAAATGTGAGCTCTTCACCTTCAAAGCGTTCACCTCTGGCATTTGGGTTGTGAAGGAGCTCCTGCTTTCTGTGAAACTAACAATTGCTCAGGCAGCTGTCAACGGTAGAGTTAAGTTCATGCTAAGTTAACGTAATTGGGTGTCGTCAGTCATCTCAAAACACTGTCAGGTGTGACTTATCTGCAGTTTGTCATTACTTTGCTTACTGGCTAATTATGCAGCTGTTATCAGTAAATATGACGCTTTATTTGAATGTGATGAGTACACTTGCATAAATATTGGATAGTGTGAGGTCTGTTGATGTCTAAATAAGCAAATAAAACATAAGAATTACCTCATGTCAAAACAAGATAAATGTTTGATTATGCTCGGTACAGTTGTATCTGCTGGATCTGCAGCAGTCCAGATAAAAACTCTTTGTAATTTACAGTTTCTAGTTTCTTGTATGCAGCAGAACAACAGAACTGGCATCACATCCTACATCATCATGCCTCATACTACATTGTAAAGGGACGGGGAAAGGATTGATTCACTTGTGTCATGATTATTTTTTTTCTTCTAACATTCTAATATCAGCTGTTTGATTCCTGAATACATGTTTCTACAATGAGCACTTACTCACTTAGCTCGATGCTAACACCTATTGGGAATTCCTATAAACATGCTAACAGAAATCAGCATTGTGACAATAACATCTAGATAAACAATCCATTTTAGCTCACATGTTTAACCAACCCAATTGCCAGAATAAATGTTAGCCAAGTATGTTACTGCAAAACCACAGATCATTTAAAACTCAACATTTCTTTCTGTTGCTACTTTAAATTTGTTAAGGTTCATTTTTCTATTTTCTTCTCGTCACAGTACTGCGCCTATGATCTGCTCAGAAAACAACATGGTTTGGATTAAAATAACTGTTCTGTTTTGCTCACCACAAAAACAGCTGGAAATGTACCCAGGTCTCCATAAAAAATACCCATTTTTTGGCCACAAAAAAGGCTGGAGATGTTTTGCCTTCCTGTGGAAGATAGTCGGCTTTTGTTCCCCTAAAAACGTCTGGATCCCCACAGAGTGGAACTGCTGACAGCTGCTTGGCAGCCGTGTTGCTTGTAATCGTGGTGTAATCACTAGAGATGTATGATTCAACTTTTACCCAAAAAGGAAACGGAAGTCGCAGTCAATTTTAATATTGGATTGTAATATTTAAATAAAGCAAAACATATTGAATCGACACCTAAGTATCATGATCGAGTCGAATCGAGAGGTGAGCATGTCGTCCCAGCCCTTATACTGTATCATCATAAATAACACTGTTATATATCGTTGATGAAGGTTCTCAGTCATCCAAGATGACTAACTAACTAACTAACTAACAGGAGGGGAGTTGCAGGCTTTTAACCTACTGTATGTGTGAGAGTGTCCTCACAGAGTCGTTAAGGACAGTTATCTATCATACTGTTTTGTCTCATTGTACTGTGCTGAATACACTGTATTACACAGCCTCTGCCTTTTCACTGATCTATGCTCGTAGTACAAAAGCACAGCTACTACTACAACTCTGAGGTTCACACTGAACACTGAGCATCATGAATTTCTGTCCATGCTCTGAAAAAGTACGAGGTCGTCAATAAATGAATGGCTGTGCACAATCCCTCATTTGTCTCTCATGTCAGCTGATGACCAGACTGTTGGATGTGCATACTGATAACGAATGACTGCGCCCTTCGCTGACCCTGCTGGTGGCAGAGGATGCCTGGCTGTGCGACACAAATTCACTAAATAATCATTATGCCAGGGCACCGCGGGGATTTAATAAACTAGCAAATTGACTGGCTCCAATCAGGTCACAGTGTACACACTTGTATCGCGTCTAAATCCTCTGTGACGGCTAGAGGATAATGCAGGACTGTGTGCGGGAGATGTTAGGGATGTGAATGAGGCTTAACACTTTAAGTCAGCTTGTTTACCCTATCGTCCAGCACTTGGCTCAGGCTCATGAGCACATTTTAATTAAAAGCCATTTATCTCTCAAAAGCAACATTTCAGGATTTAATATTGGGATTTGAAGTGGTGGACAGGAAGTTATGAAATTATACAATACAGTCTCCACTCTCGTGGTCTTTAAACATGTAATTATATCATCTTCCACTTGATAAACAAAACCCTCCACTATGTGGCTTTAGCTGGTTATAGGAGTACACAAGCCTCAGTAGAAAATGACAAGAGCAAAAGTTAAAGTTTTTGCTGTTTGGAATTTGTTTTTGGTTTTAAAGGCAGACAGAGATACAAACTTCACAATGTTTAATGCATCTGACCTTAGAAGCAAAGCCACCTCTCTGGTGCATTGCTATAACCATTTGCTTTGGCCCGTGTGAACACAGCATGTTTGCCTTGCTCTCCGTGCAAGTTTTTATATCAGGAGACCATTCTGCTCAAAGCTAAATGCATCATGGATTGTAATTAATGCAGCGAAGCAACACTCTCCAGTCAATATTTATTGGTCAGTAGTGAAAAACAAAATGTGTGCAACATGAGAGTAAAGTTAGTCTGTATGCTGTTTTATTTCCTCACATGACAGTTTTCCAGTTCAGTTGGAAACTCTGGCTGCACTGGCTGCATGCGTGGTGCAACGTCTTGCTTTTCCTTTCGGTGTCCATGTTAACAGGTTAGAGCAGCCACACTGCCGGCGGGAGTCGTGTCTGCATCAGTGCTTCATCTAGAGATTCAGAGTCTTGCCTGTTTTTACCGTGACACACATGCATTTCTCTGCAAAAATAGACCTGAAAACCACCTGTAGACAGTGATATCGACATCGCACCAGCGTTTCACTGTAGTTTTAATGAAGACATGAAGAGAATATACACAACAGGCTCTTTCTTTCTCTCCCTCCCTCCCTTTCTTTCTTTTTGCTCCTCCCACGTTCTCGCTCTTTCAACAGGGGTAAAGGAAAATCACGACATCATATTTATTGATAATAGGGCGGCTGCAGCAGCAACACTGCCTATTTGAACACAAACACGCAAGTGATCAGCAGCAGCTCAGCAACGCATCCGCCAGGCACTACACAAGCAGCCACTGAGGCCAGCCCGTGATCGGGAAATGATGCAGTGCAACCCTGTATACCACAAATTACAATCCTGTGCAACTATCCTTTGCATTGCCAATATATTTTGTGTCCGTACATGTATTATGAGATTGTTCGACAGCAAAGAGTAACAGGTGTAGAATGTACATAACTTGAAAACCGCAGACTTGAGTTCCTATCCTGTCCCATGCTTCATGTTTGGATTGACTTGATCAATATTTAACATGAACTACAATCATCCCTGACTGCAGATACATTAATTATGAAGAATTTATAATTCATAATTTAATCAGAATTTATAATTACATCTGAATTTTAGTCCAAAGTGTACGGAAGCACAAGGACGCACATGGCATCAAACATTAGTCCATAAATAAGGTTTATTGCAGAAATCCATGTGCTCCAGTAGACTCCGGACTGTATTCATGAAGTCTCTCCTGATGTGAGAATGCCCGAGTCTGAGAGCACCGGACAGTTTGTCCTATCCATGTGAAGCGGTTGAAGGATGTTAAGCTTCTTTCTTCATACATTAATTATGAATTTTCCTTCTTTACTTCCATGTCTGGACGGCTTTATGTTTCCTACATAATGTATTAGTCAAAGGAATTACATTTACATGAACGTAACTGCTAGAAGCCCAAGATTGTTCCAGTAACTCACCGACAAGTTCTCAGGAGGATCATGAGTAACATAACATGAAACCATTATTATAATACCACATTTTAAAAATGTAGCTAATGTTTTGCCAATGTTGTTTTGAAAGCTTACAGATGCTGACGAAATGTACCACCAGAAATAATGGGGGCGTTAAGACCATAGGACTCAACGATGGAGATGACGCTTGTCAACACATCACTATGTATTTATAGGCCTCTCAGATCACTGCCGTCTGCAGTGCTCCCTCCACTTTTGGCTCTTTCTAACTAGGGATGGTTCGATACCACTTTTTCATGTCTGATACGATACCAATAAGACAACACTGAGTATCTGCCGATACCGACACCGATCCGATATACAGCCTTTCCCCTCTCTTAAACAACAAAGCTATAGATGATACATCTGTATGGAAGCACTTTGCTTAACCTAGTCATTTAAAATCTTCTTTACAGGACGAAATACATAGACAGCATCATGAATCAGTTTTGCAATAGTGCTGCTTCTTTTTACTTTGACTTTAAACATAGAACTTTTAGCATTTTTCCCTGCAGTACTATCGAAGAACGACCGCTAACAAAGTGACTTGTGACTTGTGACCTTGGCTCTGAGCTGCCCCCTTCTGGATGCATTACATAAGTAATGTAAGGAGCCCACTAAGGTTGATTTTAAAAAGTCCTGTACGCACAGGTTATCACAAGACATCAACTTGAAGGATTGAAAATATCATTTCTGGACTTTGGAGGGTCCAGATAAAGGCTTTCGACATGGTTAAATAAAGTTTGGAAAGAAGCAAACTCATAGTGGGACTCGTATTTGCTTGTGTTTGGGATCCAAGCCAAGACACATTAATTCAGGCCCAATGTGTGACACCCTGATCTAATTTTTACTGTCAAACCAGTAAACGATCTGGCCAAAAAATAACATCACAATCTACTTTATTGCAATCACAAGCTTTAATCTTTAATCTATAGCCTATTTGCTCCAATAAAAGACATTATTGCTTTCAAGACAGTTCAATCATGGCACAAGCTCCTCATCTGCCATGTTGCTAGCTAACTCACATTGCACTGTTGACCTCACCCAAGGAAGAGCCACATGAAGTAGATTGTCCAGTCATCATAGCCATCTAGTTGGATGCACCACTCTATTGTTTTATTCATGTAGTGCAGATCTGTTAATCAATGAGGTTATGTGATGTTTTGGCTTTAACAGAGATTTCTATGATTCACCTAAAAAGTAAATTGTGGACACCTTCAAGATCGATCACAGTCTAAAATGGTCAGATGGCACCACCCTAGTGAGTAGTCATGTCTTCTTGTTATGAGATTAAAAAAGAAATATATAGGATATATTTTAAATTGTAATCGTAGTATTTTGGCAGTTTTCTGAAGGAAAGTAACACTTTTGAATGCAGTGACCTTTTCACAAATAGAATAAGCGGTAGGCAAACCTGTGATAATTTCCTCTGTAGTCCTCGCAGGTAGTCCCTTATGTAACGTTGCAGCCTTGAGAAACATTCGCTCTGATGGTTATGAAGGTTTTCTTTTTTCTCTTTTCTCTGCTCATCATACCCCTCTACCCCTGGAGGACTATTCCAAAGGGCAATCTAAGAGTGAGCAAGCTGCTGTTAGAAAGCCGATATATTTGATATGGTTCATGGGTTACTGTACAGACTGATCTGTGGCCTGTCAACACTTATTAATGTTCATGCAGGTTGAAATAGCGGACCACAACAGGATCCAGTCTTATGAGAAAATCTCACTGATCCTTTTTTAAAGGAGAACCTTTTGTAAATGAAGTCACCCTCACAATCCTGCTTATCACAGTTCTGATGAATCTTAGTGTTTCTCCTCCCAGCTGTACACGGTACAAGCTGCAGTGTTTACCTGTTTTTTCCAGCTCCCCCACTATCCCCAATAGAGAACTCCTCCTTTTCTTGCCTCCTCCACACAGTGGTCGGAGGTCAGGGTCTGATAAAGATCTGCACCCCTGAAGTAGGAGGAATAAGTGTCTTTCTCAAAGACGCTTTTCCCACATTTCATTCAACTTTATATTTTCAATTCAAGCCCTCAACTCCTCAGCCCTTGATCAAATGAATACTCAATGATGTTTTAGCCCTTTTCGTTATAAAGGTCACTTTGTGGGAGAAAGTATTGGCTACTTCAAAACCCAAACTGCTCCTTCCCTTCTAGTCATTCACTGCAGGGGGGTTAATTTGCATGAAGTCACACTCACAGCAAGATGGAGAGTGTAAATGAACTGTGGGACACACTGCACTCTGTAAACATGTCTTGTTGATCATCGTACGACCTCTGAGATTTTTACTTGTGCCTCCTTAGGGGATCCCCACCCAAAGGTTATGAACCACTCCTTGCTATATACGGAAAATGGCTAACAGAGCTAAAGCACCAGCAGGAGTGTCTATTCATTCTATACAGTTCTATACATATTGCATGATTTCTACGTTCTCTTCCCTCAAAGACTCGAAGACATAATATTGACTTTTCTGTCATTTAGTACTGACATTAATCTAACAGTACATGTTTGGCAGTGTGCACCCAGTCCACAGGGATGCTTGTCTATTCGGTGGAGTGTTTGAATTCACAACCGGTTTAAAGGACATTAATGTACCTCAGTTAAATCCAGTTTGCAAGTAATTTTAACTAACAACTAAACAACCAAAATCACATAGTTGAAATTGTTATTCAGGATGGTTTCAGTATGTTGGTGACAAAAGTTCTGCTGCAAATATTAGCTGATTAATTATTTAGTCAAACAAACGAAAATGAATGATAAGATGGTGTAAAAACAAGACATTTAATGACGTCACCAAAATGCTGCATATTGCATTGTTCTCAGTTTCCTGATGTTTTATGGACCAAAGTATATAAAATAATGTGCAGATTCATTGCTGTATAAATAATAGTGAGTTGCAGCCCTGAGTTAACTTTTCTCTTAAAGTTAACTTAACTTCACATTCTTTAAATTCTAAATTGCCATAAAAAAGTTAAATGCAGAGGTTACTTTATATGTAACACTGTGCCAACACAGGATTTTAAAGTGTGTCTTCTGCTGCCATTAAGCCGCGCTGCACACTTGTTGTAATGAGTGTAAAAAGTGCACTCTCTTCACCACTAACTGTTTTGGAAAGCCTCCATGCGCGGTGGAGCAGATACGACGAGTGTTTACTGCTCAGAATAAGATTTAACCAGATTTGAGACGGCCTTCGATCTTCCCATGAGACTAGTTACACATGCTCACTTAGACAGAACACGTTTCTCTCTGCTGGTGAATTTAAAGTGATTAGTTTAAAATGTACTTACATGTATATGTCATCTCTGCAGTCTTGCTTCCGCACATGCAAATATCAAATGACAAAATGGGAGATGTTTTGCTTTGCGTGGCATTTTTGAAGACATTTGGGTTGAAGTGAACAGACTATTAAATCATTCCCTCTGCGGGTGCTTTGTAGTTAACTCGGCTTGCATAATTTATAGGTTTGACTTTCACTCTGTGATTTGAGAAAAACACCATCCAGTATCGATGGGGATTCCCTGACGGGGTTGAGGGGACTGAAACAGCCTGAGATCCAACCTGTAAAGAGAGATGTCCATTTGTTCAGGCAGCTACAGTATATGCAAGCTAAATGATGAGAAACTCCAATGGCTATTCAATTTTAATACCTTTTAGTTGGCTACATTTTATTTTTAAAGCTTGGGAAGAAACCGTCAGGATGGTTTATTCGTTCAGTATATTTGTTATGTATGTTGCTGTTCTGGTTTCTGGTCTCTTTTTTAAATATGCCTTGTAAATATGTCTTGGACATCACCTTGGATTGGACATTTTTGTGCATGACACAATAATAAAGAAAAGTGATGAAAGAAATTTTAAATATCAGTCATATAATAATTATTTTTCTGTGTGTTTTCTGCAGGTTTTATGGGACACAATGCCTATCCAGGTCCGTGTGAACACAAGTATTGTGGGTTGGGCCGTCACTGTGTGGTCAACCATGAGACTGGACAAGGAGAGTGCAAGTGCTTGGATCACTGTAAGCCGCACTATAAACCTGTGTGCGGTTCAGATGGGAAGCTGTACCAGAACCATTGTGAGCTCCACCGGGCCTCCTGCCTCAGAGGACACAGGATTACCATCATGCACAGTGAGGAGTGCTTCTACAAAGGTAAGAGCTCATGTGATCTTTCTCCAAAGTGGGATGTGCGCGGCCCAGTTGATACTGTATATCCTGCACTGTAACCTTTGCAATTCACGTGCGGTCCTGTTGGTCCTGGAACCTTTGTTACCTTCCAGCTTTGACAGGTACTTGAAATGTCTACATACAAGAACAATTTAATACACCTGTAGTATTAGTAGTTTCTGGTTCTGAGTATGTGTCTTTGAAGCAGGGTTTTGAAAAATATCACCAAATGCAATTTAGCATTAAGTGTGTTTACAGTTTATGATTTTGGCAACTTGCAAAAATCAAAAACGGTTCACTATTTGCGAGGACTTTATATTAACTGGAATGAAGGAAAATGACCTACAAATGCATATTGTATCAGGGATGCTTTTATTCAAGAAATACAGTTTACTATCAGAACCTCCAGCTGAACACGACGTGTCCCTGGGCAGCGTTAGTGCCATGCCTGACCCTGCGAGCCACGCAGGACTAGATCTAGGTTACTTATGACCAAAAGGAATATGGAAATGAAAGGGAATTATTATGAAGACTTTTTAACATAGACGAAGAGGAATAAATGAAACATCCATGAGCAAGAGACATAAGCAGGGTTAGTAACTATCATCCAACATGTTAGAGGCTCAGCTCGTAAAATAGTGAAAGCCTCCATAAATCATTAATCTTATTGGAAAGGTTTTCAAAAGACACCTACACAGATAGATAATCTATAATCTAAAGAGACTTTGGTTGAATTTCCATTGGGGGACTTATAGTTTGCCACTTAGGGAAATGACACACACTACAGCAAGTAGCCGGCTAAGTTTGAAGAAAACAAAATACACCAACTAGCACCTTTAAAGCACACTAATTAGATAGTTGCCAGGCAACCAGCAGAGATTCCAGGTAGTTACCATTAAGCCAAGGAATAGTGTGGCACATGGCCCATTGTTACCGGTGAATTGTTATTTTTACTCTCTCGGAGTGAACAAACTTGTTAGATGTTAATTAGTGAGATTTGGGAGGTGTTGGGTGGTGGATTTTGTTCTCCTCTAACTTGGAGAGTTGATTTATACTTCTCATCCAACTCTTTGCCAGAAAGAAAATGAGTTTGTTCACCAAAATGTGCAACTTCTCCTTTAATATGATGCCAGATGTGAAATAAATCAAATAACTTTCGCCTGACGTGAGATTCTTTTTAAAAACACAGGCTTCTGGTTGGTACAGGTGTAGTCAGTAAAAGAGAATTCACTCTGACATCTACATTTTCATCTTGTCATAGAGAAGATAATGATGTTGGTGAATCCATGTGGGCGTATTATACCAGGAAGAACATGAAAAGCAGCATTGTAATCAGCAATGTTCTCTGCAAAGCAATTTACATGCTGAAGTAGATCCATGTTGAACTGTAAATCTAGATACTTGTCAACACACTAGAACAAAACAAACCAACAAATAACATGAAACGACAACTGTCCTTATAGAACATGCACCAACCAATGAAATGTGTCTGTTTGAAAATATCAACAAATGCAGCAGAGTATAACATGTTAATGTGTTTGCGAGGAACATAAAGAACAAAGGACACAATCTGAGGAATATTATATAGCTCTCTGTGAAATGCACATCTTAGTTTACAGGCAGAAGCAGGTGGTTGTGCTGTGCTGTTCATATTTCCCCAGAGAAGGTTGACTGCGCTCCGCCATTGATTGTATAAACATGCCAATTAGTCTTAGTCCCTGCAAACAAGGCTACTCTCCCTTTTGTAAAGCGAGACATCAGAGAAGTAAGAGCTCCTGACACTCTGGACCTTCGTTCCCCTCAGGGCAGAGGGGAATAGCTGCATATTGCTCACAGACAGCATATTCATAAAATTCATGAGCGATTGACTGAGTCTCTGCATTGATTCGACAGGGTTTCTTTGCTTGCATGTTTACTTTGTAAAGTAACTTCACAGCACACTGGGAATGGCTTTGGATCTATATGCGGCTGCTGATGAAACTCTCTGTGGTCCTCCTCACAGAGCGTTTTGGAGGCAACATCCTCGGATTGTAAAAACCAAAACAAACCAAAACAAAAACAAACCGCACATCCGTCTCACGATGTACGCATTCTTTCACTGCTGTAATGTTCAATTTAGAGATGAACAAAGCCTCACTGTTGGGAGGAGAACATGAGCAAGCTTTTACACATTTCCCCAAACTATACGAAAGCCAACATACAAACCATCTTGAAACGGCAGCCTCGTGCCTTGTATAGATTTAGAGCAGCCTGTGCAGAGGCATAAAGGTAAGGTTTCGTCACAATCACAGAACAAGGCATTCATCCCTGCTGGGTGACAATCCTAATCAACCTCTCTCATGTGCACCGTCTGTCAGACCCCACCGACACCCCCACACAGCCGAGCGGCCTCTATCCGCAATGCAGAGTGGGATATTTGACCAATGTCAGGCAATCAATATCAGATCAACAGGAGCCAAAAGAAGGAATAAGAAAAACACAAACTCTCTTTCTTTCCTTCATCTTATCCTCGCTCAGTCCAGACCTTTTCTCTTTTTACTGTGACTGATATGTAATCAATTTCTCATTGGATGAGAGCTCCGGGGAGAGGCCACGGCAACCTGTTGGAGCGATTAGTGATCTCTGCTTGAGGCTTTGTTTTCTTCTCAGCACTTTAAAATATTTAAAAATAAGACCATGAATTATAAAGAATCTTGTTTTAAGAGATTTAAATCTTTATGTAGGAAAACAGAGGGATTGCCTGAATGTTACTGAGCTGCCGAGGATTTGTTCTTTGTTACAACTACAAAAGGCACCGTGGCAATCAGAGGAAACGGATAATTGAGCAAATGTAATAGAGCTTACAACCAAATCTAGATGTAATTATGATTCAGGGGTTATTAGTGGGTAAAATGGGATTTGCCCTCAATGGCACATTAAATGTGTCACTTGATTATTTCTCCTCCAGGTAATGGGTTCAATTTACCTGGCAATATGGAGATATATACTCATTATCACAGCATAATAATGGATTTCCTTCAGTTCAATATTAGTTACCTCTCTGCAAAGGAGGTTGTGTTTTGGGTCCCAGTTGTGTCTCTGTCCGCTATTTACGAGGATATCTATTTAACAGATTTCAATTAAATATGTTAGAAAGTCAGGCCGTGGGCCAAGAAGCAAGTGATTACCTCGCAGCCCCGCTAGCAGCTGGCTCATGGGATGGCAGTGTGAGTCAGGCAGTTGTTCACTCCACCGAAATATCTCAACTATTGAATGGATTATGGAAATTTGTTCATGGTCCCTAAATGATGAAGCCTACTGAGTTTGGTCATCTCTTGACCTTCATACTAGTGCAACTATGTGGTTGACATTTATGTCCTTTTTTGAAATATATTGACAATGGTCATGAATTTTGATACAGACATTCATGTTCTCCTCGTTATGAAGTGTTAATTAGATGAGTTTCCCATTTTTAGCTCACACTTTCTGGTGCTTTTGACCATTAAAATGACAGCACTGGCTGTGACAGTTGCTAATTCCATACCATGCCTCACCATGCCATGATTAAACTTCATTAATAACAGCCCAATTGCTTTATTTTTGTCTTTAATAATCAGATTTTAGGTTTAGTGAGCCAGTTTCAGTGTATACGTTTATAATTTATGTTTAATCCCTTCTCAAGCAATTCTTTCTTATTGTCACCTGAACTGTGTTTTTGCCTTCTTCCCAATGTCACAGATAGCATGACCTAGGGCTGGGCGATATGGCCAAAACTGTTATCACGACATGTTTTTTTATATTGACCGATGTCAATAATTATCACGATATACAGTATATTTAACAATAATAATGTTGAATTGACAGTTTTAAGAGTATTTTCCTTAGGACAGAACCCAAAACAAACCAGAAGGTTAATTATGGTTTATAAAATACAATTATCTATTGTCAGAATGAATAGGTGACAAACATCCAACAGAACCAACCAATCAAATGGCTTCATGTTAAACACTGGATAAATATAATGAGTTCAACAACTTGCCTGTTTCAAACGTGTCTCAAACATTTTAGAGGTAGTTTACTGAACTGAACATTGATTAAAGAAAATAAAATCAAAAGGTAAAGTTGAGAATGAACTATTTCCAAATAACCAGAGTGGTATGACCTTTCTTCGGTACAATATCCTCGTCTTTCGCAGTTTCCTCGCACTCGGTGTCGCTAGACGGGCCGCTCATTGCCTGGTGTCGGCTCGACACACAGGTGGTGACGTCACGCCGAGGTGTTGTGAGTGGGAGGGGCCGGAAACATCAACCACGTGCATCTGTTTCTCTGCTGTGTGATTGGCTGTTGGCGTAGTGTTTTCTAGGTAAAGGAAAACGGACTCAAAAATAACTATCGAAAATAAATGTCATAAATTTATTATCGTTATCGTGGAGAATTTTATCATGAAAATGATCGAGATCGTTTTATCGCCCAGCCCTAGCATGACCTCAATAAATTCAGCAGAATATAAAATAACCATTATCTGCATGATCCTCCTTTAGAGCAACACACTGAAAACTCGCACAACTAGCATGCAAACTGCAACTCATGGCTGGTGCATCCGTTTGGATAAACACAGCGCATGTGTTTGGGGCAGAATGTTACATCTGCACCTGGACAACAGGCCCAGAACCATAAATAAATCGGGCCCTCAGTTGCTGACACAGGCGCTGCTTGGGAAGCTTGTCATTAAAGTAGCATAAGGTCTTTCTACTGTCCAACATAATAAACTTGTTTGTATCTATGAGCAAAGGCTGTTAAATCAAAACACAATGCCATAAATGAACTGTCAGCGGCGGATGGATGACATGCAGGCTGCGCTGATGCTCTGCCGACTGCGACAAATTGGCTCATACTTTACTTTTTGTTGGGTATACAGAAGCTAATGAGATGGCGATCAGACGCTCACTGATGGTCTCTTTAGATCATTTATCAGCCAGTTAGTTTCGGTCATCTTATTTTAAAAGCATATGGTGTCAGCACGGCTAAAATCCAAGCAAAACCCTCCAGTCCTCTGCCACACTAGTGTTGAATTAAACACAGAACCTCCTCCAGTGTAAATAATCAGAAAACAATGTGTTAGTGATATTCCAAAACACATGTCTGTTAGTGTGCTTGAATAGTGGATTTGCATATTCAGATTTCTCTCGGGTACCCTATGATATAGTAGCACTCCACAACTCAGAATTAGCATTTAACATCCAGTTTTGGAAGTGGAATGAATGTGCGACAGTAGAATATGATGCGGCAGTGCCAATCGATTCATTCTTTAGCAAAAGCTGTGAAACTGTACCATTATCTTCTGTATTCAAATGTCCAAATGATGTCTTAATGAGACGACGTATCATCCACAGACAAGTCCAGGGCATCTGATGAGCGCTGAAAATATTCTGCTTCACATTAATTTGATAGACAGACAATTAGTCCCTGGGGCAAGCTCAACTCAGAGCCGCTGGAAATGAAATGATTGCTTTTGAACTGACACCCATATGCAAAGAAGTTGAGCCATTATTGGTTCTGGTGCCAGCTGAATGGGTCTATGTTGGAAATGGATAGGCCTTGTCAGCCATACCTTCTCTGTGACTCTCATCTGCTATGGAAGACAGGATAAAAAATGACAGCCATGTGTTGACTGAAGCTTCTCATTAGCACTGGGGAGAGCATATGACCCACCATTTACCCCCTCGCACTGCATGGCAACTTAGCCTGGATCGGATCTGATTGAAAATTAAGTGGAGCACAAAAGCCTGTCCAATCTGCGGAGGGAAATGTGTGCATGAAGGCGAGCAATCCCTGCAGCCGGCAATTGCCATGAGCGGAGACAATCAGGGCTAAGGTTGCGGCACATCAAGCAAGTGGTTTCAGTGCATTCAGCACATCCAATTATCTGGGAGATCATACATTTACAAAACCTGAAGACATTTGGCTCCCAATAAAACCTTCCGCGCCAGAGCTTCCCAGTTTTTTATTTACTACTCACTGTACGATTGCACTGCATCATTTACTCTGCTATTGCATCATGATGTTGGGGAACATGGATCAAAGTTTTATAAAGGCTTTGTTTCAACATTTGAGATGAGCTGGTGTTGCTAGATTACATCATACCTGTGTAAAGTAAAACGGCCTGCTGACGATTTCATGTAGTCACATGAAACATTGTTTGGACATTTTAGGGGAGGGCAAACTCTTCTCTTTCTAAACACTACCGAATCCAAAACAACGTATCTTGAAGAAGAAATACCTTTTGTACTCTGCACAATCGCACACGCACACACACACTGTTTGTTTCAGAAGACCAGCCACTGCGTGCAGGTGATTTTCACTAGGGACATTGCTCTTGGACACTGAATGTACAAACACTTTACATTCAAATACATTCAAACATGTTTTGGATAAAAAGGGAGGCGTTCCTTTATTTGACTTAAATTAGAGTGACTATTATGTAAAATGTGTAAAGTTAGAGTTTGGCCTTCAACAGGATGTAGTGTGACAGAGGAAGGGTAGGAAGGGCCCGATGAGTTGTTATTTTTAATTACAGTGAGGCTTTCGATCAGGAGCAGGTTGCTAAATATACATTAGAATTACTGCCATAACATGATTAATGAGTGATATCTTGGAACCTAGAATAGCTTTTTCACTTTCATAATTACAATGCCTTTGCAGCTGCTTGACTACCTGCACTATATTAATGATCTCGGCTGCATCCTACCTGCTCATGTCTTTGTGACTTTGGCTCGAGCCGCCTAGAATCAGGCAGTTATTCTCTGTACGACTGCAATTGACTGATATTCTTATTTTTAATTATTCGCATGATTATGTTCTCGACTAATCAGTTAATTGTTTGGTCTTTAGTATATCAGAAAATAGTGAACATTTAGAGTTGAGTGAGTACTTGGCTGAAACAAGTATCTGGCACAAATCATGAATGTGTCTACCTGTAGAAATCCTCACTGGGAAGCGAACTGAAGTTTATTAAGTCAAGTTCATATCAGATTTCCTCTGTTAATATTTCACTTACTGATCCAAATCATTGATCTGAAGCTCAATTCTAAGGCTGTCCTTCAAACAGTTTTCTAATCAGTAATACATGCAGTAACTTCTGATCATCTCATATCAATTTCAGGCTTAAATTAACCAAATCATATTAATACCGCCTGCTTACATCTAAGGACGACCCACTACAGCTTAAAGTGCCACTCATCCCGATCATGGATAATATTTCAGATGATTAAAGTGGTTGAACAGATATAGATAACGGGCGGCTGTAGCTCAGGAGGTAAAGCGAGTCGTCCAGTAATCAGACGGTCGCTGGTTCAAATCCCTGGCTAACCCAGCTGCGTGTCGAAGTATCCTTGAGCAAGATACTGAACCCCAAATTGCTCCTGATGAGCAGCTGGTACCTTGCATGGCGTGTGACAAACGTTGTAAAGTGCTTTGAGTGGTCAGTAGAAAATGACTGAGATAAATGCATTTAGTCCATTTTACCACTTTTTTTTTACCATAATGGTGTAACTTGCTCATCCTGAAATGTGCTCATTACCACTTCTCTTACTGCAAGCTGGCATCTTTATGTTGCTTCTTTTGGCAGCTCAAAACTCAAATAGTTCATTTTATATAATTGAAACTAGAAAAATGCTGCACAAACTTCACATGCTAAAATGAGAGGTTTTAGTTTTAGTTATGGCTCCAATTGGAGTTAACTAGTCACCGGTACTAGATTAACAGGTTCACTTTCAAATGTAGGTTAATATCTATCTACTGTACCTGTGTTACAGTGAACATGATGAGTGTAAGGTGGATGGACAGAAAGAGACAGAGGGTGAGTCAGCCTTTTTTTGGATGAAGAATTACTTGGAGAGATATTTTTTCTGATTTTGCATAATCATTGAGAGGGATACATCAATACTCGCTTGACATTGACAGGGACGTGTCCCTCACATTGATGTACAGTATGAGGTGGAGTGACACATCAACCCAACCATCATGTGCATCTTCATTTACAATTTGAAAGCAGAGAGTTCAGAGTCAGTGAGAGGGTCTAATTCAGCTTTTGTCTTGTATAATCAAACTAGCTTGGATGTTATGAAAAGGAGGGTGGGTAGACTTTTAATAGAAACAGAAAGTGAACTCGTGCTCTCACTATGTATTTTGTCATGGTTCGTTCTTTGAGAGTCTGTTATTCTCACTTTGAACAAAATCAGAAAACATTTCTGAATCTGACTATTTAACATGTGAGTCAAGACGCATGTTAGGGTGCAAGTGGTGAAACGTTGTCTTTGATGTCAAATTTGCTCAGACTTGAACGTATGTGATGTGAATATTCTTTTCATTTGTAGTTTGGATCTGTTACGCAAAACACAAACAGATTGGAAGTCACTTTTCTTTTAGTGTGGCACATCACACCAAACCAGGCACGAATGGCCACAACAATAATGAACATCTGTAATTGGGCCGTGTCTATAAAAGTAGGGCTTGTTGAACTGCAGTGCTTTTGTTGTTAGCTGCTTCCCCGGCATCTCAGTAGAACAAACTCTCTGTGGACGCCTCCCCCGGGCTCTGCCAAGAAAAACATGCTCATGAAGCATCATAGCTTCCGGCCTCCAGGGACCTTCTACCTTAGTGATGTGTCTGCGTCATTCTCACCAGAGAGGCATCCCAGCGAGATCAGCCTGTGTACAGTTAAGGGCTTCAGAACCTCCTGTGCATTCTTACTTTATTTTAATGACTCTGTGCCGCCATTAATGCTGCGACCTCTGTACGAGACCTGGCATTGTCATCGACAGCAGCGCCAAAGAACAAGCTCCTCATTAAAATCTAGACCTGTGGATCATTAAGTTTGCAAGGACGTCCAAACCGTTGTCAGCTGCAGGTCTCGGTGCCAGTTACCTTTGAAGTGCGTGTACATCATGATCATGATCATTATCATGAGACCAACTCACATAACACAAAAATAAAACTTTTATAGAAAGAACAGCTGACTTCCTACTTGAGGTGAAGAAGACAGTGATTTTTTTTCTCTTTTTATGTTCGAGATATTGAAAAATGTGCTTTAAATGACTTGTTCTTACACATTATTCCACATTTGTCATGAAAAGGACACACAATCTCAAGACTGTGGCAACTGGCTAAATGTTCCAGTTGAATTCTGCAGCACTCTCAGCAGAAGAGATTAATGTTCCAGTTCAATCTATCCAGATTATGTGCTCATCTGCTGTGTATCAGATCACTTGATGCAGGATCAGATTGTATTTCTTGGTGCTAAGAAGAGCAACACACACACACATAATGGCTACAGACGCTGCCGACTGTCTTTGGTGTGTGTGCAAATTGAAACACACATTTTTGGGTGTTTATTACTCTAAAAATGGATATTCATCCGTCAACAGCCGCCTCATCACAGTCAAGAAAAAGGCAGAAAAGGGCAAACCAGCCATTACATGAAAGATAAAGTTGCGAAGAGAGCAACATAACCTCAGCCTTGAAAATCGGCTTGCATACGCTCAATGTCAGTCATCATTCTGCCATTGTCAATGGTCAGTAAGAGAATTAATGTTAGACATAATGCAGGGAATAGAGAAATACAAGGCCAGGTCCATGGCATAATACTTGAAAGAACGCAATGAAATTACTTTTTGGAACAGGGATGAATGGGCCTCCATGACTTACTTTGCCATATTTTAACAGGAGACATTCAAAAGGTCTATTGTCTGGAGCAATCTAAATCAGCACTGGGGCGATACAATGAAACAGAGATGTTGTCACTTTTTTACATTGATTTTTCCATCTTTTTTTCCTCTGACACGAGCATCTGCTAACGATAGTCATATCACTGAGTACATGGCACCGTTAGCCTCGCTTATTATAGCTGAATGAAGACAGATGCAGTAGAAAAACAGTGTAGATGTATGATATAGCTGGAGGGAGTGGCACTGGCCCATTTGCTGAAAACTGATATGGTCGGGGAAATTTCAAAGCACAATGGTCTCATCGCTCTTTGTGTCTCTGCTTGCAGGAATAGCTTCTCATTCTGTTGCATTGAAGGAGGAAAGAGAATTACCAATGATAATAATACACAAAACATTTCTGATTTTGCACCTCACTGAGAGGGAAAAATCTATACTTGTCTGACATTGAGGGGTTTGAAGGGTTTGACATTGTCCCTCATTACCCTCTGAAGTATTCTTTGTACATCTTTGGTGTTGTATTCAGAAAGCATTCGTATCAAAGATATTTAACAGAAATGTGCTGCTAAATTTTCAAGTAAAAATGTCAAACGTTTGCGCGGTCTAGCTTCTTAAATCTAAGGATTTGCTGCTTTTCTTTGTCATTTATGAGAGTAGACGAAGAGTCTCTAGGTTTTGGACTGTTGGCCGGACAACATGACGTCACTTTGGGCTCTGGGAACTTACGACAAGCATTTTCTGCAATTTTTCCACATTTACAAATAATAAATGATCAATCGTGAAAATAATCTGTAGTTGCAGCCCTAGTGAAATGATACAGCAGGAATCAGAACTCAATAAATCAATTAATCGGTCGTTTTTCAAGCAAACATTCGGTGGTTCCAGCTGTTTCATGTGAGGATTTGTTGCTTGTCTTTGTCATTTATTGATGATAGTAAGTAAAGAATCTCCAGGTTTTGGACTGTAGGTTGTCGTTACTTTGGACTTTTTACATTTTATAGAATAAAAGAGGAATTGATTAATTGTCAAAATAATTGGCAGAATAATCGATATAAAGAAATAAGCATTAGTTCCTGCTCTATTTCTGTGTAAAGGCATTATTTCATTTTGTTTTTTTGTGCTCAATGACTTGGGACTTTTCAGCACCCTGCCCAGGACACCGCGGTCACCAGCAGCACTCAGATCATCTTGTCCTGCTTGTGTTATTGATCAAAAGGCAAGATTACCGAAACCGGCAAACATAGGCTGAGTTGCACAAGATAGATGGGGATCTAGTGTACAGTGAGGTTTCAAAGTGAAAATGAGGGTGAAAAGTCACTGCAGATGGCGAGGACAGTTAATATTTACTGAAGGACGCGGCCTTGAGCAGCTCTCCCTTGTGTTGTTTGACAAGGATGAGCAGCTACAGTGGTCTAATTTTAATGGCTGTGGGTTCAGTTTGTTTATTCACAGCCCTGACTCCTGTCAAAGTGACAAAACACTGAGCCCCCAACATGTCACCTAAATTAGCTGGTAAGTCATTGCTTATAGGTTTATACGGCAGCTCCTGTCATCAGTGGCTTTTTTACAGGCTGATACCTTCAGTATCAACAGTAAATTACAGCTTCCTGAGCTGCTTCCCTTCGTTATGTTGAAGGCATGCTTCCCAAAAGCATGTTGAGGTCACAAGATGGTGATACAGATGCCAAAGCATAGGCCTAACCCCAAAAATCAAAACAGAGAGGTGGCGCCTGCTGTCACTCCGAAACCGACTGACAGCTCCTTTAATAGTGTGGTCACATTGTTGCTCGGTGGTCAGTTCTGTCACCTCATAACAAGAAGGACCTCGAGGCCAACACAGTCAGGCGAGGGCCTGCACGATACATACTTGTGTTTGTATACGTTTCTTGTAACAGACCAATCACATGCAGTTTAGGCAAAATGTAAACCAGTGAAGCTCATCACATTCAATGAAATATGTTCTTGGACAGACAGAAAGAATCTAAGATTAATGTCTGCGTCCTCCTCAAGCATCTCAAGAGGCAGACACACCTACAACATGTGTGTTTTTCTTTCACCCTTTATAATGTTTGAATCATGGTGCTTGTGCTCTGTGAATAAAAGTGGTGCTTACAAAAAAAAACTTGTACGTCAAAAAGTGGCAAACATAGAAAGACATGAATAGTACTTAATACTTAAGTTTAACTTTTTACACTCAGGAAAAAGGAAACACTATTTAATGCTCGCGGTAAAAAGCAAAAAGCTATTTTTGAAGGCCGTTACTAATGTTATGTGTCCCTCCTCTATAGTCACGGAACAAAAAAAGGAGTTTCGCCAACAGGTCTTCGGTGCAGGCGAGTGTGTGGGCACATGTTGGGTTTAACACATTCCCGGGAAGAAGGAGCTTTGCATGACTCGTACAATGTGTAAATTTAATACATTGAAGAACGGGGAGTATTTTGGAGTACTACAAACACGAGGACTCATCGCATCACCAACAGACTAATGTTCATGAAGCAGAGCGCTGAATTCCACCTTCGACAAATGAGCTAGAAAACTCTTCTCAAGCATCACTTTACACATTTCCACCTAATTCTGATCAACCAAAGAAAATAACACGAGGATTGAGATTAAACAAAAGGTTGGGACACATTGAGGAAAGCCACCACTGTATTTGCAGTGTGTGTGTGGTTTGGTCAGGCGGGGATCAACACGACCATTTTTTGATAATGTCAATCAGCTGAAAAACACAAGTAAAAGATTTTAAACAAAAAGCACCGGACTTAAGATCCCTTTTCAATTGAATGAATCAGACCCACTGTGAAACCAGAATCGATCTGAATTGAATTCTCCCCATCCTGCCGTCTGTTCTCATCCTTCTTCTCCTCTTGGTTATGTAAAGTTATCATCAACCATCTGCAGCATAGCCGTCATGATGATGACTGCACAGCTCCATGGTGAAGAGATGAGTAGGACACTGGACATTGCCGATGTCATCCCATATTTTAATCTGATCCATAGTTGTCAGCATGCCCTTGAATCTGAGATACATGATGGGCACGTACAGTAGTTCTGCTAATGTGATGTTAATCCCATCTTTCTCTGTCTTTTGTTTTCAGCGTTCATATATTTTCCTTCCTTGATCTGTGGTGTGTGTGCAGCTCGTTAATTTTTCCCTCTGTTAGAGATTTTCCACTTGCAGATGGAGGTCTCGGCGGAGTGTTGATTTGATGACAGAGTGATAACACCTGCACGAACTGTTCAGGGAGTTTCTACTCAGGAAACTTAACAACCATCACTTTGAGGCTTGTTATTAATTTGTGTTTAATTGCAACATCTACTTCAAACAACAACCAGGCTGATTAAATCCCACCACTACACTACTATGTTATTCGCTCACTTTACCAACATCATATCTTATGCAGCGAGCTGGAAGCACCATCACACAGTGCGATTATTCGAAACTTTCATTTGTTTGATTTAAGTTCTGCTGATTCTTTGCAGAGCATGTTATAGTCTCGCTTTGCTTCTGTTAGCTCTAAAGAAGTCTTATGTTCTCATATTGTCAGGATCTTCAGCTATATGAAGTATATTGGCTTTTATCATGACAAACTAACAGAAGTAAATAAAACAGCTGTTTACTTATGGTTCATTGATCCGAAAAGTATGAGGTGGGGCTCTGTAGGGTGGGCATGAATGCACTTTGTGTTATCAAAATTATTATACGGTTTTGATTAAATTTGTCCCAGTACCTCCAACTCTCCACGTGTATCTATAAATAAGTAAGTGTCAGGGTTTTTTTTTTCTCACAAAGAAACAACCCTTGAGGAATTTTCCACAGAGAGGCTCCTAATTTATTCAGTGTGCATTTTTATGGGTGGTGTGCCTCCATATTTTTTATTATCTGTATGTGTGTACACAGTCTAGACACCTGAGGCTTGATTTACCCTATTTATAAGAACAATTAGCACCAGCTGCTTTGCGCTGTCTCAAAAAAAAAGCATTCTCTAGGCAAGTGTGCTTCGCTATATAGTTTGCGAGATAGTGGAAGTTTAACTTTCTTTGTTTAGAGTCCTTAATTACAAGCAGGTCTCAGAGGAATAGACGGAGAGAAATAACCCTATGTGGTTTCAAATGCAAGACAAACATACTTAACAAAAGTAGATCATCTAATCTATTATCCATCACCACCATGTTTAGACTCAGTGAGCACAAAGTCTCACATCAGGGATAAAACCAAAGGGGGATATCTGTGTGAGGTACAACTTTGAAAATACTGTAACAGTAACATGTAGAAGTTGAGAAAGTAAGAAATTAAACCATCAAGGCAAATACAACAACAACAACAACAACAGCAACAACAACAACAACAAAAAACGTGTTGTGGATGTAGAGGTGACGTTTTCACAGTTTAAGATTGTACATGAGTAACAAACTACCCCTTCTATTGCAGAGACGCATATGACAAAGACTGTTCTGGTGTATGTGGAAGGTACATTTAATGGGGCTCTGGAAATTTGGACATTTAGGGTTGAAATTGGTAACCAGTTATCATCCATATTACAATGTCCTATGAGCCTAATCCTACGATTCCACTGGGGAAATCTGAGTTGTGCGACGCTGTTTTGCTCCGTCCTCCTCGAGTCTCCATATCCCTCCGGGAGTGTTTCTGAAGCAGAGCGTCGTGCCAGCCTGATATTGTCTAGTTGCTCAGATTGTGTTTGTTCCGTCATTGTCCTTCATTCTTGTGCTCCTACAGTGGTTGAGTTGGCTACGTAATGAAATCGTTTCCTTATTTGTCAGTTTTAAGTGTGTTTCGCACAGGGTGTTTCATTTTGAAAAAAGACTCTTCCGCTGTCTGACTTCCTGTTTGGCTCGATCTGCTCTGTGCAGACTGAGGTGGCTGCGGTCAGCTTCCGTCACAAATAGACATGGAGCTTATTCTGAACACTGTTCAGATACGATGCGATACGAAACGGTCACTGGAGCCAATCAGTAACATGGCTGAGATGGGCCTTGTGGAATCTGGGGTTTAGACCTACATGCTGCTTCACCTAAACTACACAGATATAAGAGGATTCTTAGTCTTATACCTGTATGTTACTACTACAGACTTTTAGCAATCTTACAGCGTTGGCGAGACGATGACAAACCATCTGTTTCAATAGTGCAGTTAATGTTCTACACGTTCATCCACACATGTTCTCAGAGGAGACTTGAATGGGTTTGCCTCTGTCAGGAGCCCTGCTGTCGACTTTGCAGAAAAAAAAGGTTTTTTAACTTTGGGATCAAAGTTGGTTTAAGTCCATATGTTCATTGACATTTCATTGCTATTGTAGTTATATGGAGAATGATGATTTGTTTGTGCTGTGGTCTAGTGTCATTGTTACAGTTAGCTGTTGTCTGAGTCGATTATCTGTGTGATGAGCATTTCTTTTTGAACCTAAAGTAAAACGACTGAAAGAAAGAACACCACGTTTAACAGCAGTCAAAAGTTCTGTTATATATAGATATGTTAGACATGTTAAGTTTGACTTTTTTAGATACTGTATGTTTTCAAACATAGCCACAGGAACATCATAAATATTGCATAAAAGCCCTGTGCTGCATTGATTCAAAGGACAACGAGCCTGGCTTTGATATGAAAACATGAACATGTTCCCTTTGAAAAAAGGCTTAAATATTTCTGATCTACAGAACCTTGTACTGCCAGAGGAGAATCTAAAAATATATCTTTAATAATATTTAATGATGCATTACATCTCTACCCTACACCTACAGAGGAAGCACATTTATGTATAGGCTGAATGTAATTGGTTCTGTTTAGTGTAATTTTTTGTAGAGTGCAATCTGATATAGACGACGCCAGAACCCCCGCAGGTTCCTACACTCAAAGACAAGGAGCTGGTCTCTTTGATCGATGGGTTTATTTATAGCTTGCTCAGCTTCAAAGCATCCTATATTCATTTGCATGTTCATTATGTGCCTAAAATGGCCAATTATTCCATCAGAGGTGTGTGCAGAGGACTGGGCCACAGACCCAAAACAATCATATGACAAATTAGCCAATTAAACATGTTTGATGTTGCTCCCCCCTGTAGTGCTGAATAAGACATTGACAGTGTGCAGGATAATTACATTTCTGTCCACAAGAGGAAATTCTGAAAAACACCAGAGTATCTACGTTTAAAAGGGATTTTATGTAAACAGAAGGAGTTTAAACTGAATGTATTAAGGTCAAATATGTGAATATATGTACAGTGTTTTTTCGTCTACATTTTGTGATACAGTTGCACAAGTCACTGCTGCACCACAGATTTGACTTTATCAACTGTTCTCCACTGAGCAGGAGCAGCTGCAGGTTCAATGCTTTATGGAAGAGACCTTGACAGTGGTTGTTGGCTTTCTCAACCTTTTTCGTCAGTAAAATTACTTCTTCTTTTTTTGACAAACACAGGGGCTTTAATGAAGACTTTGTTGCACTTACTGTTTGTTCTGCTCTCTTAAACTTTCCAATGAGTTTGCACATTTATACTGTATAAAACCTTGAAAGCTCTTTAGACTCGATGAATTGGCCAATTCAATCCTGTTGTAAGCGTGTTTACTTTGAGTGAATGGGCCCAAAACCATTTCTGTAGTCTGCACAAGTTGGCTTTCCATTAAAGTATTGGTTTAAAGCCATTTTCCTATACAAGCCATTATCCTACAATATTTTCATTTTATTGCTCTCTGCTTCCTCTCGCTCTTTTGTGTCCACCCACTTTCTATATCCTGGACATGAAGCCTTTGAACAATTTGGTGAAATAAAAGTGAACAATAGCTGCCAACATTGCTTGAAGCGGTGTGTTTGTAAGTAAGTCACAGATACAGAGATGAAGAGAAGAAGAGTGTAGGGGGGAGAGGGGTGACTGGGTTGCAGTGTTGTGGGTGTCTTCTAATATCAGAGTGTGGACTTCATTCTATGTATAGAGCGAACCCATCCGACCCAATGACGTGACAAATGTACTGGATTTTCAGGTGCTGGACAGTGCAATAAAGTGAATAATGTATCTTGAGGAAGAACAGGGGAAAATGGAGAAAATACAATTGAAGGTAATGTTTTTGGAAAAAAGTCCTAAATATATAATATAATTAAAAGTGAATATTTTCTCTGACATCCAACTTGGATTTCCAGGGAATGGATTCTCTTCACCTGAGCGAGATTTCACATGTGAGAAAATAAGTCTGACTCTTCATTCTTGACCTTGAAACAGTTCTTTTGCTCGAGGTCCTCTTGTTGACTTGTTCTGCAGCCTTGGACCATCACAAGGTCTTTTTAGCAGATCAGGTTGTTCTCAGATGTCGTGGTCCTGCCTGTGCACTGAAACTCCATCACTTGATATGTTCATTTGGAGGCATTTTTTTGGTAACCTGGCAAATAAAAAAAACAATATTCACTCTCTTTTTAGTCACTACCAACTCCTGAGAAAAACTCTTTAGCTGTCTACCACTACACAGGTAGTGTACAGTGCTTCTCTAGGGCTTTCAACCACAGCTGCTAAAGACTTTAATTAATCATGATAATTTATTTTGTCCATAAAATATTTGATAAAAAATGTGAAAAATGCTCATCACAATTTTCCTGAGCCCAAAGTGACTTCTTCAAATAGCTTATTTTGTCCAACCAACAGTCCGAAGCCCAAAGACCCTTCATTTACTTTCATAAATGACAAAGAACAGCAGCAAATCCTTATATTTCAGAGGCTGGAACCAGCAAACGTTGACTGACAAAATGACTGAAATGATTAATCTGTTATTAAAATTGTTTGCAATAGGTTTTCTTTCAATCAGTCAATCGATTAATTAACAAATTGTTGCAGCTCTACTTTCAACTGCAGCTGCCTGCTTTTTAAATTTCACTTTAAGACCATTGACAGTGAAGGAACAGCATAGTTGTGGACTGAACAGCTAGACAATTGCTGATATTCATAGTAAAGCGTTGCTAAGCTGATGGGAATCCAATGATTCCAATATGTTCACCGCTGTGTTTCTACAGTAGCCCAGAATGGCATTTTTAGTGCCCACCAAACTGGAGGGTGAGGCGACGGGGTTGTTTGCAATCTGCAAACGATCTTGATGTTACTATATCTTACATCAGTGAGGAAAAAAACAAGGAATTACATGATGTAAATGATGCCTTATTAAGGCTTATGTAGCTCAGTAGAAGACAAAATAAACACAACTTTTAAAATGTAGTTTTTTGTTCCGTTGTTTTGATGAAATGGCCTCTCTGTGTGCCCTGATTGGGAAATAGCTGTAGCAAATGTTAAGTCAGTTAAATGGTCAGCACATAAAGGCTCCTCTTCGATTTTAGTCGAGGAACTTTTTCCCTCAAAGCTCGATCAGTTTGAATGAGAGTCTGTCAAAAGCAGTAATGACTGAGCTGGCTGCCAATACGGCAGATTACTCCATACATCAGAAAACATTCCCATTCCTGACAAACCATCAGCAAGAAAAATGCATGTTCTGGACACAGAGGAAATGCTTTACAATCCAGCTGACCTGGACCTGTGTACTCTGTGTACTGATCACAATGCACTTAACAAAGACAAAAAATGAACAAGATGAATGGAAATATGTCAGGGTAATGTTATATAAAGCAGAAACATTAGATCTTGAAAGGTTACAAGGGTCAGAAAATCCCAAATTAGCCTCTTATTTTTACATCATCATAAGGAGACTATTGGAATAGATTAGGACATTAACATGAGACAAAATGGCAAAATGCTACTCAATATTTGGCGGGAGTTCAGTTGCACGGGAACATAACCAGACATCATCATGAGATGTTGTAAAACTCTAAAAATGATCCGTGTTAGGGCTGAAATAGTGGCAGGTGAACGTTGTGACAAAACAGTCTTGTTTCCATCCTTGTTTGTGAAGCTGAATGTTTTATGACCAGATCAATACAGGCTGTTGCGTATGCCATATCTAGGGCAGCCGATCTATGGGAATTCAACTCTTTATGGTTCCCAGCTATGGGTCGAGTGGCTAGATAGATGATAATAGAGTCCTCTAACCTAATGGTGACCCCACTGTGGTATGAAAAGCAGGTCTCAGGAGGCACTGTGATAATCAGCGTTACTGCTGGTCAGTATGAGGGCCTGCTTTATACTCTGGGTTGGAGACTGTGGGCGTGCATTTGTGTCCATTAATGTCTGTAATATAATACCAGCCAGTACATAAAGCTGGATAGGTTCTTGTACTCCTAAAGACTACCAAACAGACTTAAGGCAGACTGGAATTGTATTCATGCAGTGCAAACATTTCTCAAAAGGCTGAACTTCTCTGGGGAAAGTAATGAAGTCATTGATTTGTAAACACTGATGTGCTGCTTCAAAAAAGCAAACCTTTTCTGATTTCAAAGAAGCTACTTGGGTAAAATGTAAATGTCACCAGTCTCCTACAGTTAGCAGGACAGCTGGACAGTATTATCAGATGTAAATAATAAACTGTCATGAGCTGAAATAATGTCATCAACTCAAGGTGCACTTACTTGCTTGTTCTCGTGCTTTCAGATGTATCACATGGTCGTCAGTAGCAGCTAGGTTTCACGGTTCAATTGAGCTACTTCATTCGTCGTGATACAACACAGAGCTGCATAATGAAACGACGGTTTGTAACTCCGTCCAGTGATTTAGCCTATAAATAAACATACATCCATAAACACCAAGGAAATTATTCTGAAGTGCATTTTTTTAAAAATGCCTCCAGGTGAATGTAAACAGCGAATGATAATACAGTTGGCATCTGCACATTAAAAGGTTGACATCAGGTAAACACTATCCATCAACTTTGACTGCGTTTGAGCACCAAGCATCAGTCCACCTCCCCTCGCCCCACTGTATCCTGCACTCTGTCTGTTATCACGATACCTTTTTTTATATTGACCGATGTCGATAATTATCACGATATACAGTATATTTAACAATAATAATGTTGAGTTGACAGTTTTAAGAGTATTTTCCTTAGGACAGAACCCAAAACAAACCCGAAGGTTAATTATGGTTTATAAAATACAATTATTTATTGTCAGAATGAATAGGTGACAAACATCCAACAGAACCAACCAATCAAATGGTTTGACTAGTAGCAGCAGTGGGGCTGGGCTGGTGGCGACCTGAGGGCAGGCTGACGCCAGCATGATAGCGCTAACTCATGCTTTCGGAGTCCTGTTTGGGACGGTACCTTTTGAGATGATGGAGGAGGTTGGTGGTGTTTCCAGTTCTGCTGAGGACTGGTGGCCGACACATTTAGCATCTAATGCTGGTCTGTGCTTTGTCAGACTTCAGGTAGCCAAACTATTTCCAAATAACCGGAGTGGTATGACCTTTCTTCGGTACAATATCCTCGTCTTTCGCAGTTTCCTCGCACTCGGTGTCGCTAGTCGGACCGCTCATTGTCTGGTGTCGGCTCGACTCACAGGTGGTGACGTCACGCTGAGGTGTTGTGAGTGGGAGGGGCCGGAAACATCAACCACGTGCATCTGTTTCTCTGCTGTGTGATTGGCTGTTGGCGTAGTGTTTTCTAGGTAAAGGAAAACGGACTCAAAAATAACTATCGAAAATAATCATTTTATAAATGATAATAAATAATGTCATAAATTTATCATCGTTATCGTGGAGAATTTTATCATGAAAATAATCAAGATTGTTTTATCACCCAGCCCTACGCTGGAGGTACCCCTCAGGAGTCGTTTCTGGAGGTACCCCTCAAAACTGTGTCTGTTACACAGTACTAACACTCCAAGAGCCAAAATATGTGAATAGGTGTTTGGTTAGACTTTCAAAATAAAGCTTGCTGACAGTCTTTGCATTTTTATTATTGCAAACTTGACCACGAAATGTGAGTTAAAGGAGCAGGTCAAGTTTCAAAGTTTGAAGATTAGGGCCACTGACCAGATCTGCCATATTGATGAGCTGGGAGTGAGAACATGTCGTGGATCTGTAGGTGTTTCAACTTCTTGTCCGCATTTGCTTAAAAAATGAGCTTGACAATTCATATCTGACAAAACAGCCTTAACACACTTACTGACTTGTTTGGGAGCTTTTGAACAAATCAGCTGATCAGTGTGGATGCTGAGGTGTCGTGGAGGAGTTGAACATTTACAATTCAAAAGACAGTATAACCATTAGAAAAATTAAGATAATGTCTCTTTTAGGCAGTAAATATTTTGCTCCATGGAAATGTAAGAAAAGAGCCCAGGAGGGGAGGGCAGAGTGAATCAGAGTTTGGTGTCAGCAAATGGGAGGCTTATCCCAGCAGTTCATATCCACTGACTCAGGCTAGCTAACCTGCCCACACTGTGAGCCAGCATGACTAGTTTAAACTCTGGACATCAGCAAGGTTTTTACATATAATGTATCATGGCAAGACTGCATATTTTTTTAGTAAGAGCAATATGCTTTAAAATATTGGACTCCCTTGTTTTCGCCACTGAGCTTCAGTCCAACATATTAAGTCTCTAAATCAACTTTATGCCTCAACTCTACATCTGAAAAGTGTTTCCATGCCTACTGTAAATCCCAAGTCTGCCAACGTATGGTCCAACTGTGGAAAAACAATGTTCCCCAGTCTGTCTGCTAGTCCAAATATAGACCTGCTGCAGGGTGTTGATTTGATGTCTCTGCCTAGGTGTGTTCAGCCCCTGGGTCACTGTCCTCTATCATGTCATCAACAAGACCTGCCACTGAAGGAGTAAGCAGTGTGTAATCAACTCTACTGGGATCAGATTTGAGAAGTGAACAAAGCCTCCCTTCTTGCTATCACCTCCTCTTCTCCTCTTCTTTCTCTGCCTGACTTTCTACCTCCGTCTCACTCGCAGCTGGGTGGTGGCTTCAGATCGGATTATAAAATCTGGATATTAAAATGACTCGAAAACAAAAACAACATGGCTCATAAATAAGTTAAGCCTTAAAAGGGAATTTGAAATTCTGGTCCCATCTACAGCCCCACTTGCTTGCATAATGCATGCATTGTAGTAATTTACTATGAGCTCCAGCCTACGACATTGCTACACCATGCTGTAAATACAATGCAGGAGTCAAGATGAGTCATGAGTTAGAACAAAAGCCCACTGAACTGGAAGTGGTCCAGTTTGCCGGTATTGTAGTTTATGGTAGCAGGGGGCACAGAGGCAGAGAGTTTCTTTAACTGGGATTTTTGGAAAAACCTCTGGAGGCTTCTGTCAGAACCCAGTGGAGAAGATGAAAGTGGGAGGGTTGAGTTGGGTGCTTGTGTTGAGGTTCAAGTAAAGTCTCCTGGATGATAATGATCCCCTTCACGGTGAGAGAGGAGGGGTGGAGCGTAATACATCAAAGACTGAGACATGAGGAAGAGCAGGGGTCCTGATGAAAGATGGGAGGGAGAGAATTACACCTGCATCCAGAGAGGAAACGATAGTGACAGAGACTGAATGAAGGGAGAGAATCTGTCTTGAGCTGTTACCAAACATGCAGGAAGTTACCAAACTGTCCTCAAACAAAGTAAAGTTCCCAAAGAAACTGTTGTGTAGAGACAGAAAACTGCAGCACTGACTGAACAATCTCTGTCTCCATTTCCAAAACAAAAAACATCGATGACACTGAAGACCACAGTTCACTATCCCCTCACCACTGGTTTCTTTGAACCTTGACACATTCTTTGGAGAGGGGTGTCTGTTCTTCATCTGACATTAATGATGAAGTTTTGAGTTGTGTTGCCCACTTTGTGCATGTGTTAACAGCATAAATACATCTGCATCAAGTAACAGATGCTTTATGGCTGTCACCTTTTGTTGCTCCTATCCTTCTCTGTAATCACTCATTTGAAAAGTCAGTATAGCTGTTTGTACTGTACAGCTGTGATTATGAGCTTATGATCATGAGCTGCAATCACATTTTAAATTTGTTCCAGAACAAAAACCAAATTGTTCTAAAATGACCTCAAATCACCGCGACACAGATACGGCTGGAGAAGTTTTGTTGCCTAAAACTGGACAAACTTTAAACACAAAGGTGGAAGATAAGAAAACCAGTGGCTTCTGTTGTTGTCTTCTTTAGGAAGAAAAGGTACTTCTGGTTGTCACTCTGTCATTAATTCTGCATGGATCTAACAAGTCGTTCATTTTTTATTCAAAATCTAGAAAGGAGGATTCGACAGAGCAAATGACTTGCTCATATTTTTGTCGGATGTTTTTACATGCTGTTTCAAATATCCTGCCTCTAAATGTCAAACTAGCTGGTGAGATTGTGTGTTATAGGAATTCACTGGCTGGTTTCCACAGTGTCACTTCACTGTCGCGTGGCCAGAGTTGGTGGACTATATTTTTGGGACATTATGGAATAATTTCTTCGTACTGTCCCAGCCCAGGCTCAGTGAACTAGACAAAGAGGGAGACTGTGCAAGATTTAAATGTATTCAAGCAATATTTTATTTTAAAAAATAAAAAAAGACAAAATCGACAATATATTAATCTGTAATCATATAAAATAATCCACAACAGCTACTAAATGGAAGTTAGGGTAAGGATGTTCCCACCAACTGTGAACCTAAGCTTTGTGAGTCTTCAGTCTGCTCAGCTCTTCAGAGTGACAGTCAGAGACTGAAAGTTTTATCCTAAACTCTGGAATATTAGCAGAGGTCTGTTCTCTGAGCCTGAGGTCTGTTGTGAGTTTTTTGCATTTGTATCATCCTTGGCAGAGCGGCTGTGAGGAGTTTGCGGTCCTGCTGCCCAGATATCCATTTCAGATTCAGTCAGGTGTTGCGGCAGTGACACCTCTAGTTGCTCTTAAAGATTGCAATCAGTGACCTCTGATTTGGGTAACCCAGTTGTCACGCTGTGCTGTCTTGATGTATTGTGAGCTGTGGCAGTTCCCAGAGCCCTGGAGACAGAGATGGAAAAGCCAGGGCAGAAGGTGGGGGGCGGGCGCCGCAGGGCAAAGATGGGACAGTTTCAGCAGAGTTGAGTCCAGATATTCTGCTGAGCCACCTCTTTCTTTACATAAATAAAACAGTAGTGCTTTTAAAGGGGCAGGAGGAGGCGAGGGTGGCGGGTTCACTCGTGGTTATGGCCTCAGTAAACAGTGGATCGGAGAAAGTTTTCTCTTTTATCTCACTAGGAGGTTTTCTTGTTTTAGCTCACTGACTGTACTGTGTACTCTGTACTGTGTACTCTGAGAGTGATTAGTGTGTTTTTCATCTCTGGATTCTAACAAAAAACTGACTAGAACAGTGAAACAACATGAGCAGAAATCTGCATGCTCCAGGCTGGTTGATTTTCTTAGTAACTTGTGACTCTAATGAGTGCCACCTGGATATGAGAGACTGTTTATGCAAGAGTTGTCTCTGTGCTGCTTGGCACAGCGCATCAATGGCTGCAGAATCCTTGTGCACAGTGGTGCTCCTCTCAGGTGCTTTGAGAGCAGTTGTTATTATCTCAACAATATTCAACATGTTCTGTCACACGCTGATGTCACCCTGATTTCATTATTGACACATCTGAAAAAGCTTTGTAGAACAACAAATACTTTAGAGCAAACACTGTTGTTAGCCTCGATGCTTCATCTAGCTCGTTCATCACTATTCAGATTTTCCCTGCGAATGGGTGCTGTCGTACTGAGAAGAATGCAATTATCTTCCAGTTTTCCTGCTGAGCTGGTTTGGAAGTTTTTCAGTGCCACGTAGTCCGAGCGGTGGACTTTGTCTTGTGATGGGAGAGTAATCGCAGGCGCAGCTGTGAACATAAACATGATTATAATAAAGACGAGGCCGCAGACAAACATAATCTATGAGTCACGTATTAGCAGTACATTCATCTACACAAATCCATCCTGACAAGTCCCATTAAACTTTATGCATTCAAGTTCATTTAAGAATTGTGTGAATTTATTAGGGCCGTCAAGCGATTCTAACCTCTAATTAATTACTTGCTTTGTGTTTAATTAAAGAGTGAGTCCATCTGCGTCTCTTCCGGGTTT